>NC_081193.1:33844371-34444371 GCF_902713425.1 Acipenser ruthenus
ATCACGCTACTGGAGGGCCATTCCACTCCAGGTTAACAGGGAAAATGTGATAAATAACTACTGCATGGTCTGGCTGGAGGTTTAATTGGTTCAATGAAACAGTTCAGAATGGGGCTGGGAAAAAAGACCATTTCTGGAAGACCTTAATAATGTTGCTTTTCAGGATTGATATGACTTATCTGCAGAAAGTACAGGACTTTTCACAAGATACTGCTTTCCAAAGGCAGTCCTAATGGAATTGTAAGAGATGTTGGATCCTAGGTTCAGAGTTGCTACAGATTCAGTGAATTGAAGAAATAATTTTTCACTCTGGAAATATGGTAACCTTATACAAGGAAGAACAGTAGATCAGAGTCAAAAGGTATTTTCATTAAATTGCCGGGTTCCCCAATATGATATAGACTACTCATATAGCAATTAAAGCACAAAGAGAGAAGGAATGTCATTTCATGAGCATAAAACAATCCCATTCATCTCATGTACAGGTTACATCTGATGCACGTCTCTCTCTACTAAATGTTGTAGCTAAATGGCCAGAAGAAACCCACTATTCATTTATTCTTTAAATGAGCAGTGTCGGCACTTGCCTAGAAAACTGAGCAGTGACAGATGGCTATTACCATATATGACTATTGAGGAGCATTTTAAATGCAAATGTCCACGTGCGAACAACTTTAGTGCCATTTAGATTTATTAACACCTATTACTTAGAAATGTGTGTAAGAGTGCCTTACGCAAGATTGATAAATCAGGATTTAGTACTGTGAGCAACAATTCTAATCTTTATGTGTACAAACAAACAAAGTCATTTATTCATGCACGAATTATAAATATAAGCCCAGGAGTAGAAGGGCCAACCTTGGCCACTGATCTAGGTGTCTTTTGGGTGTCCAAAGGTGGCTCTTCCATGCCTGGTCTTTGTTCCAACCATGTTCTAAATTGTTTAATAAACCAATTCAATCTCCATCCAGATCCTGAAGTAGTTAATTTTGTAATTTTACCTGGAGTCGGAAAAGCCTCCAGGACCATTACTGGACACCCCTGATCTAGATGTTCTCTGGATATCTATTTAATATGATATTATTTTGCCAATCAGCTCAACTGACCTAGGTGTTGGTTTAATTCTTCCTGATAAGAACATGGTTCACATTAGTCTCCACTGAGACTAATCAACAAACTTGCACTTGTTATAACTGAATTCAGATTCAAAGTGCAACCCTTAGGCATTCAAACCACAGGGCCTCCCATTCCCCATGATCCTAATTTAAAAATAAAGTTATAAGTGACTTTGAAATCAGTTCCTTTTTAGAGTTCTGCAACTAAAAAAAAATAATAATCAAAAACAATTTTTAGTAGGAATTAAAAGGGCTGACACAGTAAAAGGGAGTTTCCCTAAATTAATTTAATCAAAACACTCTAATCACTAGAGTAGCATCACTAATTCAGGGCTAATCCTAATGGCACTGAATATTAAATACAAATGTTCTTTTTAGTTTCTGTGACATATTTTAGAACAAACTGAATAATTTTAATTAATCCAAACTTATAAACAAATTTTAAAAACTTTAAAAATGAGTGGGCCAGACTACTCTAAAATGTGTTAAAGTTAAATAAAATCTGTTAGTTATCAAACAAGTGTGTCAAAACTGTGCCTTATATATTTGCTCACTGGTTATGTAAAATTAACAGTATAGTTACTGTATGCAAGAACAGAAATCTTATGGGTCATTGGTAATTTTCACCTCTGCCTGCTCCTTTCCATACTTTTTGTAGTTGTTTATTATCAACTAATATAGACAGTAAGTACAATGACCAGAATAAAGGGTGTATTTGGTTATGTCAACCCATTTTCAGTGGCTTTACAGGAGGAGGGAGGAGACATAGCCAATGCATACTACTTTCACACCTGGAGAAGCATTTGTGTTCAGTGTATGAGGCACAGCTTTAGCATCAGCTTTAAATAGATATTATTGGCTTTTTAATTAAGGACGTCTAATTAATAAAACCGTAACACTTCAAAATAAGCATCTGTAATTAAAATATGATTCTGTATGAACTAACATATGTCCTATTGTTCATATGAAGTAAGCATCAACTCAGCATACATTTAATACTTACTCATTCTAGTGGTATTTTTCATTATTCACAATTAATGTTAGTGTTGGGGTAAAGCATGAATTATTGTTTACTTCATTTAAATGTATTAGTAAACCATATGCTTGCTCATTTGAATTATACAGACACTAATTAAATCAACACACCATGGTGACACCCTGGATCAATTTCAGCGTTAATGTCCAACATTTCTTGTAAATGACTGACACATTGGCAGTAGGATAACCTGAGCCACAGGTAATCACCACTGGAAAACATACACATTTGTTTGTGTGATGAAGACGTTGCAGTTGAAAATGCATCTCAAGATTCTTGTTATTGTACCTTTAAGACCTGGTCTCACAAGCAACTTTTGTTGAAGGCACCAAAAAGGAGACATCTGTTTCCAATGGTTTGTCTTTTGTGACCATTGTGATCAACATGCTGTCAACAAGTCAGAGAGGTTTTGCCCTGTTTAGGACAATGCCCTATTTTGCTGGCAACACAACAGTAACATGCCCAATACCCGCCAACACGTTGGATAGTAGAGTCACATGGTACTACAATAACGATGTGGATGATTTGGAATTAAGAATAATTATTTCTTGAATTCAAAATTTAAAAAGATAAAATAAGCTCTAATTTAATTAAGGCTTTATAGGTATTGTCATGCTGTTATATACTTGTATTGCTTATAGTACTGAATATGATAGAATTATTTGACGTAATGGTTAGGTGGGAGTCCATTAAAGTTTTATAGTAACTTAGCTCTTCATATCTTATTATCCAGAAAGCTAACTGATTGAGTATTATATATTAGAATTATGTTTACAGAAAACATATACAATATGGCATACGATATGTTTAAACACATACAATATGTTGAAATGTAATATCTTCCATTTGGTAAACCATTTAAAGATTTGACCAATCCTGTAGTGATGATATTTGTTTTAAAGTGCATGATACACAGTAGTCTCTGCGTATAGGTACACCTCCTAAGAGAACACTTGGCCTAAGGAAACACCCTTGTGGTATAATGGATTTTCCCATTGTAACTGCTCCGGCTAAAGGAACAGGAACTTTGCTTAAAAGAACATCTTCTTGGCACTGATAGCGATTCCAGAACCGCCATCATATCATTGCCTCGTTTTGTATTATGATTTCCACACGTGCACCTCATCGCTACAAAATGGCATGCAAACAAACAGCAAAATGCACTGCTGTTTCTCTTGCTACACAAAGTTGGAAATTGTTCGAGCTCCTGAAAAAAACCTGAATCAGACACAAGTTGCCTAGCAGTTTCTTGTGAGTTGCTTCACCATTCTGTTAAATAATGTGCATGTCTTGTATATTGCTGCTGCATTTTCTAACGTGTGTAGGGGTGCTGTGTTAATTTAGCGTGACAGTTTATTAACGTTAAGTTAACCCTAAGTAATGTCCATTATTTTTGCCTCTGCCATTATGATTGACCAAAACACACCCGCCAGCTAATTTCATAGTACATAGCGATTTAAGCTTTTTGACCGTGTTGTTTTGCTTTAGTTTTATTAATGTTAGTTTGTCTGTTACTGCATTATTATAGTTTATTAACATACACTTGCCTATTGTTTTGCTTTTACTTATTTAGTTAATTTCATATGTTGATCCATGTGTGTCATGATAAGTAATACATATGTATTTATTTATGTATTGATTCATATTGGTGTCTGGTGGCTAACTCCGTCTTAGAGAACACTTCGGCTATAAGAATACTTTGCTTGCTTCCTGAGGGGTGTTCTCTTAGCCGGAGACTACTGTACTTTTCAAATAACTGAATGTCATCATAAAGTCACATTAGTAAATGCATCTACAGGTATCCTCTTGGTATTAAGGATTTTATGAGGTACTTTCATGAGGTTAAAACAAACCAAAAAAAAACAAAAAAACTTTTGAAAGATGACATAACAAATTATACTGTACTTGAGGTGGAATTTTATATTAAGAAGATGCATCAGGAGATACTTACAGCTATCTTCTTCTTCAGTAATTAATTTCACAACATAACAGGCATAGATAAATCCAGCAAGCTGAAAAAAAGAAGAGAAAATGTTCAGCATCTAAGTCATGTACTGTATGAAACCGCATAATAGAGAAAGATCACGCTTTCCTCCTGACACATCGTAATCATACAGTATGACTTTGACATGTATGCCTGTTCCAAGGAATCAAAACATCACTGAAAAGAATATTCATGGGAAAATATAAATGATAACACAGGGAAGCTACTGCATGAAAAGCCCTAGAATTCTACCATCCTTCAGCTGGTAGAATTCCTGTTTTATAATCTTGCTAAAGTATGGCACAGATACAAATGAACAACTTCCAGTGGGTGTGGAACAACACAATATTAAATATTTGAGGAGGGATACTGTGGCAAAGTGCCCCCCCTGTGTGTGTTATATGTTACGTGTTGTGTGTAAATGTTGGTGTATAGGCATTGGTACACGGGATATAAGCGGTCTGTGTTTCACGTGTGTGTAAATTGTATATTTGTATTTAGGCACGGGGATGGCACATCACATCACGTGCAAGTAAAAAGTAATATGTGAGCACGGGGAATTGCACTTTAATTAATTCACGTGCAGTTGTACCGAGATTCCAATTGAATGATTGACTAGCAATCGAATCTCGGTACAACTGCATAAAAGCTGCATGTTTTCACTCACTGGGGGTTGGTGTTCGGTGAGTGGAGAACGGGTTAGGAGACGGAGGGTATTTAAAAGTAATAATAGTAAAAGAAGCT
Organism: Acipenser ruthenus; assembly: GCF_902713425.1. Taxonomy (NCBI): domain Eukaryota; kingdom Metazoa; phylum Chordata; class Actinopteri; order Acipenseriformes; family Acipenseridae; genus Acipenser; species Acipenser ruthenus. The sequence continues at coordinate 33,849,251 of NC_081193.1, forward strand.
CACCGTGTTTGTCTGTGTAGTTCGTTTTGTCTGTCTGTTTATTTTGGCGTGTAGTGCCGTGTCCTGTTTTGTGTTCTGTTTGGTAAACCTTTTTATTTTGTTAATAAACGCTGAGTGCAGCCATTGCACTCAGCTCAGCATCACCACCGTCTCTGTCTGTGTGTTTCTCTCTGGTCTGAGTTCCTCCCTGCAGCCATCTTTGTCACACGTGGTGTCAGAACCGGGACAACAGCGCCTCCAGGGCTCAGGCCAGAGCGGGAACCGCAGTTTTTTTTTTTGTGGAAAAGTAAATAAAAAAAAAAAAAAAAAAAAAAAAATGGAAGGCTGGAACTGGAGAGACGGCTGCAGTGAGCTGGAGGATCTCCTCGGCAGGTTGGAGGACCAAGGTTGGTGCCTTGCCTGCGGGGTGTATGGGCACACGGTGGCTGTCTGCCCCTTCCAGGAAGAGGAGGAGGAACCAGCCCAAAGGAGGAAGGTGAGCAGAAGGAGGCAGAGAGGGGGAAAAATGAGGAGGAAGCAGAGGGAGCCAAGGTGGTGCACCATGTGCATTGCATATGGGCATGAGGACGAGGACTGCCCAGAGCAGGAGCCAGGGGAGGAGGAGCCCGAACGTCCTGCGCCTGAGTGGGAGGAGCCCGAACGTCCTGCGCCTGAGTGGGAGGAGCCCGAACGTCCTGCGCCTGAGTGGGAGGAGCCCGAACGTCCTGCGCCTGAGTGGGAGGAGCCCGAACGTCCTGCGCCTGAGTGGGAGGAGCCCGAACGTCCACAGCCCAAGAGGGAGGAGTCGGTGCGTCCACGTCCCAAGAGGGAGGAGTCGGTGCGTCCACGTCCCAAGAGGGAGGAGTCGGTGCGTCCACGTCCCAAGAGGGAGGAGTCGGTGCGTCCACGTCCCAAAAGGGAGGAGTCGGTGCGTCCACGGCCCGAGAGGGAGGAGTCGGTGCGTCCACGGCCCGAGAGGGAGGAGTCGGTGCGTCCACGGCCCGAGAGGGAGGAGTCGGTGCGTCCTGTGTCCGGAGGGGAGGAGCTGAAGGCCCAAACCCCTATTTTTTTTTGGGAGGGACGAGGGCGTGAAGCTCAGGCTCCACAGCAGCCGCTGTTTTTGCTGCTGAAGGGAGCCCAGCGGAGACGCCCGCCACCAGCTCTACCCCCGCTGTCGGAGGAGCCGGCAGCGCCACCAGCCCTACCCCCGCTGTCGGAGGAGCCGGCAGCGCCTCCACCACCACCCGAGGGAGAGGAGCAGGAGCTGCCTCTGCCTCCACCACCACCCGAGGGAGAGGAGCAGGAGCTGCCTCTGCCTCCACCACCACCCGAGGGAGAGGAGCAGGAGCTGCCTCTGCCTCCACCACCCGAGGGAGAGGAGCAGGAGCTGCCTCTGCCTCCACCACCCGAGGGAGAGGAGCAGGAGCTGCCTCTGCCTCCACCACCACCCGAGGGAGAGGAGCAGGAGCTGCCTCTGCCTCCACCACCACCCGAGGGAGAGGAGCAGGAGCTGCCTCTGCCTCCACCACCCGAGGGAGAGGAGCAGGAGCTGCCTCTGCCTCCACCACCCGAGGGAGAGGAGCAGGAGCTGCCTCTGCCTCCACCATCTCCAGGAGCAGAGGAGCAGGAGCTGCCTCTGCCTCCGCCACCACCACCGCAAGGAGCAGAGGAGCAGGAGCTGCCGCTGCCTCCGCCACCACCACCGCAAGGAGCAGAGGAGCAGGAGCTGCCTCTGCCTCCACCATCTCCAGGAGCAGAGGAGCAGGAGCTGCCTCTGCCTCCGCCACCACCACTGCAAGGAGCAGAGGAGCAGGAGCTGCCTCTGCCTCTGCCTCCACCACCGCCAGGAGCAGAGGAGCTGGAGCTGCCTCTGCCTCCACCACCGCCAGGAGCAGAGGAGCTGGAGCTGCCTCTGCCTCCACCACCGCCAGGAGCAGAGGAGCTGGAGCTGCCTCTGCTGCCCGTACCTCCGCAGGGAGTACGGTGGCCGGAGCCCCAGAAAGGGGAGCTGCCGGCCACAAAGAAGGGGGAGGAGGTCTGGAGACCACTTTCCCCAGCAGCAGTTTCGCTGCAGGAGTTCTTGTGGCCGGAGTCCCACAGGAGGGAGCTGCCGGCTATGAAGAAGGGGGAGGTCGGGGGACCACCTGCCCCCGCAGCTTTTTCGCTGCAGGACGGGACCAGCATGCTGTCAGCCGTGCCACTACCGGCAGGGGAGCTGACCGCATTTCCAGCCATGGGCCCACTGAAGCCTCCCGTCCCAGCCCGAGACTTTTGCCTGGACTGCTGGGTATTTAAGGGGGGAGGTGGCCGTTGAGGCCATGTGTGCGTTGCACAAGGGGGGGTATATGTGGCAAAGTGCCCCCCCTGTGTGTGTTATATGTTACGTGTTGTGTGTAAATGTTGGTGTATAGGCATTGGTACACGGGATATAAGCGGTCTGTGTTTCACGTGTGTGTAAATTGTATATTTGTATTTAGGCACGGGGATGGCACATCACATCACGTGCAAGTAAAAAGTAATATGTGAGCACGGGGAATTGCACTTTAATTAATTCACGTGCAGTTGTACCGAGATTCCAATTGAATGATTGACTAGCAATCGAATCTCGGTACAACTGCATAAAAGCTGCATGTTTTCACTCACTGGGGGTTGGTGTTCGGTGAGTGGAGAACGGGTTAGGAGACGGAGGGTATTTAAAAGTAATAATAGTAAAAGAAGCTCACCGTGTTTGTCTGTGTAGTTCGTTTTGTCTGTCTGTTTATTTTGGCGTGTAGTGCCGTGTCCTGTTTTGTGTTCTGTTTGGTAAACCTTTTTATTTTGTTAATAAACGCTGAGTGCAGCCATTGCACTCAGCTCAGCATCACCACCGTCTCTGTCTGTGTGTTTCTCTCTGGTCTGAGTTCCTCCCTGCAGCCATCTTTGTCACAGATACTTATTAAATTAAGTTTGGCAAAACAGATCTGGGCATGGTTTCTGGACATCAGCAGGGGGCAAGTGGAGAGCAAGTGGGGGTGATGTAACTACCCTGAAAACAGAATCACAGAAGCAGGACTGCAACACTGTGGATCGTTACTGGAAAGACAACCAGTGCCACTGTAGGATCTAGGCCACCTGTCAATGATGCTAATCAGGGCTTGTAGCTAACAAAGAGCTTTATGACCTTATAAAAGTTTACCATGGTAAATTTGCTCTGTAATTATGCAGTTTGGCCACGGTTTACACAGTTTATTTTAATATGCTTTACCATGCCTCTTTACAGTGCTTACCTACGCTTTACCATGCTTTCACTACACTTTATTACACTATTGGGAACATGTATCAAGATCGACTGACGCATCACTAAATTGGCGGAGTGTAAAGTAGCGCTCTGAGGCACAGCGTAAACTGGCACATTTAAATGCGAAAATTCCACTGCGCCGGTTTTCTGAAACCCTCAAAATGGTCTACCGGTAGCACAGATTAACAGACTACTCTGAAAAATAGCGCCTCCCCTCCAAATGGGCTACCTCAATTGAACAATAGGTAGGTCATTTGGAGAGGCAATGACCTGTGTTGACTTAAGTGTCTTGACTTTATATTATATTACTATTATATGATGGATAAAACCAATATCAAACATAATGAAAAGGATATAATGAACCAAGTTTATTATATGACAAATACAAACAATTGTACATAATGAAATAGCTGGTATCGAGCTATAATTTCATCCTCAGGGAGATCAGAAAGGGTAATGTAGACACTAAATACTCTCCCTTCTTCTCAGTACTCTCCCTCTGTTCCTGGGTTGTTCAGGAAGGTTAGGAGTCTACACTCTCCATTGTAAGAAATGCCCCTGAAAATTCATGCTATCACAAATTTCACGGAATTGGATATTTGACTGCCTACTGTGAAAAATATGCATTTTATTTTCCTTACAGTATTTCACATTACTGTACTCTTCACCTCCCATTAATTTCATACTTTTATGCCTTGACCTTTCTGCTCCCTCCTATCTCCAGACTATCATCTCTCCCTAGAACCCCCTCTTGCCCCCTCCGCTCCTGAATACACATTCACTGAATACATACTGAGTACAGCAGTGTTATTGTGTGATATGCATGTAGAGGGAGTGGGATTGTGGTGCAGCGCGGCGCAGTGAGGAGGAGGGGGTGGGGGGTATTGTGGAGCTTTGCATCTCCGCTTAATGAAAAACTGAGATTTGCATTGCAACAGAAAATAAGTAAGCCAGACACTTAAATGCAGTGGTAGTCCTGACAGTAAAATACTGTACTGTAATGTAATTTTAATTCAAAGGCCATTACACGTAACACCGCACAGCAGTTAAACTAGGCACCCTCACGAGACGATCACTTCTCAAGGGTACTGTAGTAAAATAGGATTCTGCAGCCTTGAGTAAACATAATCGTGATCATATAACATGCTGTTTACCCACGCAGACTTGTTTTGATGTATTGTCCTCAGTGATTGAGCACCATTGACATCTGTATACTGTATTTAAACTGCTGATGGCACGCTTTTGCTTATTGTAATGTGACAGAGTGGCCGAGGACAGTGTAAATTATCAGGCTGGAGTCTTGATTTACAGTTTTACACCGGTGTTGGTTTTATTTTTCTTACACTGCGATGGCGAAACAACCGCTAATAAAGCAAACAAAATAAACCTAGCTCTCAGTTGGAGCACTAAGAAAACAATACAGTACTTTGAGTGGAACAAACACTAGATTTCTTAGTCATGTTTTTGTTTCTGTTGGTTTAGTTGTGGGTTTTTCTTGGGCATGCATACATGTGGGAACTCGTGACATCTAGTGGTCAACCCATTACACTGCAGGGAACAAGCTCTTATTCTCATACTAACATACTGATTCTGCACCACAGTAATCATATCGGTCAGCTTTTAAGAATCAACCGCTTATAAGAATCAAATCACCCAGGACGGATGTGATTCTTATAAATTGAGTGCACTGTATTTCATAACTTGATAACTTGTAATGTCATATTTTCTAATGTGATACTTTGTACTGTGATATTCTGTAACAATTGTAAGTCACCCTGGATAAGGTTGTCTGCTAAGAAATAAATAAATAAATAATAATGATAATCAGATAGAAGCAGCGCTACAGTACCTGTACACGGCTCAATGCCATGCATTTGGTTATTATGGCAACGGGGTCAAACAAATACCGGCTTCATGATTGAATTCCTCATAATGTATAATGACATTTCTACATGATACTAATGTACAGTGTTGTGGAAGGGTGTGGGTATTCACTAACACTGGAGACAGAAGGGTGTACTTGAAACACAGCACAGGTGCCCAGTTTTATTTATGACTTTTGGTTTTTCTTTCTTTTATTTTAAAGTGCTTGTTTAGCCCGCAGAGGGCGCTGTTGTCCATGGCCTGAATACCAGCGATGGTAGACAGGACCACGGAAATACCCACAGGTAAACAGTCCCGCTGATGGACTCGCAGGTGCTCTCAAATAATAATAATAACAAAAGGCGAAATCAAAAAGAGAAAATAAAACACAATAATCAAAAACTACAAAGAAAAGGTGCTGCACTCGACAGCGTTACCCCGACCGTCGCTACCTTCACGGCCCGGGTCCCCGTCCTACACTTCACCGCTTCCTCAGCCTGCTTTCTATGCACTTATGGGGTCTGCCCAAGGTTCCCCTGCTACCAATATGTGCTTGACAGAGGCTCCTGGAAGGCAGCACACTGTTGTAGTAAGGGGGTCCAAACTTCGAACTGAACTTGCTGTGTTTCTCAATATGGAGTCCCCAACAATCATGATCTCCCTTCTTTTTGCTGCCTGGCCAGCACTGTTTATAGGGTCCTGGATGTTGTTCCTTTCATTCTCTTGATGTTGGTTTTGGTCATCTAAATGTTGAAGTGGCTCAAATTTATTGGATGTTTGGATTTCTGGTGGTTGTGTTTGACGAAGTTTCTTTTTTCCCTGCTTCTGCCTATCTGAACCCAGCTGTTTCAACTCTGATAACTTATCGTTAGTATAACTCGGTGCTATGGCTTTAATGCCGTCGCAAACACTTGACACATGTCCCCCAGTGTTTTTACTTTGGTCAATTGTTATAAAGGGCTACTCCCTGCCTCTGGTATGCCTCTGGTATGCGTGATTGTTCTAGCCAGTCCAGAATCCTACTGTATATTCTATCCCATAGAATGCATTTGCACAAAAGAAAAGTGAATGTTCAACAAAGAACACTCCAAACAAAAAAATCCCTTGAAAAGAAAGGCGGGAGAACAAAAGAACAACTGATTTCACAAAACACTTTTGTAGTAAAAGTTGATTGTGTAACAGTGGCCTATTGTTATGAAGTAATTGTGGTACTTAAAACTGTTACTGTATGTGTCTAGCACTGCAATTCAACACTGCCGGTGCTATCTTAATCCCAGTAATGCAAGCTAAAAGCCCATTGTGTTCTACAGAGGAGCAAAGCCGAAGCCTGAGTTAATTGCAGTGACTGGTGGAGCAGTGCCTCCTTTGAATTTAGAGACATTTAATGCCACTGCAGTGCTTACCTCAGTCATTCTGTGGCGAATTACATTTGTAGTAACAAGCTGAAATATAAAGGCTAAAAGAATACAAATTTGTATTCAGTTCAGGTCACCAAGTCTGTACAAAGGGGGAGGGGGGGTAATGATTTAAATATTCTGGGAATACCTCAAGGTTCAACCCTCATTTAATGTGAATAATGTGCAACTCCCCCAGTACCTGATGCTGGTGAAAGCATAGCCCATCAAGCACAGAGATGAGTCTCAAGACTGGGGTTATTTACATAATATTATGACCCTTTGTGAAGGACAATGCTTACAAATGATCCTGGCTGGATGTATGGAGTGAATGTTACACCTGAATCCAGTTCATTTTTCAATTGAAATAAAAACCACAGCTTGTTAAAAAGCATTGGCAATGAAAACAACAATAAACCTAGCCATGCTCTGCTAGACGCTTCAGTGTATAAAAACCATTTAACTGCCATAGAGAATTACAGTATATTTCCTTAACAACTACTACCCAAGGCTCAAGACTGCAATTTGCATTTTTTTTTTTGGCTTGAAAATGAAGAGCCATAGACAATATTCTTAGCTCAGCTCTCCCACTAATTTTCCATCAGGATCCCCTCTTGAATGTCTGCAGCTTACAGTAATTTATTTTTCTTTTTCGAGGCGTGTTTCCATTTAGAGATGGCTACTAAGTAAATGACTTACTGAACGCTAGACAGTATTGTTTCAGCATAGCAAGACACGCCTGAAGTGAATTCTATCTTTGGCTAAGTGGATGGACTATTCAAAATGCAATGACTGTGCAAACAGCTCTAAACAAGAATGAAATGGGTCTGGTTATTAAGTAAACCAAAAACAAATGTGTATGGAATAACACTGTCTAAATAGAGAGGTAATGCAGGAGTCCAGAAGTGATTCCCAAACCTGGCCTGATCCTGTCCATATTGTAGCCTTGACTCTTATTAACCTTAATTCTGAACTGCGGAAGATTACTTTAATTGATAATTATATCAGAGGGTGGAACAGAGAGTGAAATTAAAATTAATAACCAAATGATAAATCATCTGTTTAATCTTCCTAGAATAAAAATGTGGACCATTTTCTTAAAACTTACTGTTTGTTTTTATCATGGCAGTAATTGTGTTTACATTGACAATATTTTATCCAGTGATTCTTGCAGGAGTGAAATTCTGCTGGTAATAATAATAATAATAATAATAATAATAATAATAATAATAATATATTTATTTTTATATAGCACCTTTCATAGTGGACCACCATCACAAAGTGCTTTACAGAGGTAGGCTGTGAACTGTGCATTATATGCAGAGTCACTTACAATAGAACACTGATTTAACATCTCATCCGCAGGATGAAACACAAGGAGGTTAAGTGACTTGCTCAGGGTCACACAGTGAGTCAGTCAGTGGCAGAGGTGGGATTTGAACCAGTAACCTTCTAGTTACAAGCCCTGGACTTTAACCATTGGACCACACTGCCTACTCACGACCAGGATTTATTTTAATGCTGGTAGTAGTTACCAGGACTTATTTGATCTGCTTTTACATTACTGTCAGCATAATAACTGCATGTTGATTGGCTTTATTTTCTTTACTAGTGCAGAGAAAACATCTGAATATTTGAACCAGTGGCATAGGCAGGACTTTGTTTCAGTGGTGGATGGAGATTTTTTTGTTGATGGTTAATAGCACTGGCATAGTGTGGATTGGGGGTGTTAGTGATGGGTTGCCAGGATTGGTGATGGATTGAGATTTGCACATTTTTACATTTATTTTATGTTTTGGTCCCACGTAATTTAATAATTAGTTTGGTGGTGGTGGTGGTGGTGGAGGGTGGTGAGGGTGGTGGGGGTGGGGGTGGTGGTGGGTGGGGGGGTGGGGTTGGTGTTCAAGCCATCCCCCTAGCTACACCACTGCTTTGAACGACCATTGCTGCACATTACTTTGAAGGCAACAATCCACGTCAGTGTCCGCCATGAATCACATAGTTGATTAATATTAAAAACAATTATCATAATGTGTTTCGGTTTGCTCCAGTTCAGTTTGCGCTACAGTTTCTAACGGCATATGATGTGTGGGACAGTAGGGATTAACATAAAAAGCAGGATTATTTTTTAAATAGTTTATTTAAATTAAATTAGTTTTCACTTGCATGTACATCTAAAAAAAGGCATAAGTAAACCACAGTAATTCTATTACTTTTTTTTTTTAAAACGCAATGTCTACTTTTTATACTGTTTCTGTCTGAAATACACAAGAAAAAATGCATAACTTTAACTACTGTTTTAAAGCAAATTCAGTGGGGCAAAGTAAAGCCTTAACAGCCTTATTATTCCTGGATATTACAGTTTTACATATCATTTTATGATAGAACAGCATTGCAAATCGCTATAAGTTTGTTAAATTTAGCTGGTAATTGGGCAGAAAGTGATTGGAACAGGAAAGTGAAAGTAGGTTTTGTATTTTTTAAAATTAAATACATGAGTAATATACTTTATCTCAGGTAAAAACCGACATTCAGTTAAAAAAAATAAATTAAAAAAAAGTATATTTTCAGTAAAATTCTGAATAAACCAGAAATGCGGAACACTAGTTATATATTAAGGCTTATTTTGTATTAAAAAATGTACGTGTACTGATATGTATACACAATTTAAAAGTATTTATTCATTGTCAGTCAAATTGTCTCAGTTTACGTGTAGAAAAAAAAAAATGAACCACAGGTGTGCTCCACCCTGCTGCACACGAGTACACCCCTGGATTCCAGTGAATTTACGTGACATAAAGATGTTAGGATCTCGACTTTAGCATAATGTGCCATTGGAGACTAATTTTCTCATTAGCATATTTTTCATCTGATTCAGTGCTGTTAACTGACAGTGACATCAGCATCATAATCACCACAGACCTCAGACCACACTGAGAATGACACGTGCCTTCTTCAGTCTAATTTCCTAGTTTAAAATCACACTTTTATGGCCATGTTTTTTTACACCTGGTTACACATTATTTAACTTTTTTTAACAAATAACATAGCTTTGTTTTATTGAAATGATCTCTTCGTTATTTCTTACTTATTTATTATCTGTACTGATCATCGCTACTTGAAGCATCTCTTTGTAAATTATTGCTGGTTGCTGTTATCATTGCAGAAAAATAGGATGAGTTGCAAAGTACTTAAACTCTCAAAACCACAGCCTTGCTGATATGAAGATTCATTCAATAGAAAAAGTGTACAATCCTAACATGTTAGATAAAAGGGAAAACATTTGACTTTAGACATTATTTCTCCATGGACTGAACCTGACCAACCAAAAAAATCTCTAAATTGCACAGCCTTCTATATTCAACTCAAATCAAAAGGTAGAAGTTGCATGCTATTATTCTAGCACTATTATTTCTGAAAAAAAGTTTATTTAGTTGATTACATACCATAAATAAGTGTCTTGATTTATAGTGACCCCTCCTCTATCAGTAATGTGATCACCAGTATCAATAGTGACACTGTAATATGAACATTAAGTTAAAACAAAATGCATCTGGTAAAAAGACATACGGTTCTTAACTCCAAACCAATTACATTTTCAATGAAAGGCTAAAACGACAACTACTAATTATTATAAGTGAAGTACTTTTGTATTCAAATAATTTCCAGCAGCAGGATTTGATGCTGTGATCATAAACTACAAGCAAAGGCTTTCTTTTTTGAGATTTCGGTGGTTTTTATCAGCAACAGTCGATAAAAACAGATTAACCTATTTTGAGATTATTCTGTAGTCTGTTGTGAAGTTCCAGAGAATGTATTTTAGGTTGGCCACCCTTTTTTTTTTTTAAATGTATACCGATTTTCATTTGTGTTAATTTGTTTTCAAGTTGTGTGATAACACAAGATCTGCAAGTTTATTTTTGTCTCAGTAAGATGACAAATCTTCAATTTGCTCCTGGAATATGACTCGTTTTGACCCATGGTACGATGTTAGCGAATCAGACCAATAGAATGCACATTTATAAAATCTAGAACATTATGGTACGGTGACATCAAAATTCTAGAAAAAGAATGTTCCAGTCTGAGTGCCAAAGTCATTGTAAACATGCTAATGTGACATTTCAAAACTGTCAGCTCCATCTACTCTACCTATGTTAAGGTAGAGTAGGTGGGGCTGGCACAGCTGAAAGGTTACATTGGGGGAGTTTCCATGTATGTTCTATTTTACTCGAGACATTGTGCTTGAGCCAAATGAAAAATGACCCTATACATTTTGTGTTTCCATTGGCTTAGTTTATTTTACTCGAGAAGACCCTCTTTTCATGCAAATGAAGGAGAAAGGAGGAGGTCAATATGCTGTTTTCGCAGACAGCTCAGGAAAATGCGGTTTCTATGCAAAGAGAACAGAGAATCTCACCTGGAAATCCATGGTTGTCAGGTGACATCTTGTTTGAATGAAACTTTAAAGCACAGTGTAAAACTCATGTAACAAAGCTATGATTTGTAAATGCCTCGTCATGCCTGGCTGTTTAATAATGTGTTTAACTGCTCTTGCCCAAATCGTTTTTCAAATGTTCATTGGTGGGGTGGCAGATCGTTAGTAGCGAATAATATTTCAAATAATTTAGCACATGACTTATTAATTAAATAAAAAAAGAAAATAATTAACTTGGAGGTATATAATGAAACTGTTCAACCCAGCTATTGCAAATCACCATGGCTGAAAACCGACAGAGACGTAGGATTATAGAGATTGGTGCCATACACCTTCCACGTATGCTCCCAAGGCTGTCTGGATTGGGGGCAGTGGATATTTTCATGTGAAATGCTGGTTTCCATGTGAAAATGGGCATGGATTTCCTGTGTTTTACGTCATGCTCACAAGTAAATGAGATTTACCCTATCCCTCTCTGTGGCCGTTATTTTCTGCCACAAATCTAATCCTTAGACACTTATTACTGGTACCGAAGGGATAAATCCTATTAAAAAGACTAGTGGATAGCTCGACACTGTCGTTTCACGAGACTGAACTCTGACTGGAAATGGATCGCTCATTCATTCATTTGCAACTACCAAGTGCAGCTGGTCACAGTGTCAGTTCATAATGAGTGAGAAGCGAAACATTTGTTCGCGTTCAATTGGCTTTAAAGCTCAGGCTATTCGGAATAACAAGCTTGTCAGCAGAACTTTCAAAACACATGTTTTTGCATGCGAAACATTCAACAATGTCTGATTTCTGTGTGAAACTGTAAGTTGTTTATTATTGTTTTTATTCACCGAGTTAATTCTGTATACTGTACATTTGTTAACCTTTGCTATTTAAGCTGTCAAAGTAGACAGTACAAGTCAGTCAATAGTCAATACCTTAAAGTATTGTGGTGAACCTCAGTTCCCACAGGCAGGGACATCTCACAGGCAGAGGTCGGACACACACCCGGGACCTCCTGCTTTGAAGCATAGCGCCGATACCGCTGTACAAAAGAGCTGGGCTCCCTTGCAGGAGCATATATTGGGCTTATGTCTTCATGTTTTTTAGATTGCATCACTGTGGCAAAGTGGTTGCAGTGCTCAAGACAATGACAGACAACATACTGGTGAAATAGAGATTTATTTTTGTAATCCAAAGACTGATCACAAAACAGTGAACAATAATGAAAACAGACAATACAGAATGGTTTGCGTATTGCTCTGTTGGCCCTGAAATGATAGTCCCAATTTTTAAACACCTACACGTAACACAAACACAATCACAAGTCCACAGTGAGTGCTATAGTGCTCGTGGTGCAAATACAGTTAATCATGACACAAGTGAAATGTTGACTGGATTTGGTGCTGGCCTTTAGAGACAGCTCTGGATCGTGTTAGCCGTCTAATAACAACAAACAAAGTTTTTAGACATGACAAAACAAACAAAACTCACGATTACAATATGGGTCTCCTTCTGGTTTAGCATTAACCATAACAAAGGATCAAATCACCTCGCTACGTCCCCTTATGTACCGTCAATCATGACCCCTTGGTTAACGACTGCAACCCCTCCTCCAACCCGCGGCTGCCACATTGTTTCCCTTCCGGGTCGATGATTTAGTTTACCGTAGCTCTGCCCCCTTTCTAGATGGCCGACTTCTGCCTAACCCTGGGAATGAATTGGCTGGCCATCCAGTCCAGGGCACTCTGTTCCCTTTATACAGCGCCCTTACAGGTCGGGAGGGAGATGTATCACCAAGAATCATTCTGTCTCTGTCACAATCACCTACCAGCCCTGACCCCTACCCCTGTGCATGCTACAGTATAGTCAACAGTTTGTGGTTGGATTGTCTTCGTAAAAATAACGCTGTAGTTATTTTATTAATTATTATTTCAATCGAACTATACAAGTTGTACCGAGTTTGTACAGTACTGTATACTGTAATTCATTCATTCACTGCAGTTCTCGTCTGTTTTCATAAGGACATTTAACTAAAAATAAATGTGTAAATACTGTAATACTGTAAACGTGTGAGTTCTGTTACTTATATGCATGTTAATGCCATGGCTTATGTGCACCTGTGCTTAACTCGACATCTAGGATAAGTCAATACTAAATGGCATCCCTGCGGGATGTCGAGTTAACTGTACTTACTCTTCACTGCTGAATGTCTGTCAAGATAGCTACAAAGAACCAGCAGCTGGATCATCACTGATCTACCATCAATCTGCTGCATATATTTTCCACTTTTCAGTTCTGTTTTGTTCTGATGAGATTAAACCTTGATACATTCACTTTGGGAAGCTTACGGAGGGACAGGAGAATTATACTGACTGGAATTATCAGCCCCACATGATAAAAACCGCTTCAGATGGATGCATGTTTTAAATAAGAAATTATATTTTAGATCATAGATAAAAATGTCTTTAGGGAATAACCTGTGCGAGTGAGATAGTAAACTTCAGCACATCAGCACCTGAATACCAATGGTATCCATTTGCCTTCTAAAAGGCTCCTTATCTGGTACCTTCAGTGCTTAGCAGGGGTTTCCACAATATGAGAAATCGGTAGATTACCCTGGTTCCCTGAAGTAGAAAGGTAACCATTAGCGCATGGGTGTTTACCTCCTAAAGACCCTGAAACCTGAATATTTTAAAACCAAAGCTGCTCGGCCGAGCCTGTGACGCAGTGATGCCTGCCCCCAAGGGCCAAGAGGCTGCCTTGTGTGTTACCATACGGAATCCCAGTAACAAGTAGCTAGGGCTAAAAAATTGAGGGAGAACTCACCTCTATGACTGTGTTGTAAGGGTCGGCTTGGAAGCTGCCCTTAACACTCTAGTTCCAAAGCCAGGGTTTTGAGGAAACAACGACATATAGTGTGTAGTGAAGGTATGGGGACCATGGGACCATGGGCCCAATAGCAGATAAAAAACAGTTGAACTGCCTCCAACTTTTCATCCTGTGAACATAATAATCTAGTGTCCACACAGGCGTATGGAGCTGTCGCTCTCTCTCAGACTGGAAAGGAGGTGGATAAAAAGCATCCAATTCCACAGACCGGTTGACATAAAATGCTGAGATAGCAAAAAAACAGGATTGGTACAGAGAGTAACCTTTGTCCTGGCTTCTGCAAAAAATAAGCTGGCTTTCGCAATTGAGAATGCCTGCATCTCACTCACCCGCTTTGTGGAGGTGATTGCAAGCAAAACGATGCTTTGAGTGATAGAAATTTCAGCTTAGTTGAATGCAAGGGCTTAAATGGAGGCTTTAAGAGTGCATCAGGAACCATGTTAAGCCTCCAGCGAGGACAAATATCCTTCATAAGAGGCCAAGCCGCCGAGCTCCTTTCAAAAATTGCCCCTCCAGAAAGTGAGCTCCTGGGAAGACCATGTCAATTTGACATGGCAAGCTGAAAGAGCTGCCAGATAGACCTTTAAAGTAGAGCAGGTGAACCAGCTCCTTCGTGGATTCCCGTGTGTGGTGACAGCGCTGCAGCATCTCATCCACTGTGGGACCGAACATATTCCCTGGAGTGAGCAGGGCGTCAAAAAATGGTGCTTTGTCCCAGTCAGGCACGCGTGCCTGGGAAAACCAAAGCTGCCTGTGGGTGGCTACCAGTGCAGCCATGTTTTTGCCTACAGCCTGCCCATTCAGTTTTGACAGACGAAGCAGGTTCTTAAAACCAGGCACAGCTTATCCAGTTGTGGTGGTGAGGGCCTGTGGCTGTCAGAGAGGGACCTCAGTAAATAGGACTGGTAGGCTACCAGTTGCCCAGCTGTCTGCAAACGTACTGGCTGAACATGCATGCTTGAGGATCACCTCTGAGACACGGCACTGTTTGTTGGGGTAGATGGTGTCCTTGGACAGGTGATTGAAGCCTCTACTGATGGAAATTGGGCCATGCCCAGCTTCTTCGCATCGTGCACCCTATATAGGATGTCCATAGACCGGGAAATAGTAGGAGCTATAGCCTGGTGACCTCAAGACGACTGGATTCCAAAAAGAAAATCTGGGTGCACTGGGGGGGACACGGTAGAGGTGGTAGGCTCGTCATCAAAGATGAACTTCCTTGTCTCACCTTGTGTAGGCCAGGGCACTAAATAAATCTGCAGGTCCAGAGGGTCTCAATCCTTAAATAAAAAATAGTCACTGCTGATATTATAGCTAAACCATTGCTGTTTATATTTAAGGCATCAATTTTGACAAATGAAATACTTCAAATATGTCTACATTTGTTACACTATTAATGAAGATGATTTGAATAACTAGACCTATTTCAAATTTGTCTGTTCTGGCTAAGTTGCAATAACTGCATTGTATTAGTATTATCAATAACCAATGGACCTTTAATAAAATGTAATTTGATTGCCAAGACTTATCATTGATGTTGGCTAATTGATATTAAATAACACAATTTAAATCAATAGTTAACACCACATTCCCTAAAACAGCATGAACTTAGAAATGTTTCCCTACAGCTTTTCAGTTTACTCAATTAGAACATAAGAACATAAGAAAGTTTACAAACGAGAAGAGGCCATTTGGCCCATCTTGCTCGTTTGGTTGTTAGTAGCTTATTGATCCCAGAATCTCATCAAGCAGCTTCTTGAAGGATCCCAGGGTGTCAGCTTCACAACATTACTGGGGAGTTGGTTCCAAACCCTCACAATTCTCTGTGTAAAAAAGCGCCTCCTATTTTCTGTTCTGAATGCCCCTTTATCTAATCTCCATTTGTGACCCCTGGTCCTTGTTTCTTTTTTCAGGTTGAAAAAGTCACCTGGGTCGACATTGTCAATACCTTTTATAATTTTCAATGCTTGAATCAGATCACCACGTAGTCTTCTTTGTTCAAGACTGAATAGATTCATTTCTTTTAGCCAGTCTGCATACGACATGCCTTTTAAACCCGGGATAATTCTGGTCGCTCTTCTTTGCACTCTTTCTAGAGCAACAATATCCTTTTTGTAACGAGGTGACCAGAACTGAACACAATATTCTAGGTGAGGTCTTACTAATGCATTGTAAAGTTTTAACATTCCCTTGATTTAAATTCAACACTTCTCACAATATATCCGAGCATCTTGTTGGCCTTTTTTTATGTCTTCCCCACATTGTCTAGATGAAGACATTTCTGAGTCAACAGATTATTGTAGAAAAAAACAACAAATTATTTGTATTTTTATAAATGATATCTGTATTGCATTCTTCTGTTTTGTCATTTTAAGATTAAAGATTAAAGGTTAGATTCAATTCAAATGCCATAAACTAAAACATAGGCAGAGTTTCAATGGAACAAGTTAAGTGGTCATTGATTGTATAAAACTGTTACATTCCACAAACGATAAAAGACCCTCAAGTTTAACAGTGCTTTCATTATCTACCAACACAACATGGTTTATTCTGTTTTAAATCTGTTTCACTGCACGGCAAGACATGTTTATCCATCACAGAGAACTAGGATAAAACACTGGATTTTAAAGCAGATTACGTAAAATCCCCAAATACAGAAAACGCAGTATAAACTTTAAAAAACAGCAAAAACATTTAATACTTGAAGGAAAGTCTGGTTCAGTTTGATTGATGTGGATGTCTGTGGTTATATGAAAAATGCAGAAATTATATGAAAAAAAAGTCACATTCTGTGCTACATATGCACTTACATAAAGTGCATGGAATACATGGTGCCAGTCAAAAGGGGTTTTAGCCTAATCCAGCAGAATTAAATTACCAAGATAAGACGAGGGACTTTAAACATACACTTTGTGCATCATCTCAAACTGAAATTTAATTACAGTTTTAAGTGAAGTATTTTATTAGGCTGATTGAAATATTTTTTATTCGCCAAGTGAGTACTTCATTACAAAGTCTGATCTCCTACAATCACTGTAACAGTTATTGATTGTTTGCCATAAGAGCCTGTGCTGAGTAATAAGACTAAAATAGTCCCACATTTACTGTAATGCGTATTGACTTTGTATTGATCAAAGAAAGACACTTAAGTGTTACTACCCAACGGCCACGGCTATCCTGTCAGGTATGGACTGCAGGGTTATGCACTCTTCCTTCCCAAGAAGATTAACATCACATAAAAGTACAAACAGGATACTTGTTACTCATTAAGAGCTTTCAGTGTGTCTTTGTTGCTGTGAATATAGTATACAGTATATGGAAAAGGTTAAGGTGTTTTTTTCTGTTGTTTTTTTTTTTGCTCTTCCAGTTGTTGACATTGAGTATTCTTTTCATTTAATTAAAATGAAATGCAATATTATTATGTACTGTAAAGCACACATTTTTAAAAAGGGTACATTTATGTAAATCATGCAGTATGTAAATGGTTTACCTGCATATGACAGGGTGCCCACCCTTTTATTAATGTATATTATTGTGTTGTTATTGTTATGATTTATTTCTGTTTTTATATATTTGTTTCTCTCTCTCTCTCTCTCTCTCTCTCTCTCTCTCTCTCTCTCTCTCTCTCTATATATATATATATATATATATATATATAGTAATATTGGCAGGGAAGGGGTTAGAAATACATGTGAGAATGTGGCTGGAGCCTTAATTAGGTAATTGTTAACTATTGATTCATTGGGCTCCAGCCACATACTATAAAAAAAAGGATAAATCCTTTGTCTGGGTGGAGTCACACTACAGTATATGGATTTAAATTACTATATAATGATCCCAAGATATTTCAATAAACTTTCCTGCTACTTTGGATTCCACAGGTCTTGGTAACATTTTCCCCACAGAGGTACTAACTTTTGACTTTTTGAGTGATCCCATGCAGTGCCATTTACACCTATTAGGCTTTGAGTACTCTGAAACACTGCACTTTTGTGGCACACTTAGACCCATGTACTATATTCTGAAAACCTTAATAAGCACTTGCACATGTACTGTACCTGTGCTGAATACAAGCCTTATTGAAGTACTGCATGTTTGAAGTATCAGTAAAAGGCACTGAAGTAGACTTTAAAAGGATATTTTTTTTCTTCTTCATTATAATTCAATTTGGTACAATATTAAACAAAAAAACAAACAGGTACAATATTAAACAAAAAAACAAACACAAGCCCTAGGGGACTCACAGAGACACATTTAACATAAATAAATAAATAAATAAATAAAGGGCCCGATGATGATACAAGCGCAAGGGCAACACTCACAGTCATTGCGGTAGCACTGTCCCAAGAGAGGGATTTTGATCAAATGTAGCTTAATCCAACGCAATGTCTTTGCGCTACGCCAATCACTGCAGAGTGGGAGGTGAAATCCGATGCCCAGCCCAGGATGCTCAGCAATGTTGAATTGAGAAAAAGAATAAGTAACGCTAGCTCTGTGTTTTTGGTATCCAACGCCATCGCAGCATGCAGTGGAATTTGGCAATTCGCAGACAATGAACGGAATACTTTATGCCACAGGACTAGATATTTTTGCAGGAGGCTGGCAATAATATATGGCACAAAACATCGAGAACAAAAGGCAAATAATGTGAAAGAGGCATGGAAACAAATAGGCAACCCCTCACACCGCAAGCCAGCCCCCCAACCACTCTACAAAAGAGCCAAACTGGCAGCGGTCACTGAAAAGGTTACAGCAGGACCTACTTTTTATATCTTTGTTATTTTTAAAAACAATAATGAAAAACCATTACATGTTCCATTTCTGAATTTTTTAATTAATGGTACATTTACAATGAAAATAGAGGTAGCACGCTATGATTGTCGCAAAACTCCTTGAACCTGCCGATCCTTTTATTTAGACAAGAGTTGACAACAAACGTCTAAGTGCTGTGTCAGTATAATTTTATGGTATTTAAGAAGGTGCTATGCTAATATGTCATACTGCACACACCGCAAGAATGAAATTAAACATGCATTGCATTAAGAAGGGTTTTTACAAAGACTTTGTAAAATTTTAGAATGATATTACAGAAATGTTCAAATTTTACTTACCTAATCGTGACTATCTGGGTTTACAGCAGATGTAACTGGAGCGTTCTTTTGGTCATCTCAGTTTTTTCACATCTCCAAATATGTCTAAACGTAATTATTTGTTAAATGTTTCTATTAAGATTCCCTCATAGTACTTAAGGATTCTTTAATGTGCTGTGCTAAATGTGGGCCAACATGCTATGGCTACTTCTATATTTTATTTATTATTTTTTTTAAACTATGCAAGGTAATACATACTTTGTTTTTTGGTTACTCAGCATTGCATTAGAATCGCTACACTATAACATGATAATCATAAAAACTTCAAATCAATACATTTTTAAAGAAAGGCTATAACTACTATAATTATTATAAGAGAAGTATTTTGTAGTAAAATATTTTTCAACAGCGGGATTTGATGCTGTGATATTAAAAACCGAGAGCTGAAATTTCAGTGATTTATCAGCTACATTTAATCATACACAATTAAAGCCCCATATATACCAACCCTTGTCATTATTACAAGTCGACAAGTTGTCAAATCCATATTATATGAATACTCTTCCCAATACTGGTTTTCAGACTGCAATTTCCGGTAAGGTAATTTCAGCTCAGTGGCCTAAATGTCATGTTTGACAATACAGATAGTTGCAGTAAACAGTGAGACAATGGAAACTATTTAGATTTTAATAGAAATAGAAAACCAATATAAACATTACAAATGTAATTTCTTTCACACATTTTGTACAGCTGGTTGTGAAAAAACCTGACAGGTTGCTCCTTGTCTTCATAGTAACCAATACTATAGCTGAGTAGCGAGGTAGGGATAAAATAATACATAACACTAAATCATAATAAAACTGTAGCTTGTCTATACATACATTAAAGCACATCAGACACGAATTGTAACGTGTGGTATCAGAATTGCATATAAATGTTTATATTTCCACAATTTCAAATTTTTCAAAATATCAGCTCCACAATTTGCACATAATTTAGACATAAGTCATTATGACTTTAATTGTGGTGCCTGCTACACAATTGACCTGCTTGAATTCCAATATGCATACAGATGCCTCCATAGTTCAATAGATTAGACTTGCTAACTCAAAACTTTATCAAGTCATGTTGTGTATACCTTCAGTGGCAGAGGAAGAGAAAGATGGGCTCGTACAAGACCTTATTGCTGCCCCCCCCCAGACTTTAACGTAACACTTGTTTATAGACATAAAACATGCCAAGTCAAGTGTTCAATATTTAACAATATTTAATTCTCAGAATGTTAGCATGTGTAAAAAAGTATACGACTACATGTAAATGAGAGTTTTCTACTCACCTACTAGAATGGCATTTTGCGTGCATCTTTACATCCAACACTACACCATTTTTAAATCACAAGCTATCAAGTTTATTCACCACTCCCTCTAGGATCCCGCGACTGCATTCGCAGAAATCAATACAAAATTTACACAAGGGTGAAGAACTCTGCGCAGAAATCCACAGAAATGTTCACATAGAAAACCTTTTTTTTCAGTCAGAAAAACAGGCATGTTAATTTGCTTTGATTTTGAAACCCAGCAAGAAAAGATAAACAAATTCCACCTAAACTACAGCATGAATCGTCCTCACAGAATATAACTGCAAAAGACTGTGCTGAACAGCACCCCAAAATCTTCCATGAAGACAGTGGGAAACTATTTTGCAATGTTGAGCGACCACAAGGCTAAAGCACAAGTGGTCGCAGAGTTTGACAAAGCGATGCAGATGACACATAAAACAGTGCCTAGTACCAGCCTCCATGCAAAGACAGAAACTCATTTTAATTCAACAATTTTTTAAGTGAATTGCGGTACATGTTGAAAAAAGAGAGGATAAACACAATGATACTAATATTAAGGTTGTATCATCTGCAATTATAAATGAAAAGGAACTTTCAGACCCCTCTGAGTGCATGGGCCTCAGTGCAGTGCCTCCACCACGGTATACCTTAAACAAACATTTCCTCTATTTAACACTATTTGAAACTCATAGAGCAAAAATCCTAATTGTACATTTATCTCAAGAGCTGAAACTATCAGCTTAATCAATACATGATTAATCCCGGGACTGCTTGTTCAACATCAATAACAAAGAACCACATTTTACACTGTGTGTAAATTCTGATAAATAATATTGCAATAAGTGATTCTGTCCAAACTTAATAATTAACGGCAGGTCAGATTTGCCAAAGCATATTCAGTGCTTTTGTGCACCAAAAACAAACAAACAAACAGAAAGAGATTTGGGGACCACTTGTATTTTTTTTATATAAAGAAGTCTATTGATGGCTTACTCTCTCTTGCACTATGGATAAATACAATGGTTTGCTAATGTAGTAGCCACACAGAATTACATTTAAAAGATAAATATATATTCCACTTTTGGAATAATAAAGATCCATTACCATTTGACTGCCAAGAGTAAACAGAAAAGTAGTAATATATATTTCTGGATAGGAAAACTAGGTAATGTAGGCTCTGGATTTAACCAACTGTAAACAGTTTTACATACAGTAGGAGAATGCAAACAGTCACACCTCAGCAGGTCACCCGGTAAGTATCATATTGGCATATTTATTTGTCATTTATGTCAGTAGTTCTATTTATACAAGCAATAGTACAGCACAGCAAAGTAATTTACATTTTCATTCAATTTATCTGCCCATTTACATGAATGTCAAGAAAACCAATATCAACTCTATCAAACTGAAGATCTGAAGATCTCTATTATCTGCTTCCATGTGAAGGACTAATGCAATGTTTTATCAAGCTGATGTGATGATGATACTTGAATTTACAATATAATAAAGGGTCTATATTATACATTTTAATATTGCTTCAACACTGCAACCCACTTACCAATCAAGAGACCTGAAGAGCAACGGCTGACCAACCAGATCATTTTCCCCCTTTGATCGGAATGTGACTGCCACCAATTAGAGCATACATGGATGACATGACAATCATGACTATAACAGTAGCCTGCACTAATCGGTTATTGGGCAAACTAATCAATAACATTGAATGGGCACGAATGCAATCCAAGCCCAGTAAGTCAAGGAGCATCTCTATAACTAAAGGTAAAGTAGTGGATAAGAGGTTCTACATTAACGGTGAGGCAATACCAACAGTGTCTGAGAAGCCTGTGAAAAGTCTTGGGAGATGGTATGATGGGGACCTAAAGGACACAGTTCAAGTGGGAGAAGTGAGACAACAAGCAGTGCAAGGGTTGAACAGTATAGACAGCAGCACTCTACTGGGGAAACTAAAACTCTGGTGCTTTCAGTTTGGTCTACTGCCAAGACTTCTGTGACCATTCACTGAGTATGAGGTTTCCTTGACAACAGTAGAGAAACTGAAAGCGTTAATCAGTTCATATGTCAGGAAATGGTTAGGAGTTCCACGCTACCTCAGCAGACTGGGACTGTATGGTAAAGGTATACTGCAGCTGCCAGTCTCAGCTCTGAGGAGTTTAAGTGGGCCAGATTGTAAATTACATTGGTAGAGTAACACTACGAATGTGTGAGGGAGGCAGCACCTGTGTTGAAAACTTGAAGAAAGTGGGCGGCAAAAGAAGCTGTGGAAGATGCAAAGGCTGTCCTTTGTGTCAGTGATATCATGGGGCAAGTACAGCATGGAAGAGGAGGCCTTTTAGAGTTCCATCCCCCCATTTTATGTGAGCATCATATTGGGACAATTCAACTTAAAGCAAATATAAGAAGTATAAAAGCTAGTTAGTCGCAAATCCCTTGCATGCAATAACAGCAGTGAGTCTGCGACCCATTGACATCACCAAACACTAGGTATCGTCCTTTGAGATGCTTTGCCAAGCCTTTTCTGCAGCCATTTTCAGCTGTTGCTTGTTTTGGGGAGTTTCTGACTTCAGTCTCCTCTTCAGCAAGTGAAATACATGTTCAATCGGATTTAAATCAGGAGATTGACTTGGCCAGTCTAAAACTTTCCACTTTTTCCCCCTGATGAGCTCCTTGGTTGTGTTGGCAGTGTGTTTTGGGTCATTGTCCTGTTGCATTGTGAAGCGCCGCCCAATGGGTCTGGTCTGGTGGCATTTTCTCGTATTTCTTGAAGTCATTCTGCTGCTGCCATCATTCGTTACATCATCAATAAAGATGAGTGAGCCCGTTCCAGAGGCAGCCCTGCATGCCCATGCCATGACACTACCTCCACCATGCTTCACAGATGAGGTGGTATGATTTGGATCATCTGCAGTTCCTTTTTATCTCCACACTTTTGCCTTCCCATCACTTTGATAAAGGTTAATCTTCATCTCATCTGTCCATAAAACTGTTCCAAAACTCTACTGGCTCATCTCTGTACTTTTTAGCAAATTCTAATCTGGCCTTTCTGTTTTTGGTGCTGATCAGAGGTTTGCATCTTGCAGTGTAGCCTTTGTAATTCTGCTGCCGAAGTCTTCTGTGAACAGTAGATTGTGACACTTTCACCCCAGCATTCTGGAGGTTGTTGGTGATTTCACTGACACTTATTTTAGGGTTGTTTTTCACAGCTCTGGTCATTTTTCTGTCATCAACTGCTGTTGTTTTCTTTGGCCGACCTGGTCGTTGCCGATTGCTGAAGACACCAGTGGTCTCTTTCTTTTTCAGGACATTCCAAACTGTTGATTTGGCTATGCCCAACTTTTGTGCAATGGTTCTAATTGAGTTCCTCTTTTCTTTTAGCATCCAAATCACTTGCTTTTCTTTCATAGACAGCTCCCTAGACTTCATGTTGGATTATGCCTACTGACACCAAACGCAGACTCCAAAGGCAAAAGCAAAGGATAGAACTGAGACTACACATTCAAAGCTCTTTTATGTGTGAACAATCAATGCAACAGGAAACACCTATCAATTAGAAACACCTGTGAGCCAAATGTCCCAATACTTATGCTCACATAAAATGGGGGAATGGAACTCTGAAAGTGCTGTTATTCTTAGTTGGTAAAACATATATGTGTTGAAACAGCCAGAAATATAAGGTGACATTCTGTACTTTTGCCTCATATTCATCTTTTAATCGTATTTTCATATTGCTTGAGTGTACAGCAAAAATAGCAATTTTGACTTCACTGTCCCAATACTTATGGAGGGCACTGTATATATGCACACACTCCTAGCTATAATACCGGTATGTTCAATAATACCGGTATGTTCTTTATTATAATTATAATATAGATATACAATCATATTATTGTTTGTATAATCAATACTTGAAATATTGTATCTTTAAAATAAAATGGACATTAGATCATATAAAACCCTTAAGGCAAAACCTCCCCAGAATGCTCTGAGGAAGATGTGATTGTACATCGAAATGTCAACTTTACTGTCTGAGGACAATGACATCCTGGCTGAATAATATGGATTATACAAAGTAAAATGTCCTGAGTGACAAAACAATGTGCAGTTTTCAATGCAGCACACATGCAAACTTCAGTTATACTGTGAATAATATATACTGTGCAGTCTAGTCCTGTGCTGTATTTTGTAACAAAGCTCTACTATAAGTAGGGCGCTTCGTTTTTGGGTTTTATTTTTGATGACATAATGTCCCTTTAAGTTTGTTTTGAGCTGACATGATTTCTTAATAAAACGAAGAGCTCCAACAATAAGCAATGGAACCACAATAACCACTAACTAATAAAAGAAAGAATGTAGAAAGGTGATTTTTTTTTAATGAACAATAATGAAAATAGATACACAATATTTTTTCCCACATGCAAACCAATATCTCTGCATGCCTGCAAGCACAATTTACAATACAATATATACACTTGCAGTTCTGTCCAGTTTACTACACTTTTTACAAAGATCTACTAAAAC
Organism: Acipenser ruthenus; assembly: GCF_902713425.1. Lineage (NCBI taxonomy): Eukaryota > Metazoa > Chordata > Actinopteri > Acipenseriformes > Acipenseridae > Acipenser > Acipenser ruthenus. The sequence continues at coordinate 33,874,047 of NC_081193.1, forward strand.
AATAGAACTATTTACAGTAACCATTAACAACAAAGTGGAATGAACAATTCAAGCATTCAAAATTCTAAACGGTATTGACAGTGTCGACCCAGGGGACTTTTTTGACCTGAAAAAGGAAACAAGGACCAGGGGTCACAAATGGAGATTAGATAAAGGGGCATTCAGAACAGAAAATAGGAGGCACTTTTTTACACAGAGAATTGTGAGGGTCTGGAACCAACTCCCCAGTAATGTTTTGAAGATGACACCCTGGGATCCTTCAAGAAGCTGCTTGATGAGATTCTGGGATCAATAAGCTACTAACAACCAAACGAGCAAGATGGGTTTGTAAACATTCTTATGTTCTTAACAATGTCAACATTTGTTTTGTCGACGATTACAATGCAGAGAAAGCAGCACCGATATCAAACAAAAGACACAATCCAAACTATTATTATTAAGAGCTACAGTAGTAGATCATCATAAGCAATTATTAGTTTAACTTATTATTTACAAATGTCTTATCTCACAATTAGACAGCTAGTGAAATATAGCAATCAAAATGTAGCGATCAAAATGATTTAATAATTTAAAAAAAAATTGCAATGAATTTACTGAGGCAAGCGTAGGCAAAGCAGAGAAATGCTGCTTTTTTTAACAAAGAAATACAGTAATTAAGTGCCCTTTCCCCTGAAAAACATATCCAGCTTATATTGCTTCATATTTCTTGTGCTATTCTCAATGCACACTGTTTCAATCTTGTTACCTCCTCACGCCTGTTGCCATGGTTACAGTTTGTGTGAAGATAGCAATGGTTGCATATGTTACACATGATTCGCACTACAATAGGTTATCTATGAATCAGCCTTATCTTCGAATTAGCCTATCAAGGTCTTTGTTTTCACTGAGAGAATAACACATTCACACTGGAGAAATTTCAGTGTCACTCACTACCGAGATTGTTTTCGGGTAGATTTTGTAAAAGTGATTGTCCTAATAGGGCTAATTTCCATTAAAAAACGGTTCTTGCTACTTGGATCGTTATAAGAAGGGTTTGTTATAGTGAAGTTAGAGTTTGTTATAGTTGCAACATTTTTGTTATATTTGTGTTCCCACCATCCTCCCTTTCACGTATTTCAGCTGTAATGGTTAAGTCTTTTGCAATATGTTGGAAGGCATCATGCTTTTACAGATTTAGAAAGGTGCTTATTTTGTTTTCTTATTGAAGAGGCCACTTAGATGTAGAGCACAGTGGCTGTGTCACTTATTTCAATGGGGCTTGATACAAAGTATCTGCATCGTCCAATATAGCATACTTTTTGCATGGTTATCTACAAGTTTGCCTGCTCAATGTAGGCTAATAATTCATTTTCTTACTCATAGTGGCAGCAATATCAAGATTATTATTATTTAGTCATTTAGCAGACGCTTTTACCCAACGCGGCTTACAAAGACTAGGGGGTGAACTATGCATCACAACTGCTGTTGCAGAGTCACTTACAATAGGACCTCGGTTTTATGTCTCATCCGAAGGACGGGGCATAAGGAGGTTAAGTGACTTGCTCAAGGTCACACACAGTGAGTCGGTTGCTGAGCTGGGATTTGAACCTCCTGGTTTCAAGCCCCTTTCTTTAACCACTGGACCACCAAGCATGACTGAAATAGAGTCCAACATCTGTGATCAATTGCTGTATAGAAAACATTTCAAAATAAAACGATAAAACCAGTCTAATTGTTCTTGAAAAAAGCAAGTGTACTTACTGCAAGGATAATCTGAAGGGTGCTGTGAGCTACTTCTATATATTGGTACTCCAACAAGCATCCTGAGATACTAATGTAGCGATGGTCCTCTGGTGCCCAGTCAGGAGCTGGGGTCACTGGAGTCACCATGCACCCAGGTCCATTTTCCATCCACCAAGAACGATGCATTGACATGTTGAATGTCATAATTAGGTCTGTATCCTAAAATGAAAAAGATAGAAGACTTCATCATTTAATATCTTTGTAAGTATTGTTCACCCACCATCCTGTTTGACACATATGTGCTACAGCACAAATCATTTGTTAGTCAGTTATGTTGTGTGAAAAGGAACACTGCAGGAGGAGGAATGCAATTCCCAGTTTTAGAACTTGAAATATTGTTTAGCTTATGGGTGTCAATTTAGCAAGAGCAAGACTGCATTAATTGCATAGACTGAAGTCGTGTCTCACCTTAGATAACATTATTTACTGTTGCATATGTTTGTTTTTAAACCGACATTTGAAGCACAACCTCGGTCATAAAATCAGGTTGCGCTACAATCAATCTTAATATCATGGTTATTTCATTACATTTACTGTCTTGAAGTCATGTTCATACAAAAAAGAGTTAGAAACCAATATATAGGCAAACAGATTTTTAACTACACCGTATGACACATTTAGTCAACTGTCTTAAAGGAAAAGAACACAGTTGTGGACCAAGTTTGGAGACAATATCTACTATAAGTGTTTGGTCTCCATCATCCAGAATAAAAAACAGAATATGTAGCAGGCATATTAGGTCAGAGGTTAAGGACATAAGAACATGCAGCCTGATACAGTATGTTCACATATGCCTCAAAACACAAAGTCTGTATATCAATACATATAGGGGTGTCATATAATTAAGGGTTAACCATAAGGACGGGGAGTGTACAAAGCAATAACGTGACTCATAGATAGATTTCCTGATGCCTCAGCTAGCTCTGCACCTACATTTTACATGTGATAGTATTATTTATGTATAGCAAACACATACAGCAAGCCACAACAGTAAATCTAGTAACACCCACTGTTAGTAAATCTGCATTAAAAAAAAAAAAAAGCCTGATCACTCACTCAGAAAGGATACCGAATTACTAATGCACATAGGTTTGTCACGGACAACACCCACATATCAAGTAACTGTTAACGCTGCTGAATGAATCATGCTAAAGCAGACTGCTCTCTTTGTAAATGAGCCTAGTTTATCAGTCCTGCTGTCACCTGCACAGTGCTTCTTCTCCACCTCCACAGAGGGTAGCTCTCTGAAATAAATAATAATAATAATAATAATAATAATAATAATAATAATAATAATAATAATAATAATAATACCCCACATCCAGTTATTCTTCATTCCAAAAAATAAATACAAATGTTGGTGTACAACTGCACTTGTGAGATGCCTTCCTCAATAAAATATTTTGCATATGGAGTGGTCATGATAGTATTTTCACGGATGACAAGATATTTATAAATGTATCTTCTGTCCCTATACTTGTTCGACTTTAGTGTAGATTATTAAGACTCATATCTAATTCACTATTACTTTTCTTTGTATTTAGTTTTTTTATGAATTGAAAAATAGCTCTCTTTCATGTCTTGTCTTGACTGAGCAGGCACAAAGACGAATACCCTGCCGATTCCTAATAAATCACTTCCAAATATCAATTATGCTTGGAGCCATTCCAAACACACAGGTGCAATACCAACACTATTGCAAATGAGATATTCTGTAGGGATATGACTATACACCAGCTTTCAGTTGGATACCTTTTAATATATACAAAGTAATAACCTTGCTTACTGCCAACTCTATCTGCTCAGTTATTACCGGAATGTAATGAAATCCTGTTGTGTAGAAAAACAGAATCCATCAAACACTATTCACTTTTCCATCAAATTATAGAACTAGAATGCAAATCTAAAAAAACTGTAGCAAAATGTAACAGACAAAAAGCAGCATCCTAACAAAGCAGTTTGTTGCAACCTTATTTGACTGAACAACACTAAAGCAAGTTTAAAGGAAAAAAAAACAATAACAGAAAACAAAAATACAAAGAAATAAAACTGATTTCATAGGGCCCTAGCTACCTCTAAACGTCCACATTAAAAATGTATTCCTTCAAGCAAAAAAACTAAACAAAAACAATTAGTCTGCACCAGCTAAGGGACTCTTTGGCCTTAAGGGATTGTTTGCGTGTGTGACAGCTTTTACCAAGATCAATACACTTCTTAAGGGACACACCTGAGACCTGGAGATGATTGGGAATGATAATCAGTCCCAGCATGCCAAATACAATACAAAGCTTTCTATTCTAAAATGATTCAAAGCGCTTCTATACAGTATGTTAGTTTAACACTTATATACTGTAGGTCTGCCACCAAATAAGACTTCATTTTACCAACATGACATCTGAGCCCAAGTGACCTTGCTGATACATTCCCATCAATAGCAATTTAATAGTAAACAAGCATTATAAAAGCAGCACTCATAATGACATTATAAAGCAATTCTATTACTAGGTAATATATGCAATCAACAAGGCCTCTTTCAGTGAATGATAGGATTTTCTGTTTTGAAATTGAATACTGAAGATTAATTAAGACAGTTTTCTGGTTCTGTATGAATAAACTAAAGCACATCAGTTAAAGGTCAATAATTCCAGAATGTACAGTCATGTTAAACATCACTGCCTTCAAGGCAATATATTTCTGAAATCAAATGAGACATTATTTGGGAATAGATAGATAGATAGATAGATAGATAGATAGATAGAGGGTGCGATTTGTAAAATTTCCAGTGGAGGGGATAAAATAGACAAACAACAAAACATCATGACAAGCCTTGATACATCTGTAGTACACAAGTTAAACAGTTAAGAGAATCACTAAGTTACTTATTTATTATACCGAATCAACTGCTAAAAAATCTTTAGGAATCGCACGTTTGCCAAATCTGCCTACATGCAGGATAAATGCAGTTATTTTTTCTGGATACGGTCATACTTGCCAACATTTGGAAACTGTTCAGCGAGACGCTGATTATACAGTATATTATCACATAATAGACATACCCCCCAACTCAACACCACACGACCATCATGACCGTAGAATTAGACATAATGAAGCGTTCTTGCCTTTGTATAAGTTAGTGATCAGCAGATGTGCAGAAAAATTAATTTTTTTCTATGGGTAAATATCCGGACTTTCTTCCTATGTATCGGGATGTGGGACATTTGCTATGAAATCGGGACTGTCCCGACCATATAGGGACTGTTGGCATGTATGGTATCAAAAGACAATAACAAAAACTACCTACGTTACAGCAACTAAAATAATGTTAAAACACACTCATGACAAGTACTTGCATTGTTGCACATAACCTCACTGATAACTGCACAGAGTGTAACAACAATAAATGGAACATAATACAACATCCGTATTTTAACAGCTTCATCTGCAGGAGTTAATTGTTGTTAATCTTGGCCCTTTTTCCACTCTGCTCAGCGGGTGACTCGGCGGGTAAAAGTTCCAGTCTTTGGCTCTGGGGCTGTTTAAAAAAAGCTACTGTGGATGTTTAGTGTTCTGTCTTAATTTATTTTTTCTTTAGCAAAGTATGCTCTTCTGATGACAATTAAAAATAACAGTTTGAAATACAGCAACGGAATGATGTTGACGTAGTCATTGGTCAATTTGCCTTGCTACGGTGCATTCATCACTACTGTTGGATGACAATGACGGGTAAGTGGAATCCGAGCCTGATCCACTTTATACAGCTGAACTTTATGATCCGGCTCCAGTGAAACTAAACTCCATTCCTTTCTTTTTTTTTTAAATCATGATAATACAATGTGCTACAGATCTTACGGTCTGAAGTGCTAAGACCGAGATTTTTTTTAAGTCAGTGCGTAAAAATTATGCAGTATACATTTATCATTTTAAATGTTTAACATTTCCAGAAGAAATCATTGTTAATTCAAAATCTTTTATCGGGGGGGATAAATTACCCCCCCCCCTCCCCTCCTTGGGATGACAACTGAAAGTGCAGAGCCAGGGATAAAAAAAGCAGAGCCAGGGAAATCCCCTTTTGCATTCCAGATTCCACATACCATATTATGGGGAATTAAATCTTTAGGGCCAGCTTATTATTATTATTTTAATGGTATACAGTACGCATCCCTCTGTCAACTTTCAGTTTTTATTTATGGACTCCAGAAGTAGTGTTTATAGCTGTTAACTGTGCATACCAGAAAAAATGCGTTTAAAGCATTATCTAACCCTTTTGATGCTAAATTAAACTACTGAAGAACCGTTTATTGTAGTGCAGAATTATGTGAGAAACAAAAGGAAAAACAAATGGGGAAAACCCTGTCACCACTGGCAATTAGTGAGACTGTTTAAAGGTATTCTGAGGTCACTTTGAATATTGCTTTTATCAGTGTTATGCAATGAAAGCTGAACATCTGTCCAAATTAACAAAAATATCTTAAACTTTACAAGTGCATGGACATAAAATGAATCAAATAACCTGAGCGATGACACATCCAGCACAATCGACTGTTATCCAGCCCTGATCACCTGCTGTATACTCTTAATTTCAAACAAAACTGTGAGACTTTGAATCTTACGGTGAACTTTTTTTTACAAAGGGCTACATGAGGTGGCTGGATCACTCATCCTCTACAAAAAACTTGTAGCTGTTCAATGCGCCATGATAAACTGAAGTCATCTACGCTTTAGGGAACTGTTTTGAATTTTATTTCCTGTAGCTTTTAGATTTATATATGTTTTTCTTAGACAATCTCATTGATGGATGATCAAATGTTTCATTAATTTTAATGCCTGTATTTTTTTTTTTTATTATTATTTTTATTGTATCATTGGAAGTTGACACTTAGCTGTAATAAAAGATTGCATACTGTAATCTATTTTTAAAGGAACAATTTATTAAAGCACGTCCACAGTCATAAATCCTTTTGCACGTTTGCATTCTAATGAGAAACATATAACACCTCCAAGTTTAACTCCACTAACTACATTATTACACCTCATGCAAACCTTAAAGATGCAGTGCCTAAAATAGTTTAAAAACAGTTCAGACATGTTGACATAATGCTGATTACTATTTGTATTCCTTTCAGTGCCTAAATATTTTCATGATGTTAAAGTTATTTTAAAATACATAAATTATACCTTAGTTAAACATGCTTGTTCCTTTTATAGTCATTTGTTAGGTACTTAAAACTGAAATGTTACCCTGAAACTAATAGCTCCACTGGAAGCCAGATTCTGGAAAATAAACAGGTGTTTACTGTTATCTCTAATGTGCTTCTATTCCCAATCCAACCCCATGGCAACAAAACAACAGAAGTCATGGGCTGTGCTTATTTTAAAGAATGTCCTTTTTTGGTTTGTCATGTGTAACACCCACTCCTCCCAGGAATTTAACAAATTCAGTATTTTGAAAAAAGGAAACAAATGCATCGTTGGAATGAGTAGACGGGATCCATGGAGAATGTCCTTAAAATGTTCCAGACAGATGCAAATGCGATCGAGCAAGGAAGTAATGGAACAAATGAAGAAACAAAAAAAACATGTCATCTTTACAGTCTGCAAACCACGATCAGTCGTTTCCTCCTTCTGCAACATTGCCCCACTCCTGTCAGCAATTACAGTGCATGGATTCCTCTAGAGATTGACCTAATGACATCTGGCACTTGTGGTGATTTTTAATCTGGTTGCTCAGCTGTGCATTCTGCCCTCCTGTGGGGATGCTGCTTTTCAAGGTTAAAACTAATATTTAATGCAATTGGGTTAGCCTCGGCAAGGAGCTGTAACAACACGTCCAGATGTAGTGAGCTCCCTGTTAAATCAGCCAAAATTGAGATTGCTGCTTCCACATGGTCGCTCATTTTCATAATAATTTACACACCAGAACCACACATTTAATGACCAGACAGAGAAGTTAGAAAGGGACAATTTCCACGGCTACAATTTATTTATTTATTTATTTTTAATTTCCGTATACATTTGTATTCTATACACTGCATCCATTTTTGTATTTATTTAAAGTTTTCATTATGGATTTTTCATTAACTCTAAATTACAATAAGTGTTATTAATTCAAATGTAATTACATAATAATTTCCTATTGAATGAACAAGCATATAACGGTATATGTATATTAACGGTATATTCATATGAAGCGATCGTCAGTATCTCCTACTATTACAATCTAATACTAATTCCCTGTGTTAATATTTCAAATGTAACCAACATTGTTTGATAATGTGTGGAACAGAGCTCACTGAACAAAAAACAATTACTGGGTTGGCCACTACTATAAAGAAATCAATTGCCCTACCCATAACTGAAACTGAGGTCAACCGTTGAAAAATAGTGAAAGAAAATGGATTGTTTTCTTTTGCATGCTGTATATTTACTAGGCCCGGTTAAATGGAAGTTCCCCTTACCAATTTGGTGGTGGGTCCTGTCAGAATTTTTTTACTCAATAAGAGTAAATGGAAAATCCAGCCCATTGTTTCCCTACAGCCTGTGCGCTGGTACAAGATTACCCCTGTGGAGTTAATGAGGTTCTGCACGTGAGGGCAAGTATACTAGGTCTGTAACGGCTCTCATAAGAGAGTTCTGGTTCTTTTGAGTTAGCACCCAACCTCCATCTGTGAGTGGTTAAAGAAAAGGGCTTGTAACCAGGAGGTCCCCGGTTCAAATCCCACCTCAACCACTGACTCATTGTGTGACCCTAAGCAAGTCACTTAACCTCCTTGTGCTCCGTCTTTCGGGTGAGACGTAATTGTAAGTGACTGCAGCTGATGCATAGTTCACACACCCTAGTTTCTGTAAGTCGCCTTGGATAAAGGCGTCTGCTAAATAAACAAATAATAATAACACTATGTAACACAATTTTTGTTCCTGGGTAGTAAGTGTTATTTCCTAATTGCTTATGCCTCAAAAGTATAGAAAATGGCTATTATTCCCCACAAACTTTGCTTTTGTGACCAGGACAGTGATATTTTGAAATTTACCTATTTCCAATGAGAAAACAGGCACATTTGTGTCTTTTCGTTCACATAAAGTCAGAAAAAAACAATATATGAATCCAAATTAACATGTATTTATACTAAAGTAATACAAAAATGACTACAAAAGATTTAGAAGTGAGTAGTTTTTCGAGATTTACGATTATACTGTAAATCACTTTCACGAATCAGCCCCCAAATGTAGTCTCCCATCATGTTCTCGTTATACTGTCCTTGGTAGCGGTGTTCAAAGTCCAGTATATCCTGGTGGAAGCGCTTGCCTTGCTCCTCCGAGTACGCTCCCATGTTCTCCTTGAATTTATCAAGATGAGCATCAAGGATATGGACTTTGAGGGACATCCTACAGCCCATTGTGCCGTAGTTCTTCACCAGAGTCTCAACCAGCTCCACATAGTTTTCAGCCTTGTGATTGCCCAGGAAGCCCCGAACCACTGCGACAAAGCTGTTCCAAGCCGCTTTCTCTTTACTAGTGAGCTTCTTGGGGAATTCATTGCACTCCAGGATCTTCTTTATCTGTGGTCCGACGAAGACACCGGCTTTGACCTTTGCCTCAGACAGCTTTGGGAAGAAGTCTTGAAGGTACTTGAAGGCTGCCGACTCCTTATCTAGAGCTCTGACAAATTGTTTCATAAGGCCCAATTTGATGTGCACTGGTGGCATCAGCACCTTCCAGGGGTCCACCAGTGGCTCCCACTTGACGTTGTTCCTCCCCACAGAGAACTCTGTCCGCTGTGGCCAGTCCCGCCTGTGGTAGTGCGCCTTGGTGTCCCTGCTGTCCCTGCTGTCCCAAAGGCAAAGATAGCAGGGAAACTTGGTAAAACCGCCTTGGAGACCCATCAGGAATGCCACCATTTTGAAGTCTCCTATGACCTTGATGCCATCTCAGAAAAATGCAGATATGTATCCACTTAGGCAGCTGGAACTAAACTGAACTGGTGGGCTTAAGGCCCCTGTATTTATACTACTATTTATATTACAGGAAAGTTCTAGAAAGTTCTAGAAGTTACTCCAAGTTTACTCAGCACTGAATCTATCTGGAATGTTCTGGAAAATAGGTAAATTTCAAAATATCACTGTCCTGGTCACAAAAGCAAAGTTTGTGGGGAATAATAGCCATTTTCTATACTTTTGAGGCATAAGCAATTAGGAAATAACACTTACTACCCAGGAACCAAAAAAAAAAAAAAAAATTGTTACACAGTGTAATAATAATAATAATTGAGTTGCCTGATCCTACCCTGTCTATAGGAACCATTAGTGCCACTTGGAAACCTGGCTACACCTGGATAAGCTTAACTCTGCATTTTGATTTCGATGTTCAATTGGCAGTTGAAGAACAGTAGGTACCAATAGAATTTAACATCGATAAACTTTCACCTGAAGAGGTTGATTCTTTGTCTGAGAGAGAAAAACAAAGCCAGATTTCTTGTTAAGCTTAATCTAACTATTCCAGTATATATATATATATATATATATATATATATATATATATATATATATATATATATATATATATATAATGGTTTTAAATCTTATATTTAAAGCAGTTACGCTTTGTAATATATGCCAACTACCACCCATGTAAGCTCTCTTGATTAAATTGCTTTAACAAAAAGTATTGTACATGCAGTAGCTAACACAGCTAAAGGCCTCAGTACAAAGGAAAGTGCACTGTGCATGCATGTACTCAGGCAGTCAATTTTGTTGGAGCAGTATAGGGAAAAGCAGGGGCTGTGAATGCTTGTCAGCAGATGCCAAGTTCTGCCAGAATTTATCAAAAAGGCTCACAAGGTCAACATGGTATTCCCTTCTTTTGCAGAGAGGACAACAGCTGACATTCAGTGAATATACCTCTTAGTCAAATATCAAAAACAACTGTGCACAAGATTCACAAAAATGATTGGAAGCTGAAATTCTTCAATTCATCAGTGTCGTACAATCGCCCAAAAGCCAATCCGACTAGAAAGATGTAAAAGACTTGTGGAAGAGCACAGGGGCAGGGGTTTAAATAAAGTAGTATTCCCTAATGAGAGCCCTTTGCAAAGCTCAGAGTGAGCTACACGCATCTGCAGAAATGTAGTGCTGCGGGAAAAGAAATGATATGCGCCAAGAGACTCACAAGTATCAATACAGTTAAACACTCATAGTATTGGTTCCAAATACTCTTTAGGCGTTTAAAAATATCAAAGTGTATAGTAATCCTCTGTAAAGCCCATCATGCTTAAAGACAATTATACTCCCATGTTCTCGTTGTTGTCAGCTGTTATTATGATCATGGTTTATGAAATACTGGATCAATGGATGACCAAAAGTTTTGGTATATATGTGTTTTTTTTGTTTTTTTTTAAATCACGCTTGAAAATGCTACCTATTTATTTATTTATTTATTTATTTATTTATTTGCCTTATTTGTATTATTTACAGTTAAATTATTTAATTTATGGATTGAAACAGCGGCTGATGTTATTACAGGGGACAAATAGGCGCAGAATTATGTCAAAATACTAAAAGTAAACACACACCTTGGCACACAAAATGATCAATGTATTTATCAATGTCTTCAATGGGTTTTCCATGTGGCTCAGTTTCTGCACACTGCAACAATACAGCACAATTATCATCATAGCTGTTTTGAAGCCTCTGGGCTACTGGATCAGTGCTTCCATCAAACCATACAAATCTAAAATGGAGGTACCAGCTCAAGGGATAATCTGAGCTTATGGCAAGACTTGCTTGTTCAACAGGGGGAAAAAAGCATTTTGGTACATCTAGTTCAGAAATTGTCCATATTGCTAATACTGTACTATAAGTACAGTATACTGTACATACATACACCTGATCAAAAGAGCAATGCCTAGTATTTCCTTTTTTTTTTTTTTAAATGTCAGTCTGGTTTATTTTTTAAGTAAATTTTGATATTGTAGATTCAATATCAGTGCCCCAATTAAATACAGAACCCAATAGGAAATTATCATATAATAATTATAATTACAAAATGTATACATAAAATATCTGCTGAGATGCAGCATCTGGTTTGCAGGTAATTTTGTTGCCATACATGGAAGTTTGGTGGAGTGAAACCCCTAAATGTAGATGCAGTAGGTACTCAGGTTAAGGTTATAGTGTCTTTATCTTGTATTCAGCCATTTCTAGTATTCTATTAAGCCTAGAAGCAACTACTTTGTCGCGAGAAATATAGAACAGAGTCAGAGTGGGGCAACCTTGAGTTTAATGGTACAAATAAAAAGCTACAGAAGATGATTTGGTTAATTTGTTGCATACAGTAGCATTTAAGAATATTTTGTGGCTATCTTGGCATATACAGTATTGGTTTAATTGTATGTTTTTACCAGGGGGAATGAAAAGCATTTCATCTTTCAAATCTGTCAACCCTCCGTAACATCAATAATTACATTTGTTTGTGGTGCTGTGTTGAATGTGGATCAGTATCCAGGTTGCTATGATACATATTTATTTACAAACACCATGTATTCCCTTTCGTAGATCAAGAAATCAGATTATTTAGTTGGTTTAAAAGCACTGTTATGCAATGTATGGCAGTTTACAGGCTTATATTAAAACAATTACCTATTTGTTCTAATCCTTCTTTTTTTATTTAGTAGTCGCCAATTAGGGTTTTCTTTGTAGTTTTCTCCCCAATTTAATAGTGTCCAATTATTTTTGTTTTGCTCAGCTCACTGCTACCACCCCCACGCTGACTCGGGAGCAGCGAAGACGAGCACACGCTGTCCTCCGAAGCGTGTGCCATCAGCTGACTGCTTTTTTTCACACTGCAGACTCACCATGCAGCCACCCAGAGCTACAGCGTCGGAGGACAACGCAGCTCTGGGCAACTTACAGACAAGCCCACAGGTGCCTGGCCAGACTACAGGGGTTGCTGGTGCGCGGTGAGCCGAAGACACCCTGACCGACCTAACCCTCCCTCCCCCCAGGCGGCGCTTGGCCAATTGAGCACCGCCCCCTGGGAGCTCCCATCCTCGGTCGGCAAAGGAATAGCCTGGACTCGAACCGACGACATCCAGACTATAGGGCGCATCCTGCACTCTATGCTTTTACTGGATGCGCCACTTGGGAGCCTCCAATCCTTCTTTTTTTAAAAAAATAATAGAGAGAAATAATACAAAGCGAGAACACAATTAATTGTATACTGCACCAATTTTCCCCACTCACATTGTTTTTCACATTTGTTATATTTTGAAAGCTACAATTTAGCTGTTAAGAAGCTACCGTAACAAATTCAAGCTTTTAGAACCATCAGTCGACAGTTTTGGGATGTGGGATGGCAATAAAGAAAGTTATATTATTGTAATGTACACAGGAAAGACCAGCCTTTATTTTCTAAATAAATGTTAAATAAACTAGAAGAGTTATTGCTACACAGACCTGCATTGAAGATCAACATCTGAATTATTAAATCAACTAGATTGGAATTAGGTCAAAAATGTATCAAAAAATTTATAGAAACTGTCAGTAGCAGTTAGAAAATGAAATGAAACAAATATTTCTCCAGCTTCGATGGATATAATAATGAAACTTTAAACTAATGAAAACCTCACTTCCTGAAACTAGTAGTGTAAAACATACCAGTATGTGTTAGTACTTTACATTCTAGTCTGTGTCATTCTGTTCCCACATCTTATAATAAACCACATCCAAACCAATAGTCCACAGAGTAGATAACAATCCAAGCTATTCTTTTGGGGAAATTCTTTTATTTTTAACCTATTTTATAAGCAGAACTATTTTACAAAAACCGTGGGATATACCAGCATCCCTTTGATGGTGAAGACCTTAATAACTTCTGTGAGATGCTTTTTAATAAGATCCTTTGGGATTTGATACTGAAGGTATAGAAGAGGACAGACAGTGCTTCTTACGTCTGAACCTGACAGGCTACATTATATCTTCTCAGAGAAATGTCAACCTCCCTGTCTTTTCCTAATGTTATGAAATGTTTTTTATGGGTCTTGTTGACCTCCTAGTACTTTTATGATTGAATTGTTATTCTAACAGGAAATATTCCCTTTCCATGAACCATGAATAAGTCCTGCCAATTACCACACATCCTTAGGCATGGGGTTTACAGAGCTCTGGCAATCACCCTTCTATTTTTTGAAGATTCATCGTCAACATAACTAACTATATATATATATATATACCCCTGCCTCTCGTATTCCCAGCACCTCCACTCTAGCATGCACTTGCCGATTCTTCCTGAGCAACATACGAAGAATCCGACCCTTCCTCACCAACTACACCACCCAGCTCCTTGTCCAGGCCCTGGTACTCTCCCGCCTAGACTACTGCAACTTCCGCCTGGCTGGTCTCCCTGCGTCCACCACCAGTCTGCTCCAGCTCATCCAGAACTCCGCTGCTCGCCTGGTGTTCTCTCTGCCTCGGTTCTCCCAAGCAACTCCATTGCTCCGCTCACTCCACTGGCTTCCGATTACCGCTCACATCCAGTTCAAGACACTTGCCTACAGGTGCCTTGACCAGACTGCACCCAGCTACCTCCAGACCCTCATCTCTCCCTACACCCCCACTCAACCTCTCCGCTCCGCCTGCACTAGAAGACTGGCTGTACCTCCTCTACGCTCCCCTGCCTCCAGAGCCCGCTCCTTCTCCACCCTCGCCCCACAGTGGTGGAATGACCTTCCTACAGATGTCAGGACTGCCCATTCCCTAACCACCTTCCGGCACCTCCTCAAGACTCACCTCTTCAGAAAGCACCTGTAGAACTCCTCTTTTCCCTCTGGACACTTTATCACTCTTCCTTAATGTGCTTTACTTGCACTTATCTGCTCCCTATTTTACTGCATTTAATCCTGTACTTTACAGAGTACTGTACTGTAATCTGCCACAAGTGTTATTCAATCTGTAGTATTTTGCATTTAATCGTATCCTGATGTAACTATCACTGACGCTTATCTGCTCTGATATTGAATCGTATTTTGTCATATACTTGTACTTACTAGAACTGAAGTCATTGTATTTTATCTTGCTCTTAATTGTATTAATACTTGTACTGTGATTCTTGAAATGTATTTTTTGTTTACAACTGTAAGTCACCATGGGTAAGGGTGCCTGCTAAGAAATAATATATATATATATATATATATATATATATATATATATATATATATATATATATAATATATATATATATATATATATATATATATATATATACAGACGTGCTCAAATTTATTGGTACACTTACAGCTCATTGAAATAATGCTTCATTCCTCCTGAAAAGTGATGAAATTAAAAACTATTTTATCATGTATACTTGCAGGCCTTTGGTATGTCATAGAATAAAGCAAAGAAGCTGTGAAAAGAGATGAATTATTGCTTATTCTACAAAGATATTCTAAAATGGCCTGGACACATTAGTTGGTACCCCTTAGAAAAGATAATAAATAATTGGATTATAGTGATATTTCAAACTAATTAGTTTCTTTAATTAGTATCACACATGTCTCCAATCTTGTAATCAGTCATTCAGCCTATTTAAATGGAGAAAAGTAGTCACTGTGCTGTTTGGTATCATTGTGTGCACCACACTGAACATGGACCAGAGTAAGCAAAGGAGAGAGTTGTCTGAGGAGATCAGAAAGAAAATAATAGACAAGCATGGTAAAGGTAAAGGCTACAAGACCATCTTCAAGCAGCTTGATGTTCCTGTGACAACAGTTGCAAATATTATTAAGAAGTTTAAGGTCCATGGAACTGTAACCAACCTCCCTGGGTGTGGCCGCAAGAGGAAAATCGACCCCAGAGTGAACAGAAGGATAGTGCAAATGGTAGAAAAAGAACCAAGGATAACTGCCAAAGAGATACAAGCTGAACTCCAAGGTGAAGGTATGTCAGTTTCTGATCGCACCATCCGTCACTTTTTGAGCGAAAGTGGGCTCCATGGAAGAAGATCCAGGAGGACTCCACTTTTGACAGAAAAACATAAAAAAGCCAGACTGGAATTTGCTAAAATGCATATTGACAAGCCACAATCCTTCTGGGAGAATGTCCTTTGGACAGATAAGTCAAAACTGGAGCTTTTTGGCAAGTCACATCAGCTCTATGTTCACAGACGAAAAAATGAACCTTTCAAAGAAAAGAACACCATACCTACAGTGAAACATGGAGGAGGCTTGGTTATGTTTTGGGGCTGCTTTGCTGCGCCTGGCACAGGGTGCCTTGAATCTGTGCAGGGCACAATGAAATCTCAAGACTATCAAGGCATTCTGGAGCGAAACGTACTGCCCAGTGTCAGAAAGCTCTGTCTCAGTCGCAGGTCATGGGTCCTCCAAGCGGATAATGACCCAAAACACACAGCTAAAAGCACCCAAGAATGGATAAGAACAAAACATTGGACTAATCTGAAGTGGCCTTCTATGAGTCCTGATCTGAATCCTATCGAACATCTATGGAAAGAGCTGAAACTTGCAGTCTGGAGAAGGCACCCATCAAACCTGAGACAGCTGGAGCAGTTTGCTCAGGAAGAGTGGGCCAAACTACCTGTTAACGGTGCAGAAGTCACATTGAGAGCTACAGAAAATGTTTGATTGCCTCTAAAGGTTGTGCAACAAAAAATTAGGTTAGCGGTCCCATCATTTTTGTCCATGCCATTTTCATTTGTTTTCTTATTTACAATATTATGTTGAATAAAAAATCAAAAGCAAAGTCTGATTTCTATTAAATATGGAATAAACAATGGTGGATGCCAATTACTTTTGTCAGTTTCAAGTTATTTCAGAGAAAATTGTGCATTCTTCATTTTTTGTGGAGGGGTACCAACAAATTTGAACACGTCTGTATATATATATATATATATATATATATATATATATATATATATATATATACTGTATATATATACACACACACACACACATACTGATGCACAATGAAAACCCAACAAAAGTTTGACATCAATAGCTGTAATAGTTTGTGTAAATAAAAGTGCATGCAAGTGCTAAAGTGCAATTCTGGTGTCTGGGTCTGTAATTTAAAAGGGCAAAACGAACCTCAGCCTTGAGGCTGTATTACAATACACTCTGTATTTAAATACCCTGTATGAAATAACCACACTTGACTACTGGGGTCAATTTAAAAGTAAGATGCTTTCTTTGATTTTGTTTGGTATTACCAAGAAATAAGGATTTATAATAATAAACATTATCAATAATAATGTGGTGGAGAGGTATGAGTTACTACCCTCCCAAAAGGTTTACACATGCTCACAATAGAAAGGGTGAAAATAACCCTAAGAAAAGGAAACTTGTTATTAATCAAAACCCCTACATGATTTTGTTTTAATACAGACCCATATATTATTCATATCAGCCGTCAGCCGACCGCTTGTTTTTACTCTGCAGGCCTACCTACCAGCCAGCCCAGAGCTACAGCGTTGGAGGACAATGTAGCTCTGGGCAGCTTAAAGGCAAGCCCGCAGACACCCGGCCAGTCTACAGGGGTCACTGGTATGCGGTGAGCCGAGGACACCCTGGCCGACCTATATGTTAAGCAAAAGCTTTTTTATTTTAAGTTGTTTTACCAAAGTTTATCCTATGTCAATTTATTTCATTAAATCATTTATTTACTTAATTTATTAAATTCAACATGAGCTTTACCGATTTAAAATTGAAAAGTAGCAAGCCTACTTATAAAGTATCTATTATATTTTTAAAATTGAAAAGTAGCAGGCCTACTTATAAAGTATCTTTTATATTTTTCTGAGGTATTTCCTAAAGAAATTTCAGAATGACCACATTTGACAACCAGTACCAGAAAAGGCACAGGCTGTGTGTTACAGATGATCTGTATTTGTTTATAAAACTGTATAATTTTAGATAATTTACCAGTACCTACTTTCTTGGATACACTAACATTTCATATCTGACACTTCTTTTTATTGGGAACAATGTTCAATGATGTGCATTCAATAAAGTTTAGAAACCTCATCAAGTTGTTGTCCTTGCAAAATAAAAATTAAAAAAAATTGTAAAACTGAATTACTGGCATGCTGTTTACTTGATTTTTAATACATAGGCTTCTCCCATTTCTGGACAATCAACATATACTATTAGAGGGGAAGTTTTGCAAATACTTTACTTTGCAGGAAAAGTCAAACAACTCAAAATGCATACATGCATTTGTAGTTACTGATAGCAGCCAGTCAGGATTGATGTTGCCTAAACAGTGATGATAACTTCAGTCACAATCCACTGCCCAAACTTGGCACACATTTAAAAAACTCACATAAAGTCACATAAATCACCACACTGCTAATCACATAATCCAGAGTCAGAAATCTGGTTTTGCTGGCCTAAATTGAAAAAAAAGGACCAGCCAAATTGTTATACCGAATGTCAAGCTACTGCATGTTCCAAACACATGCCATCCTGATTTCCTCCAAAAAGAAATACAAAGCAGGGATTCTGGTATAACATATTAAACAATACATAATACAAAAGGAAAACAGGACTATGAGCAATTATCAGTCATGGTAGTCATTCCAGCCAAAATAGAGGAAAACGTGAATACGTTATAATACAAGTTTCTGAGAAATCTAGGGCATTGCAACAACTATCCCAGATGTTTCAGCGCCATTGAAACTATTTTTTGGACAGGCGTAATCACGGACAGATATAAAACAATATTTTGAAATCTGTGCATATATTAGGGGATCTTTTTTTCATGTTTTAATGAAATTGACATAGTCTCATTTCTCCTGTCCTGCCTTAAAGATGGCCATGCAAGTTGTTGTTGGACAGTCTGTGGGGGAGGAGGAGGTCCAGGACCCTATGCATAATTAAAGCAAGTTTTTATTTTTTCCCAGTCACCAATCAACAGTCCACCAAAGGGTCATAAATGTGAATAAAGAGGACAGGTGTTGAGGCTTGACTTCTCAGCGCTTTTGCAAACTGTATATCTACACAAATTGCTACAATTTTAAATTTTCCACAAGTTCCATACTGAAATTTTGGTTGTGTCACTCAAACCTATGGATGTGTAAAATTATGGGATTATAGATAAATCGATATTTTCAACAGTTCCAGAAACGTAAAGATCTTGGAAAAAGTAACAATTAACTGTACTATGTTAAATGTAATAACCTATTGGCTGATAAATAGTTATGGGGGGAAACTACTGAACTAGTACATTGTTGTTGAAAGTGCAAGGCTGCCATGTGGCTGGAAACCCCTTCGATGGGAGTAGGGTTCTTGCCTGTGGTCTGTAGAGAGTCCAAGATTCAGCTATACACCGATTACACAGTATTGTATTTTGCCAACAGTTATTAAAACAGCTCAGCAGACAGACCGTGGCAAAGTGGTTTGCAGTGCGCAAGTGCAGAGGTGATGTGATTACGAGACAGAAGACAGACAACAAAGTTCACGATCATGCACTGTTTCAAATAATGGGTTACAGTCTCGAAATAATAAACACATAGAACACACACAAAGAGACACACACGATCACAAGTCCAGAGTGAGTGCTAATGTGCAAGTGGTGAAATACAATCTATTTGTGTACAGTTGTGAAGTGTTGTCCGGGTTGGTGCTGGACTTAAGCGGCAGCTCCCGGTTCGTGTTAGCCGCCTAATAAACAAACAAGTATATAATTAGACACGACAAAACAAACAAACACTCATGGTACCATTTTGGTTCTCCTTTAGTGGTTTGCTCTTAACCATAACAAAGGAACAGATCACCAAGCCACATCCCCTTTTGTACTGTCAGTCATGCCCTCTTGGTTAGCGAGTGCAACCGTTTCTCCTCCAATCCACGGTTGCCACATCTGGGGTGATGACTTGGTGTACCGTAGCTCCGCCCCCTTTCTAGATGGCCAACTTCCACCTTTCCCTGGAATGAATTGTCAGACCATCCCGTCTGGGGCACTCTGTTCCCTTTACACAGCACCCCCATAGGTCGGGAGGGAGATTTATAACCAAGATTCATTCTTTCTCTGTCACACAGACAAAAACATTTTTCATTTGTGCCATAGTGGTTTCTGGATAATAAAATAGTTGGTCGGTCGGTCGGTCTTCATCAAAAATAAACCTCCTATACCTGCCAAAGCAATTCTCAAATGCCATGACTGTTCTATCTATATTTTTTTCACATTCATTGATTGAATGTTAGATTCATAGAAAAGATTTTTTTTTTAAGGAAACATAAGAAATATTGTTGTATCTTTTAACAGTTTCCTATGAAGAGCCTTTGTAACTGCTCAGGAGGTGTGTGTTTGGAAATCCCCCTTTCAGTATTTTTTTTCTAAATATGCTTAATTAATTTTAAACTGAAACTTGAAATTGAAAACCTTTACCAATGAAAATTTTGCCTAGGACAATTGGGGAAAAAGCAGGACACAAGGGAGATTAAGAAGGATTTGTAAAGTGAGAAGTCCAAGAAGTGGTGATTCACTTTTTCTGGTTGAGCAAACCTGTAGTAAAATGAGACATAGATATTTTGGATTAGGTCAGACAATAATTCTATCGCCAAATGTTCTTGCCATTATTAATCATATAAATGATATGCTTGCTTAAATTCCAGAAAATAAATCTTGAGCAAATTTTTATGAAAGCTTCCATCTAATTTCAAGAGCATCACTTCTGCATTAAATTACTGTATGTGAATTCTACATGCCAGCTAGCCTTCGATAGACACAAACTGGTCAACGGCACCTACGAAAAAGTTCATATACACTGTATAATAGCAATTCAACTTTTACACTGCAATTTTGAAAGAGGGACTTCTGTCAACACTTGTGTTCTGAAACAAGTGTGCTCATGGATGATGGTGTTTGCCTAGCTACCGTATTCCTTCGAATTTAAGACACAGCCCAAATTTCCCACCCTCAATTTGAGGAAAAAATAAAACATCAAATAAATATGAATTTACAGAGATACAAACTCAATTACGCATATGGAGGCAGTTTGCGGCCGTCTGCTATCACACAGAGCATTACAGTTATGTGCTGCTTCTTATTACTCACGCCTGTTTTTCTCCCAATTTGTGAACTGTGGTATTGCTTGGCATGTCGAAAAATACAGGGGTCTGACCAGTGTTTCCGATCTATCCAAGCTCGTACTGTTTGTTATAAACGCTGAAATTGTAAAAGCTTCTCTTTGAATTCCTCATGAAGCTAATGACGCTTCTTTGAAAATGGCTGCCTGTATGTCATGGATGATTCGAGAACGGGCAGCAATATTTTGGTTGTTTTTTTCTTGGCAGTAAGTCACGTTGCTGCTTGTGTATTCAGGAAGTGACGTCGTCGTTCATCTTTTCTTGGCAGTCAGTCACGTTGTTGTTTGTGTACTCGGGTAGTCACGTCTTTTGTTGCTGATTTTAATGCATGCATCACTACTGTACTCAAATTTAAGACGCAGGCTATTTTTGAGAAGAAAAAAAAAGAGTTCAAAAAGTGTGTCTTAAATTCGAAGGAATACAGTATTACCAGTAGAGCAGAAAAATCTAATGGGGTTCGCTCCAGCGAACCCGCACTGGTCAGGTGCCCAATGAGTCCAGGTGGATTCTTCCCAGGCTGGGCTCCAGGGTTCAGAAGCTTGGTCATATCTGTTACTTACGTCCGAGGGATGAAAGGCAATCTCCATAATAGGAGTTTCAAATTGGCCATGGGGTAAATATATATTTTAAATAAAAGAAAAGCATGCTGAAAATTAAAAACATTTAAGTAAAAATGACTTATTTGTATACATTAAGTCTACAGTATAGTATAATTTTCTTCATTCACAAGAGCAATCAATTTGTTTGTTATCTCTTGTTTAACTTTCATAATGTTTTAATCAAATGGACTTTGGGTGGGTTTCATTTTATCCAGTTGTTTCATACTGTATACAGTGCACTGTATGATTATTTTGAAAGACCATCTTATATTTGTTTCCCTTCATTTTTGGGGCTACTACAGTAAGGAATTACGGAATTTACCTAACCTTCCCACAGTGGGTAATCTGAATGTATACAGTTGGAGTGTAGTGTAGGATTGACATACATTAACATTATTTTGTTAGTACAATAAAGTCTGCTTTTAGAACAATACAAGACTGTGTTGATTTCCTCAAATTCAGCTCTGCATTTTTCTTTTGTATAGGCTGCACTGATGTGCTACCCAGGCAGGGAATAGATGGTTTGCTACTGAGCAGTTTCAAGGTCAGTAGGTTACAACTGTGAGGCCAGAACTTTTCTTGGATGAAAATGGTACATCATAGCCCTCTACCCCTAGATTCAACAGCCATGGCATGACACTACAAGCAGCATTACAATCACCGCCCAGCTGTACAGTACTGTACTAGCTTGCAAAGCTAGAAGGGCCTGTATCCGTTTTTCCATACCACATAGAATCATCAATGATTCATTTCCCTTTCTCATTTGATGCAGTTCATTCATGCCTTGGGGATGGTTTCTCAGCTCAGTGTTCCTGCACCTGCTCCTCGGAAAGCAATTCAGAAGCAGCTAGACAATGCTCGCTCTAGGCAACCATGACCACTCTGTCTTGGCAAACTCATTTTCCAATTATTTTTAAATCACCGGTGTTGTTATTGTGATTATGGGTCCTTTTCGCAATGCTTTTCCAAATGGTTTTTGCCAGGTTCACTCCAACCAGTGCATCATATTCTTCTGGTTTACTCTTGTAATACCTTTCATATCTATACGTAGTATTATGTAGTATCTGTAGCCAAGTGGAGGCAATTCTGTTAGCTACACAAGACTGTACATAAATGGATAGAAACTGAAAAATAAAAAGTAAACATTGAAAAATGCACATAAAGCAGTCTATAGCAGTGGAGTAATAGCCACAGAAAAATAAGAAAGCAAACAGGCCTGTGGGGGCATATTCTTAGGAAAATTAGATCTAGCTGTTTTAGCAATCTGTCAGATTGTATGTATGTATGTATGTATGTATATATGTGTGTATACACACGCACACACACGGTAGATGCCTGTTAATCCGTGTTTCAATAATTCGTGTTTCAATAATCTGTGCTGTTTAATAAAGTACATTTTCAAAATGTATTATCTTAGAAATCATCTGATCTAGTTACTGAAATCAGTGACAATAGCAAACAGAAAGCAGATTTAAGACTCTCTTAGCCTAGCAGTCTGAATATTGTGATGACTTGACCCCACTCAGGTTCGTTGCCCCTTTACAAATTGACCCAGACACAGAAATTGGGGGTTCAGCGCTTCCGCGCACTTTTAATAATACAAACAATACACAAAATACAAAACAAAACAAACACCTAGCTCCTTCGGAGCGCTAACTAAGACTCAGGAACACCCTGACTATCAAATGGGACGGCTAAGCCGTTTCCCCACAACACAAAACACAGGATTGACACGGCACTTACTTCAGTATTACTGCTCGGAGACAGAGCACACCATCTGCCTCCTTCTACTCAGCAGCAATGAGCAGACTAGCTGCCTCTCTTAAATACCCTGCACCTGGTCCTAATTTAACAATAACTACCAGGTGCAGGGGATCATTAACAATAAAACAATTAAACAAATGTGCATTCTCACATGATTCTTCATGCAGGGAGGATTAACCCCCTCCCTGCTGTGTTACAATATGAAGAGCAGTTATGACAATTAAAGACTTTTTAAAACCAGCTCTCTCTGCCTCTGAACAACACTGATTATGTTCAGCATATATTTTGACCGTTGTTGGGACATTATATTTTATCTGTATTATTGCATTTTTTGACTTTTCAATTAATATCGTAGGGATTTCGCAAACAGTAAACTCAATTTTGGCTAATCCGTGTTTTTCACTAATTCAGGCTCAAATTGGTCCCAATCTGCACGGATTAACGGGGATCTACTGTGTCTTGACCTGTGAGGGGGCTGTGTAAAGGGAACAGAGTACCCTGGACTGCATGGCCAGACAATTCATTCCCAGGGTTAGGCGGAAGTTGGTCATCTAGAAAGGGGGCGGAGCTCCGGTACACTAAATCATTGACTCAGAAGGGAAACGATGTGGCAGCCGCAGATTGGAGGAGCTGTTGCACTTGTTAACCAAGGGGTCATGATAGATAGTACAAAAGGGGATGGAGCGATGTGATCTGTTCCTTTGTAAATGGTTAACGCGAAACCAAAAGGAGACCTGTGTTGTGAACCGTGAGTGTTTTGTTTGTTTTGTTTGTCATGTCTAAAGTGTACTTGTTTGTTATTTAGACGGCTAACACGATCCGGAGCTGTCGCTAAAGGCCAGCACTAAACCCAGACAACACTTCACCTTGTTTGCACAATAAACTGTATTTGCACTACGAGCACTAGAGCACGCACTGTGGACTTGTGTTTGTGTTACATGTGGGTGTAAAAGATCGGGACTGTTTATTATTTTAGGACCAACCCGCGGATTACAGTTAAGCAATACACGCCGCTGTATTGCTTATCATTGTTTCGCCATCAGGCAATTGGATTATAAAATAAAACACCATTGCACCTGGATTATGATTGTCTGTCTGTTTATTGATCACCTGCACCTGCACACTGTTAACCAGTTAACAGTCAATTAAGTCAAACAGCATTGTGAAAAAGAAAAAAAAATCAAAGATCAAAAAGTATGGAAACTGCTAAAACAGTTGTATACTAGTGGCACATCATGAAGTAATTTTGTGCAAAGGAGCCAAGCCAGTTTGAGCAGTTATTCTAGTACTTAGCTTTTTCAATTTTCAGTGATTAGTGTTAAAATTGAACATCCTAGAAACACTTAATTAAAACATTGCTTTGCTCAGACCATACATTTCCGGTTGCCTAGTGCTGGGACAAACTGGGACTGGGTTTTTCATGTTGGAATATTATTTATATTCATCGATTTTATAATTTCGAATTAGCTGGAGAACAAAAATACCATTTGTACGATATTATAGTAAAAAAAAAGTACAAGAACATAAGGAAGTTTACAAACAAGAGGAGGCCATTCGGCCCATCTTGCTTGTTTGGTTGTTAGTAGCTTATTGATTCCAGAATCTCATCAAGCAGCTTCTTGAAGGATCCCAGGGTGTCAGCTTCAACAACATTACTGGGGAGTTGGTTTCAGACCCTCACAATTCTCTGTGTACAAAAGTGCCTCCTATTTTCTGTTTTGAATGCCCCTTTATCTAATCTCCATTTGTGACCCCTGTTCCTTGTTTCTTTTTTAGGTTGAAAAAGTCCCCTGGGTCGACATTGTCAATACCTTTTAGAATTTTGAATGCTTGAATCAGATCACTGTGTAGTCTTCTTGGTTCAAGACTGAATAGATTAAATTCTTTTAGCCTGTCTGCATACAACATGTCTTTTAAACCCAGGATAATTCTGGTTGCTCTTCTATACTTGGTACTTCATCAAATTAGCTGATAAATGTGAGAAACACTAACATGCAGTAGAATGTGTGCTATTTTTTCAGAAACATTCATCATTTCTGCATCCTTTATTTGATATATTTCTGATACAGTCATTTAGTTTTGCCACCAAATACACCCCAAGCAGTGTTTGTTTGAATGTTTGTCCCAGGACTAGCATTTCCTGTCATTGCAAAAAACTGAAAACTGCTTAAATGCCAAGAACATTAATACATGATAGACAATGGCCCTTCCCAATCAATTGTCTATTCAGCTCCTTCTAGTCATTTTTTTCTCTTTAAGCTGCATACACTGTATCACTTTATCAGTATACTGAAACTGCTGAAGTAGGAAAAAAAAAACATTCAGCAGCAAGGGATTTCAAAATCACGTAGAAAAGCAAAACACAAACTTGGTAATCACTGGTCTTTAGTCAATTCAGATATATACAATTCCCTGGAGATCTGGAGTAACTAATATGAATATCATTAAGACAAGGTCAAACCACAAACATATACTAACTTCGATGTGGACTACAATAATTATTCTTATGGTGATAAAAAAATATCTTATTTGCACCAACACAAAATAGGCGGTACACGTCACTCAAGATGTGTAACAATGGCCGCTCAGTTGTGCACGTTATACACAAGAATATGAATAATTTCATTTGGATTAAAATATATTTCCTTGAAATGAAACTCATCATTAAAATGGGCTAGATGTACTAAAAAAACATGCAATGGAGCAAAGCATAGTTTTTCAAGCTGTGCCATATGAATAAATAAAGATTCAGACAGCACCAGCAATCCATCATTTTCATACAAATGTTCAGTGAAACTGGGCATTGACCCAACTTGCAGAAGTGAAAGCTTTTACCTTGATTAAATTAAACATATTACAATGAATTTATATATAAAAAAATGATGCCACCAGAATGAACATGATCAATATTAATTCCAGTTGTGATACGTGCCAACATTCCAATACTTTGAGCCAAAGGTGCATGTGTATAACTAGCAGGTGTTAATCTACTCCTGTGAAAGTGAAAATGGTTTAATGTTTGGAAAATATATATATATATATATATATATACACACTATTATAATTGATTCTACAGTATATATTGCTTTATGGTATTCATTGTATAAAATAAAAACTTATGTTGAAATGTTCTGCTTGCTACCTCTCCAGGTACGCCTGTAAATTAGATGTTACTTCTTATTGTGTTTGGGTAATAGGATTTCAATAATAATAATAATAATAATAGATATTGGTATGATTGTAGGAAAAGGAGAAATATGTCTTTCCAAATAAAAAAGAAAATTACTGGCATGTACACAGTTTGTCATCCGAGTGCTCAAGGAGGTTGCTTGCTGGCTTCTTAAATAATCCAGACACTGAGTAGTTGTAATACAGATTGATTTTGGTTCAGCAGGATCAATACCATATTGTCAGAACAGTGCTTAATCTATCAGACTGAAAAAATATCTATTTGGCATGTGGACATATGGACAGCAAAGTCAACAGTTGGGGTGGATTAAATTTAATATTTTTTGCACTAAAATAGGGGGGGACAATAGTTTGCATATTTATCTCAGTACAAAATATAATGATTTATAATGCTGCTAAATATATCTGTACCACATCTAACCCCTTTCTGTGCTGGTCACTGGGTTGTTGCATTTTTGTGGGGGGGCGGGGCAGGGGGGGGGTGGGGTTTAAGGTCAATACATTGAGGAACCAAATCAAAGAAAATCTCTAATCCTCTCCAAACCTTTCACAGATAAGGGGGTTTTATAGACAGCTCAGAAGGTGTCTATATGTATCGCAGAATGGCTTTTGACTTATTAACACAGGATTGTATCTATTGGGAACAATTATATCTCTATTTTTTTTGTATGACAGTTAAATAATATATATTGAACATGTTTTTGTTTGATCCAAATTGTTTATATTATTATCATGTAAAATGACATATATAAAAATGAATATTGTACTACACTGTGTGATAAATATTTTATGCCTCACTGCATTGTCATACTGTACACTTTTATAAAACATACCAATGCCAGTTACAGTTGTACATCATTCAACATTCAATGTTGTTGAAGCTGACACCCTGGGATCCTTAAAGAAGCTGCTTGATGAGATTTTGGGATCAATAAGCTACTAACAACCAAACCAGCAAGATGGGCCGAATGGCCTCCTCTCGTTTGTAAACGTTCTTATGTTCTTATCAATATTTCCAATAATGTGTTTATTCATTTTGAAGCAGTGTTATTGTTACTACCTCTTTAAAGATGATATACTATACATTCATTATCAGGAACTATCCATAAAGTGTTCAGTGTATTATTTTTTCTTTCCTTTTTAAAATGTATTATTACAGTACTTGCAAGTGGGTCATTCCTGATCAGCTGGTGTGGGTCCCGAGCATTTAACATCAGGAGGAGTGTGTTTATGACAAAAGTATTATAACAACATATCTATTTTAAGGTAGTAATTGAATAAGCATGCTGCTTGGTCATAGGCACACATGTTTGCATTGCTGGGCTACAAGTGAGGATGTTTCAGCATGGTTATCGTACATTACTTCACTTGCAGGATTCTTGATGCTGTTTGTGCAGCTAAATTAAATGTAGTGGTTGTTAAATGTAGGCATTAAAAGTGAAGTGCACACCTTGGGCGTGAAACAAATTCCTAAGGATTTTAATGAGAGCATAGCCTGGTTCCCTTTCAATTCCAAGATGACCAACAGCCAATACTTTTGGGATATGCCTGCCACAGGTCAGGTATTTACTGAGCATTTTATGTCAGAGCTGCCGATAGACCTCTCCGGGGAGCGACATCCTTGGTCCCGCCTACCGAGGGATTAAGTAGTCACTCCGCAGACATCACTTTCTCTTTTGCATCTCACTCAAGTAGGTACAGTAAGTATAAACTAACCTGTCCAGTTGCGTGATTGAGCCTGTGTGAAAGAGCTCTGACTGGAGTGCCCCTGCAATTTTATTGCTGGAAGTCGGCTTGCCACTTCCCCGGAATAAGAAACTTGGCTTCTGAAGACTGAGCTATAAACGCTGTGCAACTGTGCTCCTGTTTAATCTTTTCTTTTCAACAGCCAACATCACCTTGCGATTGTCTGCTTTCCTAACCTTATAGAGTTGCGTTTTGTGCTTTTCTTCCTCTGCAATTTGCAGCTAAAAAAAAAAAGAAAGACACGTGATTCCTCCACTGGGACCTGGCCGTGCCGCGCCACTGTTGAGTCGACTCCGCTGTACGCAGTGCTCCACACCGCTGCAAGCGACTGCATGTGGTCCAGACTAGACATACCCTCGGTGCTCGGTGCCCTCGGTGCTTAGTGCTTTGGCGCCCTCTGTGTCTCGGTGCCCCAGAGCCTCAGCGCTTAAACGCTCGGTGCTTCGGCATCCTTGGTGCCCTCAGTGCTCAGTGCTTTGGCACCCTCGGTGTACCAGAGCCTCGTGCTTAAACGCTCTGTGCTTCAGCGTCCTTGGTGCCCTCAGTGCCTCTGTGTTTCTGCGCCCTCTGTGCTCAAACGCTCCCTGCATCAGTGCCCTCGGTGCTTCAGAGCCTTGGTGCTTCGGCACCCTCGGTGTTCCAAAGCCTCGGTGCCTCAGAGCCTCGGTGCCCTTGGTGTCCCAGAGACTCGGTGCCCTCGGTGTCCCAGAGCCTCGGTGCTTCAGTGCCTTCGATGCTCCAGAGCTTCGGTGCCTTAGCACCCTCGGTGCTTGGATGCTCCGTGCTTCAGTGCCCTCGGTTCCTCAGAGCCTCAGTGCTTCGGCACCCTCGGTGCTCAGAAGCTCTGTGCCTTGGTGCTTCACCCTGGCACGTCAATAACATGTCCAGATTTCACCCTTGCACATCCTACGGAGGGATGCTCCCCCACAGGACAAGCACCTCTTCTGTGTCCGGTGCTTGGGCATGCAGCACGCCTCCTCCGCCTTAGGGGAAGAGACGTTCTGCGCAACTTTTATTTTATTTATTTATTTCTTAGCCGACGCCTTTATCCAGGGCGACTTACAATTGTTACAATATATCACATTATTTTTACATACAATTACCCATTTATACAGTTGGGTTTTTACTGGAACAGTCTATGTAAAGTACCTTGCTCAAGGGTACAGCAGCAGTGTCCCCCACCTGGGATTGAACCCATGACCCTCCGGTCAAGAGTCCAGAGCCCTAACCACTACTCCACACTACTGCGCAGCACCCCAGCCATGGACTGTGCAGGAGGCTCGCAGAGTTCACGGGTGCGGCTTCCTCAGCCAGCTCAGCTGAGCCCTCTGTGGCGTTGGGAGCTCCGGCCTCCCCTCTCATCTGGCCTCGAGCCTTTCGCAGAGCATTCCCTGCACACAGGCTCCAGCCCATCCATCTCACAGCCAATCAAAGTTTCCTTCAAGGAGCAGTAAGCGGGCAAGACACTCGAAGCAGGCAAAGGACATCTCCGAACTGAAGAGCCAGATGGCTCAGGTTTTGGAGTACCTGGTCAGGCAGCAGGCTCTTCTCCCTGCTCTGACCCCAGCTCCACCTCTGGCACCTGCCCCGAGACTGACCCCAACCTCACCGGTGGTCGCCCCAGACGTCTCAGAGCAAGAAAGTACAATTTGTACAATTTTTTGCTTAAATGAAAATATACCTATTAAATCTTTATTTCTAAGAAAACTCAAGACAAGAGATCTGGATAAACTCATTGATTACCAGAGCCATTTGTAAGCTAAGTCAGACTTAAGTGGATTATAAAGTGAAAGAACTGCTTAAAAAGAAAATCCCCTGCTGTGAAG
Source organism: Acipenser ruthenus (assembly GCF_902713425.1). NCBI lineage: Eukaryota > Metazoa > Chordata > Actinopteri > Acipenseriformes > Acipenseridae > Acipenser > Acipenser ruthenus. Next base: position 33,904,043 of record NC_081193.1, read on the forward strand.
ATCAGTTAGGCTTGACTTTGTTAAGAAAATATAGATTGTTATCAGAACTATGTGACAAGTGTTTCACCCTTGTGACAATAAAATCCTAGCCATGAGACATTGTGACTCCAAATGTGTAGTCAGTAAGAGATCTGGTCAAAAATAGAGTAATACTACCATGGAGATGGTTCAGTTTGGAATTAAATTAACATTGTTTTAAATGGTGATTTATGAAAACTTATAAAAACAGTATTCATAAATTTACCAACATAGAAAATATAGTGTATTAAAAGCCTACTTAAATCACTAAAACTTAACTTAAGTAAAAAAAAATCTAATTAATTTATTAGAATGATATTTTGGTACTGCATTGTGTGGAATCACATCAGAAAAATAGAAATGTGATTATTAAGTAAAAAATTAATAACTTAGGAACAGTTATTTCACAAAAGAGTATTTTTAACTGAATGCATTTGGTGTGATTTACAATCTTTTGTTCAAATGAACATGGGGAGGTGTCTTTTTGATTAAGTTATAATGTCATCTGCTTACATTCAAAACAGCCAATAAAATGACCTGATGGAGAGTTTACCAATGGAATGACTTGCAGAATTGTCCAATTTAATAACAATAATCTGAGAGATACACCTATTCTCAAATGTTATAAAAATTCTTACAGCATAGAATCTCTCTCAAGAAATCTCTCACGAATTATCAATGGAAAGCAACAACTTCTCCAAGCTCTCTTTCAAAGGAAATATCTCTCCAAGTATTCTATCCAAGGACAACTCAAAAGACAATACTATTCTTGGAAAAGCTAGACAGAAACATCTAAGTGTGTACAATTGGACTGAATTGCTGAAGACTCAACAACATCTCTAAACATTCTATCTTCAAGGAACGAAAACTAAAACACAGCTGATGAAAACAACTTCTTGAAGAAAAGATCTTAAAAAAAAGATTAATGAAAAGACTTTTGTTGCTACTAAATCTGAAAGTATGCTAAACTTAAGCATATGGAGTCTTGAAGAAAAATCTTGTTTTTCTTCAGAAATACTTTAACTGAAGAGGACTACAAACTGAAGACTGGTTTCTAAACTGAAACACTTTTTAACCACAAATAGAAAAGCTATACAGTAATTCTTCATTGCGAGACTGTGACAGAGATCGAATGATTCTTCGTGTTAGATCTCCCTCTCGACCTGTGAGGGCACTGTGTAAAAGGAACAGAGTACCCTTAACTAAATGGCACGACAATTTATTCCGTAAGGTAGGGATCCGGTTACATCCGTGAGCGACCCTCTCCAGGTTTTGGTCCTCAGGCAAGAAGCAAATACATTACTTCTCAAACAAGCCATTTGCCTCATATAACCCTCCTCTCAAGAGGAGGGGTTCTACTCAAAGTATTTTCTAGTGTCAAAAAAGGATGGTGGCCTTTGTCCTATCCTAGATCTGAGACACCTCAATGGGTCCTCAATGGGTTCTGTCTGGTCGAGTGACAGGTTTACCACTGTGGACTTAAAGGACGCATATTTTCACATCCCTATTCGTTCCGCTCACAGAAAATATTTCTGCTGCGCCTTTTAGGGAAGCATCAAGTTTTCTGTGCTGCCATTCGGCCTCTCCTTAGCCCCCCACATGTTTTCAAAGTGTGTGGATGCCATCCTAGTCCCCTTGCGGCTGCAGCGGATCAGGGTGATGAACTACCTGGATGACTGGTTGTTCTGTTCCCAGTCATAGGAAGAAGCAGTAGCCCACACGGCGATCGTGATGGAGAATCTATTGAGGCTTGGTCTCACACTCAACGATGCCAAAAGTGAATTAATACCGGTGCAAAGTACGGTTTACTTGGGTCTCCGGCTGGACTCCCTTACAATGTGAGCCTAACTGTCAGACGACTGAGTGGCCACCATTCACAACTGTCTATCCCTGTTTCAACAGTACTGTTTTCGACAGTACAACTGGTGTTGTGTCAGAAGCTTCATCAGCCCTCCAGGTGGGGTTACTTCATATGTGCCCGATTCAGGCATGGCTCAATGCTTTCCTTCTACATCCCAAACATGGCAGACGCTTTCGGCTGACTGTGTCTCGCGTATGCTTGGAAGCCCTGCGCTGGTGGAGGCAAGCCTCTTACCTGTGCGAAGGTGTATGGATGGGAGTGATCCACAGCCGTCAGGTGGTGATGACAGACACATCCAACTCGGGTTGGGGTGCTGTCCGGGCAGGCAGAGGAGTCCGCAGGTCCTGGTCGGGTTGCTGAACATCCCTGCACATAAATGTGCTGGAACTGCGGGCGGTTCACCTCATTCTCCAGCATTTCCTTCCAGTGCTCCAGCAGAGACATGTCCCTGTCCGCACAGACAACATGTCGGTAGTAGCGTATGTAAACTGCAAGGGAGCACTTTGGGGTTACACCATATAGCCTTTTGGCTACTGATCTGGGCACAAAGGAACCTGTTATCCCTCCGGGCTGGTCATCTCCCTGGAGTGGTGAATTGGGTGGCGGACCTCCTTTTGAGGGAGGGTCCTCACCCGTCAATGGGGACTCCACTCTCAGGTGATAGAGCGCATTTGGGAACATTTCGGGAAGGCCCGAGTCGATCTCTTTGCCACGGCGGAGATGACTCCCTGCCCCCTATGGTTCTCCCTCCACCGCTACGACGGTCCACTAGGCGTCAACACCCTAGCCAACGAGTGGCCCAGGATGCTGTTGTACGCATTCCCGACATTACCTTTGCTCCCGGCCTTCCTAGAGAAGGTGACAGTTCTCCTTGTGGCCCCCAGATGGCCCTGGAGAATCTGGTTTTCAAACTTTTGCCATCTGCTGCAAGGCCAGCCCTGGGAGATCCGCTACGCATGGATCTCCTCAGTCAGGAGAGGGGCACTCTCTGGCACTCAGAACCGGGCAAACTCCAACTAAGGATCTGGCCCCTGAAAGGGACCGTCTGTCTGCCTTAGGGCTCTCAGTATACTGTCGTAAGTACACTGCAGAACACTAGGGCCTCTTCCACAAGATCGTTGTAAGCCTATAAATGGAGGTATTTACAAGATTGGTGTATGACTAGAGGTCATGACCCTATCTATTGTCCTATAGCAATTATTTTGCAATTCCTGCAAGAACTGCTGGAGGCGGGTAGATCCCCCTCAACGCTGAAAATGTACCTAGCAGCTATATCTGTATGCCATGTCCCCACTGATTCAATGTCCCCAGGACTCGTATCCTGGCGACCCGTTTTCTAAAGGGCGCTCGGTGGTTACGATCTCCTAGAAAGGACATCCTCCTTGAGTGGAGTCTAGACATGGTATTGGAGGCTCTCACTAAGGCCCTGTTTGAGCTTATACAATCCATAGAGTTCAAATATCTGTCTATGAAGACAGTCTTTTTATTAGACCTCTGCCAAACGGGTTAGTGAGCTACAAGCTATGTCAGTGCACAGTTCTTATATGCGCGTTTTGGACAATGGAATCGTTGGAATCGATGGAATCGTTACGCACAAACCCTGCTTTCCTCCCTAAAGTGATTACGCCTTTCCACCTAAATCAGTCAGTGGAACTAGAGGCTTTCCATTCCCCTCCTTTTTCTTCAGAGGAGGATCAGAGATTGAATTTCCTCTGCCTGGTTTAGGCATTGAGATGTTATGTGGATAGGACAAGAGCTCTGCGTCAGTCTGACCAGCTCTTTGTCTGTCATGGTGAAAGTACAAAGCAGCAACTGTCTCACTGGACTGTGGACACAGTTTTGACTGCATATACTAATGCCGGTCTACCCCCACCTGGGAGGATGGGCACGCATTCTACCAGAGGAGTGGCTACGTCATGAGCCCTCTTTAGAGGAGCTTCATTGGCTGATTTGTGCTGCTAGAACATTCACCAGGTTCTACCGACTTAATGTGGTAGATCCCTCTGTGCCTTCCTTAGACACAAGGGTCCTTGAGGTAGCTCGCTCACACCTCAAACATTAGTTTGGTGGTAGCGAGACGTCCCTCATCTGCTGTCTCTGTTTACGCTCCCTCGCGATGGCTTTGGTATACTTTCCCAAAAGTATTGGTTGTTGGTCGTCTTCGTATTCAAAGGGAACGTTAGGTTACGGATGTAACCCTGGTTCCCTGAAAGAGAAGTCGACCAACAAACCTTGTGAGGTCTCATCACTCACATTCACGGGTTTGATGCAAAAGAGAAAGTGATCTCCATGGAGTGACTACTTAATCCATTGGTAGGCGGGACCTAGCACGTCACTCCCTGGAGGGGCCTATCAGCAGTTCTGACATAAAATGTTCAGGGTTACATCTGTAACCTAACGTCTTCCTCTGTGGGGTGGTGGTATTAAGATCTGTTAGATTATTACAGGTATTCATTTTAGATCATAGTCATCTGGTTAGTGAGACAACACTACTGTAACAAAACCAAACAACACAGCATCTTCAGTGTAAATAAGTCCAAAAGTAACACTTACAATAGATTTATGTGTACGATTTGGAGAACAGATTTATTTCCCTTTAACCAAGGAATTTAAAATGTTTTTCTTCTTAAATGTAATATTTTGCCTTTAGCAAGTGAAACAAATGAATCCTGGAAACTAATTACCTCCTAATGAAACCGATATACTTGGTACGTTTTCACATTGACCACCAACTGTGTTTTCCCCTTCTTTGAGTTCCGATAACACAAAAGTAGAATTTTCAGTCATTTGTGTAAAAACAACATTAATTTTCCATTAGGGTCAATTAGATAATTTACTTGAACAATACCTAAAGAATAAAACATCATCCATAAAAGATTTGCAAACAGCACTGTATCAGTACTAAAACTAAAAGTACTGGTATATTGGGGCTAATTTACTTACATTATTGCTAGCTCAATTTGCTCTTTAAATGTGCAATTGATGAATTTGTTAATGCCTGTGTTTCAATTCAATTTTGTATTTTTGTTCAAAAGCAGCACTGTTGTTCCTATTCAACTTCAACATTACACAATTAATACAACATTTACATTTAGCAAGCGATTAACAAAGAGCTCAAATGGCATATAAGAACCAAAAGCAAATACATGAAATTTTATCACCAACAAATGACTAATTAATCAGCACATTTTCAATCATTTCAATGCGATTTCATTCTAACTATAATGAACATTTTCATCAGTTATTTTCTCATTAAGACCGGCATTTGGGAAGCAAAGGGGCAATAAGAAGCAATTCATTTTAAAAGTATACATATATTTATATGGCTGCTTTTTTATTTATTTTTTTATTAATGCTGTGCGTCCCTGGATTGTAGTTCCTAGTGCCCTAGACCTGTGTCTACCTTGCATAACGTATACAAAAAAGAGCCCTGCCTAAAACTGAAAAAATAAACAAAATAAAGTTTTATTAACTACCCTTTAAAAAGACATTCAAATACAGTCATTTTCTCTTTGGATTGCACACGTCAACAGAAAACATGAGCCTGATGACACTACTGCAGTATTCATCAGAAAAAGTAATCAAACAGGAGTAATCAAACAAGGTATGCTGTTAGAGTAGGAAGTGAAGCAGGCTTGCCCGCTCATCTTTCTTAGTGTTGAGGTCTGGACGGAGTATGCTTGCTTGTGGAAGACTATCAGCTTCACTTGTTGAGAGTCGATTTCAGTTTACGTCAAACAAAAATGATGTGTCATTCTGGTGATCAGATTGCTTAAATCAGCTCGCCTCACTGAAATTTTACAAATGTTCTCCTTCCTGAGATACTATGGTTTTGAATCCAAGACATACTATATGAAAATCTATTTTTTAATGAAAGTATTTTAATAGCTTGTGAATGATATTTTTTAATAACCTAAAGCATGACACTTTGAAAAGGAAGCATGAGAAATGGCCACAGTTAGTATGATGATCTTAAACCTGGCATCCCCCAATAGAATTACAGCTATGGACCATTCTTATATTATCTTCTTAAACGCCTGGCATTAAAAATACTCAACCAGCAACTGAGAATCTTAAATCCTGTTCAGGAAGAATCTTGCTCCAGTTTCCTTATTTTTATGGTGGTTAAGTGTTTAGAGGGTTGAAGCGTATGTTGATTGCAGTTGCTGAAATCATCTTAGAGTGACCTGTGATGCTCTTCTTGACTTTGTCTCATGTAGCTTGAAGGCATTTTCCATTTATATAAGATTATATAAGGCTTTAAAATTCCAAATGTAATTAGTTAGGCTGTAACTTATTTCGTCTGACAATACTACTGATATTAAACAATGCATAAATGTGGATTCTAAATGATGCACAATACCAATAGGTTTTTTAACAAAGATATATTCTGAATACTATGTGAACAAAACTTTTCCGTATGTCTCAGAATACCACATATTCATGTCAAAATGTATTCATACTGGAATTTAATAGAGTTTGCAGTTTACTTATATTGTAGGTTATTATAAAAAGGGCCACATATTGCTATTTTATATACATTGCAGGTTGTATGTGGGTATAATACAATAAACTTTTTGTTTCTATATGAATATTTTAAACCCTCAAAGCACTCATTCACTTTCTTATTGTCCAAAAACATGACATCATCACTTTATGCCACATCCGCCTAATGAGCATGCACAAAACGTACTGTAGAGAGTGAAGTTACTGAAGTTACCTAGTGGAATTGTTTGCTACACAGGCAATTAACATAACATAAGAACATAAGAAAGTTTACAAACGAGAGGAGGCCATTCGGCCATCTTGCTTGTTTGGTTGCTAGTAGCTTATTGATCCCAGAATCTCATCAAGCAGCTTCTTGAAGGATCCCAGGGTGTCAGCTTCCAAAACATTACTGGAGAGTTGGTTCCAGACCCTCACAATTCTCTGTGTAAAAAAAGTGCCTCCTATTTTCTGTTTTGAATGCCCCTTTATCTAATCTCCATTTGTGACCCCTGGTCCTTGTTTCTTTTTTCAGGGCGAAAAAGTCCCCTGGGTCAACATTGTCAATACCTTTTACAATTTTGAATGATTGAATCAGATCACAGTGTAGTCTTCTTTGTTCAAGACTGAATGGATTCAATTATTTTAGTCTGTCTGCATACGACATGCATTTTAAACCCAGGATAATTCTGGTCGCTCTTCTTTGCACTCTTTCTAGAGCAGCAATATCCTTTTTGTAACGAGGTGACCAGAACTGAACACAATATTCTAGATGAGGTCTTACTAATGCATTGTAAAGTTTTACCATTAATTCCCTTGATTTAAATTCAACACTTTTCCCAATACATCCAAGCATCTTGTTGGCCTTTTTTATACCTTCCCCACATTGTCTAGATGAAGACATTTCAACATAAACTCCTAGGTCTTTTTCATAGATTCCTTCTTCAATTTCAGTATCTCCCATATGATATTTATAATGCACATTTTTATTGCCTGTGTGCAGTACCTTATACCTTTCTCTATTAAATGTCATTTGCCATGTGTCTGCCCAGTTCTGAATGCTGTCTAGATCATTTTGAATGACCTTTGCTGCTGCAACAGTGTTTGCCACTCCTCCTATTTTTGTGTCGCCTGCAAATTTAACAAGTTTTCTTACTATACCAGAATCTAAATCATTAATGTAGATTAGGAATAGCAGAGGACCTAATACTGATCCCTGTGGTACTCCACTGGTTACCTCGCTCCATTTTGAGGTTTCTCCTCTAATCAGTACTTTCTGTTTTCTGCATGTTAACCACTCCCTAATCCATGTGCATGCATTTCCTTGAATCCCTACTGCGTTCAGTTTGAGAGTTAATCTTTTATGCGGGACTTTGTCAAAAGCTTTCTGGAAATCTAAATAAACCATGTCATATGCGTCCATTGTCGATGTTGCATCCTCAAAAAAAATCAAGCAGGTTAGTTAGACATGATCTCCCTTTCCTAAAACCATGCTGACTTTCTCCCAGGATACTGTTACCGTATAGGACATTTCCATTTTAGATCTTATTATAGTTTCCATAAGTTTACATATAATAGAAGTCAGGCTTATTGGTCTGTAGTTACCTGGTTCGGTTTTGTCTCCCTTTTTGTGGATCGGTATTAAGTTTGCAATTCTCCAGTTTGTCGGTACAACCCCTGTCAAGAGACTGTTGCATGATCTTGGTTAGCGGTTTGTAAATAACTTCTTTCATTTCTTTGAGTACTATTGGGAGGATCTCATCCGGCCTAAGGGATTTGTTTATTTTAAGAGCTCCTAGTCCCTTTAACACTTCCGCCTCTGTTATGCTAAAGTTATTTAAAACTGGATAGGGACAGGTCGACATGTCGGGCATGTTGTCCGTGTCCTCCTTTGTAAAAACTTGTGAAAAGTAATCATTTAATATATTTGCTATTTTTTTTTCGTCTATGATTTTGCCATTTGTATCTCTTAGACATTTAGCCTCCTCTTTGAATGTTCTCTTGCTGTTATAATTTTGGAAAAACATTTTGGAATTAGTTTTAGTCCCCTTAGCAATGTTCATTTCTATCTCTCTCTTGGCCTTTCTAACTTCCTTTTTGACTTGCGTTTGCATTTCCAAGTACTCTTTCTGTGTACTTTGTTTTTGGTCCCTTTTAATCGCTCTGTAAAGTGCCTTTTTTTGCTGAATATTTTTTAAAATTGATCTATTAAACCATTTTGGCCATTTTGTTTTAGATTTAGATTTGTCTATTTTTGGGATGTAATTGTTTTGCGCCTCTAGTACTACATTTTTAAAAAAGAGCCACCCTTTTTCTGTGGATGTTTTCTTTATTTTACTCCAATCTACTTCTGTTAGTCTCTATTTCATACCGTCATAGTTTGCTTTTCTAAAATTGTAAACCCTAGCTTTAGTCATTACTTTTTGGGTTTTAAAAATCACTTCAAATGAGACCATGTTGTGGTCTGAGTTTTCCAATGGTTCTCTGACCTCTGTTTTAGTTATTCTGTCTTTGTTATTTGAAAAGACTAAATCAAGGAAGCAGTCATTTGTCATTTCCACCATTACAATTTCACCATCATGCTCCCCACCGGGTTTTCCCATTTTATATGGGGGAAGTTGAAATCCCCCATTAGTATGGCTTCTCCTTTTCTACACGCATTTCTAATGTCATTGTATAACAGATTATTTTGCTTGGCGTCTGAATTTGGTGATCTATAGCATGCTCCTATTATTATGCCCTTTGAATTTCTGTCCATTATTCTGACCCATATTGATTCAGCGTTGTTTCATCCAGATTTAACACCTGGGCTTCAAATCTATTTCTTATGTATAGCACTACCCCTCCGCCTCTTCTGTCCTGCCTGTCTTTCCTGTACAGTGTATACCCACTAATATTATATTCATCTCCATCGCTCTCAGACAACCAAGTTTCGTAGTTACTTGTTAGTGCAGTAGCTTCAAGTTCTAACATTTTGTTTCTGAGACTTTTAGCATTTAGATAAATACATTTAATAGCTGTCTTACCTGAGTTGTTGTCCTTGATTTGATGTGGTCTCCCTTCTGTTTTTTTTTGTTTTCTCCCCTCTTCCTGTGCACAATGGTTTAACTTTTTTTTGTTTTTAGCTCCATCTATTCAACATTTTTACCCAATGTTCATTTCATGTTGAGATTTCATTCAGCAGTGTTAGATTTTAGCCAGCGACTCTGAACTGTTTTTTAATACATAATAAAAGAAGATTTTTTTTCAAAAAACTTTTTTTCGTGTCTGTTTTTTGAGTCTTGGATTGTTGAATGTTTTTTTTTCTACATGAAAGCCCAGTTTGTGCCCTTACATTTGATGTAAGACACTCGCATCTCACCCCTATATGGAGCTGTAAGCACAAATGAAAACAGGAGAAAATGGGCCCGGATCTTAAAGACTTCAAAAAAAGGCCTTTACTGATCTTAGGTTGAAAATTGCCGAATGTTTCTCTCTTACTGTTGACAGGCAATCTATGAAAAATCTGTATAAGGTACTGTGACAGGTCAAAAGCCCTGCTTGTATCAATAGTGTGTGTGTGTGTGTGTGTGTGTGTGTGTGTGTGTGTGTGTGTGTGTGTGTGAATGTAAGGTTGGCAAGGATGGGGTTAATTCTGTCCCCACAGAATTTGGCAAAGCTAAATGTATGAGAAAGATGGCAGAGGTATTCAGATATGGGTAATGCAGTATCCACATTTCTTCAAATACAATAAAGATGAGTTTTTAAAAATATGTTTTTTTTTATATAAAGCAACAGTAATGACTCAAACATCTCCAAAAATGTTTACAGTTCAAATGTAATGTTCTGTTAATCTGTCAGCCTTTCAATAATTAAATGGATAAAAGAAAAGCATTTCTTCTAAAAATGCTAATAATTTTCAAAAATGTTCATAATACGTTTTCAATGTAACCAGAGATCAGCTGCTTTGAATACAGCATAAATACATCTTATTGTTCAGATTTTTTCAAAGAAAAATGATGTGGTATTTAATGGGTTACGTAAGAACATCAGAACAATGTGTTCCAAACATTAAGACAATAGCAGTGCAATTTTACTTAAAAAGTGACAGAACATCCATATTATTCCAGAAGTCAATTCATGGTCAACAACACATTTAGCATTTAAGGTTTATGCATCCCTGCAAATTTGAAGTCACTACCTTAAATGGTTTCCGAGATAAAAGGCTTTGACACTGTGGCAGCAGTTTTGCAAAAACAACTGTCAGGAAAGGGTTATTTTTTCTTGTATGACACCCACTTCAACTATAGAATCAAACTTCACCTGTAGAATAACAGACTAAACTGTACACTTAGTATGAAGGCAATAGCTCAAAGCATCTTTATCAAACCAAAACTTGCCACAGCCCTAATATGGTGGCCATCTTAGGTCACAGCTCAAAGTAAAGGGTGGTGTTAGATTATGCCTGCAGAGTTTCCCCAGCAATAAAACTTTAAAGCTGCCAGCATGAATGGTTTATGAGATATTCACAGTAGCAGGTGAGGCGACAGCAGCGGAATGCCAAACACATACAATCTCCCCTTGCAGGGATTATTAATGACACCTAAAACTAAATACTGGTATGGTAAATTTTTCACACAGAAATGAAGATACAAAAAAACTTTTTTAAAGCTGATAGTTAAAATTAAAAATCTTTCTTCAGTTTTATTATTATTATTATTATCATTATTTATGCTGTAAGTATTCAATTTGTACAGTAAGGATAAGCAATATACAGTGTAGCTACAATGATTGATATGAAATAGAGAGAAATAACATTTTTAGCTCAGTTCTTGACAGAATGACTGACTGGAGACAACAATAGAAAACAAATCTCTCTATTTCCTCCTCGTTATCATCTGCAATGGTGCAGGTTCGTCCATATATAATGACAGTATACAGTACCTTGGACCTCTGTCACAGACGCTCTGTGTTACAGTCACACAATGGGAGTGTTTGAAGCTGTACTATTCAAGAAATAACTGCATTGTTAAACTTGCCCCACCGCTCAGGTGATCAGTTCTTCCTGCCGGCCCAGACATGGAATATATTTTAATCTATTGTATATGATACATGAATTACAAAGCTGTCAAAACGGAAGGAGGTTCAAAACTATTCATTGCAGGGACATGCATAGCTTCAGAATGAAATTATATCGATTACCCATAAAAATCAGGAGATGATCACAGATGTATTGTTCTTTGAATCCTCATAGATGGAAGACTCCTTTGTCTTCAACAGGCTAAAATATAGAGCAAGGGGCACACCAGGTAATGAAAAAGAGAGAGAGAGTTTGCTCAGCACTATGTTAATTACATTATCATATTTTGACACCAACAAGTATGAGAGAGAATGTCACCTGAAATATTCAAATTTGCTTCTTGTATATGAGAAATTCAGTACCGGTAGTGGGAAATACCAGTAGTGATGTCCTTGATAGTTCAGTCATATTTTACACTTTGTGGTCCTAGGGTTACAGAATATTAACACAACTGTGTTAAAATTGAGATACAGATAGGCTTGCTACATTTATACTTGTAGTTTATGAGATGTTTCTGACCAGCTAAGCTGACGGCACGCCATGATTGAGTGGGGTGGATATAGTGGTATCCAAAGTCAACAATAAAAAAGCAACAGGTTTATTGTGATCCGCTTTATCATGGATATCTCCATCCTGCATGTATTTGGTTAGCTGCTGGTGAAAGAACAAATAGAAAATGGTCAGCTAAAAAAAAAAAAGAAGCTTCTCTAAATGGTGAGTGATTTATTACAATATTTTGTAAGGCCCTGAAAAATCAAATGTTGAAAAAGTCACTGTGGTGGATAACCTTGGGAGTTTTTTTTTATATTTCTCAGTTCTACATATTAATTGTAACCTTCTGTGTGGTTCAGGGGGCAGGTGCAGGGGCTCCTACCTAGTTTGTACAGCCAGTTTTATAAATTAACCTCCCTTTTGCTTTTTCCACCATCCTCCCCTCCTCCACAACGCAGCACCACCTCTGCAATGGTCTTCCACTGGGGGCAAGTGACACTCACTTCTCAACCTTAGGCCCAGCAGAGCTGGCCTCATCCTCAGCCAGGAAGGTTCTCAGAAGGGACCCCCAGCCAAATCTATCTTAACAATCTCTTTATCATTCCAGATTCCTCCTGGGGGTAGCATCGATGCTTCCAGCCTTGTAGGCCGATCGGTTTGGTCTCACCTCTGAGAGGGCGGCTCTCCTAGAGCCAGGGGGCAACCCTAAATTATTTACTAACAACTTGCTTTCAACTATGCCAGTTTTCCTCATTGGCCCCTTCTTTGTATGTTCATTTCCTTCTCTCTTACCGAATTCCTGTCACCTCCTGTCCTGTGAAATGACTCCTCTTATCATGAATACATTGTTAAAAATAAAACATGTTTTTTGGGTTTTGAATTCACACTTTTAGTGTCAATATCACTTTCAGCTTGATACTGTAAAATGTTAGGTTATTATTATAACCCTGATTCCCTGAAATAGAAATGTAACCATTACCTAATGGGATATAATCTCTTATAGCCCGAATTACCTGAGCACTTATATCAAATCTGCTCCTTTAAAAGCCCTGTATGCGTCAGACGTCGTCTCCACCCCAGGAGATAAAGACTTGCAGAGGACCGATAAGGGTCCATGACATATAGTCCGCAGTACAGTGAGGGAGGACCCTCATGCAGTGTATATGCTGCAAGGTTACACTGAGTAACCTCAGCATTTAACACCAGAAGTCCAAAATGGGCTAACTACCCTGGACTTAAAGTGGAACATAATAAAAATGTGTTAAAGAGCAGAATGAGTGGCTGTGCTTAACACTCTGGTCCCAAAACCAGAGTTCTACTGATCTACGATATTTAGTCGGTACAACCTAGTAAGAGTATGAGTCATGGCCCATACTGCAGCATTGCAAATGTCTGTGGCAGGTTGGCTAGAGCCAATGTCCATGGAACTTAGACCTGAAGCAAATAAACAATTGCTCTGATTGCCACAAACTCTGGGTGCAATCAACATAATACGCCAGTGCCCTAACCAGACAGAGCGAAACAAACTTTCTCTCCCTGTCAGACTGGAAAGGAGGTGGATGGAAGGCCTCCAATTCTACTGACTGGTTGATATGGAAAGCAGAAATGCTTTTAGGGAGAAAAGCAGGATTAGTGTGGAGAGTAACCTTAGTTTTAGCCTCCTCAAAAAAACAACAGGCTTTTCAGCTCTGCTGAATGTAGGGTCTCAAATGGTGGTTTTATAGCGCATCCAACACCATATTACCAGCGAGGGACAAAGTCCTTTCTAGGGGGTCTTAACCTCCGTGCACCTTCAAAAACTGTCCCGCCAGGAAGTGTGCTCAGTTTTAATTTGGAAGCTGAGATAGCTGCCAGGCAAACCTTAACCCTTTGCAGTCCATTTTTTCAGCGCATCTCAGGTACGTCAGGTCCAATTTATTTTCACACGCGCAGTTTATTTTAGACATGCTGTTTAAAAGTATTTTTTTCACAGTAAAACAGGTTTAAAAGGCACTGCATATCAACAGGACTCTCAGTACTGCATCTCCAGCCACGCCCCACCCCTTTATCGCTGTATTTTTCACATACCTCTTCATAGTCGTGCATACCGATAAATCATCTCCTGATCGCACGTTTTATCACCAAACTCCTCAGTAATGCGATCCAAGTCATTTTTAAAGCTCTGCAAATGTCTGTGATATTCTTTGAGCGCTGGATGCAGAAGCAGCTATCTTGTTTGTTTGTGGCCGTGTTATCTTTGTGGTGCCGGGGCTATGTGTATTGCTCAGATCCGCCCCCTTTTTTTTCGGCTTCTCTCAGCTCCTGTCGGTCTCACTCAGTCTCACTCTGGTATTCTGAAGCGTCTCAATGACTTTATCAGATAACCTGAGATGGCTCAAATGTCCCAGCTCAGGGGCCAGATCCAAAGCTACAGAGCTGTTGGATCGGGATGCCACACAGTCCCCTGCGCTTGGCTCAGCAGGTCGCGATGGGCCGGCAACTCCCACGGCTGGCCAGCCTGCTTTCCAGTGTCCTCTTAGAAAAATCAGCACAAACCGCGCAAGAGCTGCGGTCTTTAACTGCTCCCTCTGCATGCTCCCTTCCCATGCAGTGGATGCACCTGTCCTGCTTATTCTCTGCTAGAATGTTTCTCTTGCAACCAGCACAAAGGTGAAAGCCAGGCATGGTGCAAGGTTGAAAAAACAGTCCAGCCATACCATGTATGTGCACAAGAACAGACACTTAGCTGACTGATGCTGGAAACTGTTGTGTACACAAAAAATGGAGCACTAGTAGCGGTCTTGGTGTCAAACCAGACCGAACCGGGTCACTGGTACAGATTCTGGAATGAACTAGATGACTTGGTACCAATAAAGGTGACTGGTACCTACTTTGGTACCGACCAGGTCACTGGTACTGTGAAACCGACTGTGATACTGACCAGGTCACTGGTACAGTTCTGGTACCAACCAAGTCACTGGTACAAGCTCTGGTACCGACTGGTACCAGCTCTGGTACCATCCAGGTCACTGGTACAGGACCTGGTACTGACTCTGGACCAACCAGATGACTGGTACAGGCTCTGGTACAGACTGTTATCGGCTCTGGTACCGACCAGGTCACTGGTACAGACTCTGGTACTGACAGTTACCGGTTCCGGTACTGACCAGGTGACTGGTAAATGCTCTGGTAGCCACTGGTACTGGCTGTGGTACCAATCAGGGTACAGGCTGTGGTATTGACCAGGGTACAGGCTGTGGTACCAGCTGGTACCAGGACAAGTGGCGTGCAAGTAAAGACCTAAAAAAGCCACTGGCAAACTACAAGCATGTACTGTAAAACAGACAGGGGCTGCAGTTGCCTGCTAACTATAAACAATCTAGTAGCCTTCATTGTCAGTTCAGCAAAGCAAACACAGCAAAGGTATAGAGACACTCAGAATATTTTCCTGTCGAAAAGGCTCCTTCCAATTCGACAGCACAGTGTAGCTAAAAAGCCATTAACATTGGCAGTGTCTCTGTAAAAGATGACCTTAATAAACCAGACGGCTAGCGCAGTATACTGTCTGTGTACAGAGATGGACTATGTGCATGCTGAGGTTTTGAAAGAAAACCAGAAAATAATTAGAAACTTGCTTATATATATATAATTTATTATTTATAAATATATATAAAAAGGTGCTAGCAAGAATTTAATATCGACTCACGAAGAGCCAAGCAGCAAGGGAGAGAGCACACGGCCACAGAGGGGACTTAATCAGAACCTAAGCTAAAAAGAATTACCGCTTTAAAAAAGTGAAATTATTTTAAAATATGAAATAACAGAGATAAAGTGGATTAATCAACTTATCTCTGTAGTTATGCCTTAAAGTCAGAGCTCACTCCTTCCTCAGGCAAGGCTGAAAGAAAACGGCGCTGAGCCTTATGCGTGACTTGTATTTATCTCCTGGGAGTGGAGACAATGTCTGACACATACAGGGCTCTTAAAGGAGCAGCTTTGATATAAGTGCTCGGGTGGTTACATTTCGTACATGAAAAGGGAGCCATGAATTCACCTAGCATCCTGTCCAACCTTCTTTCCCCTAATTGTCTCAATCCAGTAAATATGCTGCAGTTAGTGATCGGAGTTGATGTGAAATTATAGACTTATTGAGCTGCCTCTTGAACTATAACTCATATGTTCTGAAGTCCTAATGCTGACAACCCCAGCATTTCTCCCTTTCTGTGAAATGTATAAATCAGTTTATCATTTTTACCCCATGACAGTTTATCAAAATTCTGAAATTTTATATGAAGTCTGTGGGCAGGTGGCAGGAAAAAAGAGCTGCATTTAATCTTGTCGTGCGGAGGGCAAGTTTTAACTTGAATATAAAAGACTGTAGTCTCACCTGAGCAGAATGAATCTAGTTTTCACATCCTGTTAACACTATATTGGAAGGGGTTCTGTTTTTATGAAAGCACGATAGGTACATCACATGTGATTGTGAATGGTGAGAGTGTGTGTGTGTGTGTGTGTGTGTAGTGTAGGGTATAATTTCTAGGTTCTTTCAACATCAGCAATAAAACCAGATGTATTAAGCACTTCAATGTCAAAATGTATGCATATAGTTTATTTTTAAAAATGGTAGATTTTGTTCTTACTGTTAAATGAAATAAGGGATTTGAAGCAAGATGACACATCACTTGTACACAAACTGTCTTGCTTTGATAAAGTCACATTCTCATTAAAA
This sequence comes from Acipenser ruthenus, assembly GCF_902713425.1. Classification (NCBI taxonomy): domain Eukaryota; kingdom Metazoa; phylum Chordata; class Actinopteri; order Acipenseriformes; family Acipenseridae; genus Acipenser; species Acipenser ruthenus. Next base: position 33,920,666 of record NC_081193.1, read on the forward strand.
CAGTGAAATACTCGCCCCTTTTTTCAGTCTAATGAATTATGTAGACATTGGTATTAAAGGTCCATTGTGAGCTGTGATCTTCTTTACAACTGACAACTGGGTAATTGATCATACTCTGTTTGATAATACAACAACAGGTCATACTGAAAAATATACATCTGTATGCTGCCATCTACACATGGTGCGGCTAATAGAAATCTATACATTTTCTTGATTGCTATATATCAATCAATCAATCAATCTTTTTTATATATATAGCGCCTTTCATAGTGGACCACCATCACAAACCTCATTGACCCTATCTACCAAATTTAACCCGTTATAATCCTCAGAGGCAAGGACAAACAAATGAAAATGCTTTAAAATTGTTTTAAATAAAACATGAAAAATTCCAAGGTGAAATAATATATATATATATATATACATATATACATACATACATACATACATACATACATACATACATTGTATATATATTTTATATATTTTGTGATACTATATTTAGCATCTTGGGAAACGGGGGCTCAGCTCAAAAGAATAGTAAATGCAAATTAGGATGTGTGAATGATAGCAAATCAATTTTTTTTGTGGTTGCACTGCAGTTCAAACTATATAAATATATTCAAATATTAAAAGAAAACAGAATGTCACACTTTCCTGTCACTGATTAATATTGTGTTTACCACTATGCAGGGTACCAAGCTACTTGTATTGGATCCAGGTGGGAAGGCAAACAATGACACAGAAAATGAATTGCTTCCAATGGGATTCTCAACACTCTCGCTTAATTCAGAATTCCAATCTGCCAGCATATAAAAATAGTGAGGCTGAGTTTGCTTGCTTATGGTATACAGATAAATTCAAGGTGGCAAAAGTGTCACACACCACCTGAACTCCACTAGCTGTGGCAACCACATTCTCATCATTTCAAGGTCCCCTTGGAGAAGGTATTACTCCTCTCAAGACAGTCTTCCAGCTTGGAGGGCAGGCAAAGTTCAGAATTACCTAAAGCTTTGTAGCAGGAAAAGTCAAGTTACCATCTGCTCATTAAATCTTGATGTAGAAATATAACTGGTTCTACACCTACAATATTTTAGAAACTCGCGGCATATCCATGTTGCTTACTACATTGACTGGACACAAAAAGCATGGTGAATCTAAGTAAAATTTGATTTTATATGGTTATTTCTGCAATAAATGTGGTCATGTGATGGGCCATTTGATCCACTAGACCTACAGACGTGCTCAAATTTGTTGGTACCCCTCCACAAAAAAACGAAGAATGCACAATTTTCTCTGAAATAACTTGAAACTGACAAAAGTAATTGGCATCCACCATTGTTTATTCCATATTTAATAGAAATCAGACTTTGCTTTTGATTTTTTATTCAACATAATATTGTAAATAAGAAAACAAATGAAAATGGCATGGACAAAAATGATGGGACCGCTAACCTAATATTTTGTTGCACAACCTTTAGAGGCAATCACTGCAATCAAACGTTTTCTGTAGCTCTCAATGAGACTTCTGCACCTGTTAACAGGTAGTTTGGCTCACTCTTCCTGAGCAAACTGCTCCAGCTGTCTCAGGTTTGATGGGTGCCTTCTCCAGACTGCAAGTTTCAGCTCTTTCCATAGATGTTCGATAGGATTCAGATCAGGACTCATAGAAGGCCACTTCAGAATAGTCCAATGTTTTGTTCTTATCCATTCTTGGGTGCTTTTAGCTGTGTGTTTTGGGTCATTATCCTGTTGGAGGACCCATGACCTGCGACTGAGACAGAGCTTTCTGACACTGGGCAGTACGTTTCGCTCCAGAATGCATTGATAGTCTTGAGATTTCATTGTGCCCTGCACAGATTCAAGGCACCCTGTGCCAGGCGCAGCAAAGCAGCCCCAAAACATAGCTGAGCCTCCTCTATGAATCACTGTAGGTATGGTGTTCTTTTCTTTGAAAGCTTCATTTTTTCGTCTGTGAACATAGAGTTGATGTGACTTGCCAAAAAGCTCCAGTTTTGACTCATCTGTCCAAAGGACATTCTCCCAGAAGGATTGTGGCTTGTCAATATGCATTTTAGCAAATTCCAGTCTGGCTTTTTTATGTTTTTCTGTCAAAAGTGGAGTCCTCCTGGGTCTTCTTCCATGGAGCCCACTTTCGCTCAAAAAGCGACAGATGGTGCGATCAGAAACTGACGTACCTTCACCTTGGAGTTCAGCTTATATCTCTTTGGCAGTTATCCTTGGTTCTTTTTCTACCATTCGCACTATCCTTCTGTTCAATCTGGGGTCGCTTTTCCTCTTGCGGTCGCGCCCAGGGAGGTTGGCCACAGTTCCATGGACCTTAAACTTCTTAATAATATTTGCAACTGTTGTCACAGGAACATCAAGCTGCTTGGAGATGGTCTTGTAGCCTTTACCTTTACCATGCTTGTCTATTATTTTCTTTCTGATCTCCTCAGACAACTCTCTCCTTTGCTTTCTCTGGTCCATGTTCAGTGTGGTGCACACAATGATACCAAACAGCACAGTGACTACTTTTCTCCATTTAAATAGGCTGAATGACTGATCACAAGATTGGAGACATGTGTGATACTAATTAAAGAAACTAATTAGTTTGAAATATCACTATAATCCAATTATTTATTATCTTTTCTAAGGGGTACCAACAAATGTGTCCAGGCCATTTTAGAATATCTTTGTAGAATAAGCAATAATTCATCTCTTTTCACAGCTTCTTTGCTTTATTCTATGACATACCAAAGGCATGCAAGTATACATGATAAAATAGCTTTTAATTTCATCACTTTTCAGGAGGAATGAAGCATTATTTCAATGAGCTGTAAGGGTACCAACAAATTTGAGCACGTCTGTATATTTGTGAGTTGGTTGGTTTTGCCATATTCCACGTCAGGAGGAATGAGGCAGTGCTGTCAATTGCTTTTGTAAGGTACTCCTTTTTTTTAAACCTAATTTCCTGGGCGTGATCACTTTTTACTTGTTGACTGCAATACCAGTCTTAAAATATTATCTAAATGTCATTCAAATCCCTTTTGAAAACCTTCACAAAACAGGTTATGTGCTCCTAAAGCAATAAAACATAGTTACACTTGACACACAATTTTGTTTTTCTTGGTACATTTTACTGTTATTAAATTTTAAATCACTCTGGGGCACTTTATATTATGCTAGCTGTAGCTCTGCACTGGTGGCTGTCTTGTTCGTTCAGTTTTCCTTGAGGCATTAAAAAAAAACATAAGACAGCCTAAGAGAAAGTGAATAGACACATGTTTTTGGCCCTTCAGGTTTTTGTTCTCTGTAATCAAGTTTGTCAATCAGGCTAAGACGGAGGGCTGCTAGCAGTATGTCTGCCTTTGGTTTAAATGATCTCTAGACATTCTTTCCCTGTTTCAATTGTGTGCATTTGTCTCTCGCTAAAGAAATTAAGGATAGCTGAACACCTCAAAATCAAACAGCACTAGCTTTTCATTTTGATTGTGGGGTTAATGAATGAGATGTTCATTTTAGTATTGCATTTGGGTGTCAAATGATGTCAGGTCCTATTTGCAATGTATAGTATGTGTTTGTATATTATACAAGGTGTGCAATTTGGCAGGCAAAGTTGTGTAAACGTTGATCACTCTCTGTCCCAAATAGCATCATGAATGAGAAAAAACAGGCAGTAATTGGGCCCATTTACAACGAGATAGCGTGCTGCGCTTTGCGAACATCATTCTTATCTTAAAATATATTATACAAAATGTGCAATCGGAGGATTTTTAAAGCACAGCACTGGTTTATAACGTCTTTCCACAAAGTCTCATTTTATGGTAATAAAGTGTAGAATGTTACAGTCATCGTTTTCACTGAAACATTTGAGTTTTAAAAGTGGGTAAATGCTTTAACACTAATCTAATTGTTCTGCTGTCAGCTTCCGATATCCGTTAAGTAAACATTTCACTGTTACTGTATCTACTGCTACATTAAAACAAATAGTAGTACAACATCATTTTTTTATCGTTTTAAGTAGCAGCTAGGGACATTAGAATACTCTTATTTTAGATAATTGAAAAAAAAGTCATGTATTGCATTGTTGCACAAAGTGTGGGGGGCCACGGAGCATCAGTAAGGGGGCACGACTATGACTAAATACAGGTGCAGTTCTGTATTTTTTTTTTTTAAAGGATAGATATTTTTAAATAAATACATAAATGACAACTAATTAGTCCAAGTTATTACCTTTCAAATGAGCCGTTGACATTCACTCTAGGGCTTGCTGAACCACATAAATCATGTTTGAAGTTGTGAGTGTCAGTGATACTGCAGTGAACAGAGCCAAAATGTGCTAAGTGTAAAAAAATATAAAAAAACACTTATATTTGAACACTGTTTTTGTGAGAATGTGACTGTTCCCAAATTAGATAATTGGTGCTAATTGGGAAAAGGCAAAAGATATAAAAAGGGAGCTAGAAACTCCATTAGGGGGCAGGTTTTTGCAGCAGACAGAGGGGTTTTGGGAGCTGCATGGAGAGTGAGACAAACGCTCCTCTATATATTTAAGAAACTCACCATGATAGTGCGAGACTTGGGTGAGGGATTTTCTGTTTCATTTTGTGTTCATAACTTGTTTTGTTTAACCTTTTTGTTTGTAATTTTTATTTGTGAAAAATAAACTTTGGTAATTCTTCAGCTCTGGGTCTGAACATGTGTATATAAGATGCCCCCCCCCCCCCCCCCTCTGCTCACTCACTGACATACAGACATGTTTTTCAAAATAGTTTGGGAGCCGGAATCTGACTCAAAATACCCGGTTCCAATGACAGATTCCAAAAATCTCATCAAATGCACCTCATTAGTTTTATCAGCTGTGGGCAGCACTGATTGTACTTACATCGACTAGATGTGGTCATCAATCAGGAAACGCGGATGAAGCATGCAGCCCAGTTTGAAAAATACATAAAAAACAGTATTATTCCCAGGTTTAACAGTTCATTTTGAAACTCCAAAGAAGTGCAAACTATATACAGTCAGTTTTCTTTAATGTGCACAATTTATTTATATGTTGTTTGCCAGGAATACAATCCTGTCGTCCTGCTCTGGATCCAAAGTGGCACACTTTTTGTTTAAATTGAACACTCAGAGGATGTGTATTTACAAAGCATATTCAAAACTGATTCGCTGGTAGGATGAGACCAGCAAATCAAATGCTAGTTAATATTTAAACAGGAAAAGAAGAGTAAGGCAGGGCGTTTGGTGCGGTGGAGTTTCGGTGACAAACTTAAATAATGTTATAAACTATGCTTGTTACAAAAATGTAATTATTTAATCGATTATCCAGTAGTTATATCGATGTAACGGAATGAATTGAAAATCTGTACACAAACATTGTTGTCTTGTTTCAAACGCCAGACTATGCAGTTTCCCCACATAAAGTGTGAATGGGCACCTAGTTTGAGAGAAATTAAATCCAGCTTGTTATAAATTAGCAAGAACACTCTTCAGGTACAATTTAGTTAGAGCCAGCAGAGTAATTTAAAGTTAGATTGGAATCAGTCACAGGTGAGTGAACACCAGTGTCATTTCGTGACACAAAAAGACACAAACACTCAACATTTAAACAAAGTAGACCTCAAGTGATTATATTGCACCAGGAAAGCTACTCACAGGAGGTAGATTAAAAGCAATTGAAAATGTATAAACAAACATTAAGCTCTCTGGAATTCAGATTTCATAGAACAGTGTATATTCATACTGACAGGTCCAATTATTTGCTGAGGAGCCACATGTATCACTACTTCCAGTGTAAAAAGCTATTATAGGTTATTTAACATGATTAAAGAGGCTTTATTTTTTGGCCTGGCCACATATTTGTGGTATAAGGTTTATATACCTTTAGCATGGTAACCATCAAAACACGGGTATTAATCAATTGCTTCTGTAACCTTAAAAATTCATCATTTGCAGGAATGAACTGGCTATGAGCAGGGACTGAAATGTAACTAAAACTAAAAACTTAGAGAGAAATAATGTATCTATGGTTTAAATGATTATCAGATCCTGTTACAAATAATGATCATAAGTATGGTATCACTGATCCATTTTTTATAAGAACTGGAAGTTATGGAATGATTATTAATTTGCTATCTATTAGAAAATATTGTACTTTTTACACCACTACATTTCCCAGAAGCATCTCGTGACTCGTTCTTTCAGCACACGGACTCTTGCATTAGCCAGGTTTCTGATTGGGTAAAAAGCCGCATGCACAGTGTCTGCTTACTTTGATGATGACATAGTATGTTGATGCCCAACCAGAGACCGTTTTGATTTTTAAAATAACCAATCACCAAACTCAACGTTTAGTTGCGGAGGATGCATTGGTAGTTTAGAAGAATAACAGGATTTCACATTTTAAAACATTTGATCCTAGAATTGTTCCATGAGTTGTGTTTTACTTATGGATAAAGGTTGTGACTAAAATTTAAATTCCTGATTTGTGATTTAAATTAAGTATTTGCGCCTGGAGGAGCAGGCTTAATCGTGTGGTAATGCCCGCTTCGTGCTGTTACATGTCAGAGTCGAAGGCGAGAAGGCTCCTGAGGGGCTCAAATGCCATTAAAACATTTTTAAAAATACATTTTTCTAATAGTTTTATCCTGATTTTATGAAGAACTAGTTTTTGTTGCAAAATGTTTACCTCAGTATTCCACAACTAATGCAGTTTTTTCAAAAAACATCCGTGGTCTGTTCAGGCTCTTCAGGTTCAGGTTTAATCCAAGAGGTGGACCCTGTAGGCTACTTCCAATTGCGGCGTAAATTACAATTTAATACAGTACAGTATTTAATTAAAATATACTACTTACAAGCAGCTAATCGTACCCTGTTTTGTGAAGTGTTTGTTATCGATAACTTTAAAAAATAGAATTTGAGTGCATATTTGTACAGCCAGCTAAATATCAGTATTTACTGTTAGGCTACTTTTTTTAATGTGTTATTGGTAATCGTGCTGTTCATAAAGTTTATTCAAAGTGCTGTCAGAGAACAGGTACTATGTCTGTGTTGCTGGTGATCCGTTGAAATAAAGTTATTGAATGTCAGTCTGCGTCCATTTGTTTTACAACTTGTGAATAAAATCATAGAGTAATTGCTATAGCCGCTGATTAACACTATTTTCGATTGAGTTTGAAACAAACAAAAAAAAAACCTTTATTTGCTATTCCAAATTTAAATAGATACAGTAAGGAAAGCTATTAGACACTGACAGACTGCGTTCCGAGTGTGTGTAAAACATAAGAATGAAGATTTTCTTCCATCAAGTAGGAAAAGGTCAATAATATCAGAAGGGAATACATACTGCAGGACGTTTTTTTTTTTTTTTTTTCAGACGGATTCCCTGGGTAGAATTTAAGGGCGGCTACTTTTTACTTCTGATACTTTAGTACTTTTAAGATATGATACTTTTGTACTTTTACTCAAGCAGTTTTCTAGAAGGATACTTTGACTTTTACTTAATGACATTTTTTTCCAAGTAACTTTTACTCAAGTAACACGTTTGAATACTTTTTTCACATCTATATATATCATGAAAAAACTAACAAATAAACAAACAAAACATAAACTTTGTTTTACTACATTTTGGCGAAATGACTTAATAACAAGATTTATTACTATTATTATTATTATTATTATTATTATTATTATTATTATTATTATTATTATATTAATTGTTAGTTTAAAACAAAACATTTAGTCTGAATATAGAAATAAATGTACTTTCGCTACTGTATAGATGCAGCATATAATACAATTATCTTAAATCTAATGACATAATTATAACATTTGACCATTTGGAAGGAAGCAAAGCACATTTTATGCTACACTGGTGCCACACTCAAATGCACATTTTTCATGACCAGCTTTCTTTGTTGGTTTGGGATAGATTTGGTTTGGATTTTGGTTTGGGAATTACACTCTTGTGGGAGACATTGGCGACGTTTACATACACAAGTCATGGCAGTTTTCCTCACAACTTGTTTGCCTTACTTTTCAGGAAATGTGTTGCTATGCAGTTCTGATTTAGGAAAAAAAATCATCTGTACCAATGCAGATTACTCAATCCATAGTCATTTAGGGGAGGGGATATTTAAAGGTCTGTCTGCTTACTAAGTAGGAAAAGAACGACTCTGAATATCGTGAGGAGAGCTTCATGCGTTGCCATGTAGATAAAAACATTTAACAAGAGAAATGAATTGACGTGTTGTCGCGCACATTCTGAATTACTCCGCGCATTAGCTACTTATTTGTCTGGTTACCTTTTCAACACACACACACACACACACACACACACACACACACACACACAAAACTATATAAAATATAATTTCTACAAGTTTTACTACTTAGAATTTATATTTGTGTGTGTGTGTGTGAGTGTGTGTGTGTGTGTGTTTGTGGAACATCTAAAAGTTACATTTCATTAACACTGGAACCGCCTTTTACAATACATGTTTTTATTTTGAATATAACCTACAATATTCAATTGATATATATATATATATATATATATATATATATATATATATATATATATATATATATATATATATTCTGTGCTGCGAGTGACACACATGCAGGACAAACCATATTACTTTCGTTTTAGATTAAAAACTACTTTTGTTTTTACAGTTTTGTATGTGCATATACCTGTTTACAAACTAGTTTCTTTTGAAATGTTTATTTTATAATAGTTTTTCATTTTTTTAAGTAGTGCTTTATATGTGGTAAGTTAGAAAATAAACCCTTTTATGTTTAATTGTTCATTTAAATACGACGTTTCGGCTGTGCAGATGTTTGATTTGATATGCTTGAATAAAGCTTTTGAGTTGTATCCGATAGTTTGTCTTTCATTTTAATATTGATGATGTTTAAAATGTACCGTGATAATAACTGCCGTCGGCTGGTATGAATATAACCGCGGCGGTTCTAGTGCCTGTAAATGTACAATGTGTGTGTGTGTGTGTGTGTGTGTGTGTGGGGGGGGGGGGGGGGGGGGGGTCTATGTTTTGTACGGCCTTTCTGCTGGAGATTACGTGATATTAAGTCAGAAGAACGGGATCTTGACTGCTGAAACTTCATGAGCCACAAGCACGATCCCTGCTCCGGTTTACATGGATTTTTACAGCTATTTTTATCGTGAGAAAGCGACTGACCCTGCCTTTAAAGTCGCGCTGCCAAAAGGACGTCCTTTTGCTGTTTCACGGTGTATTCGCGTGACAACGTCACACAGTCATGACTGTAGAGTCGATTTTCAAGTGCATGTGAACCCAGCCATTGTTTACCTCACATTAAAAGGTAATGAAAACCCTTTCGATTGAGGAAGTCTATGATGCCGGTTACACCATAGGTTATTGCACAACTCAAACATGCTGAAAAATCTGTCTTGTTCAGTTTGTTTCATGGGAAAGCACTTGATGATTACAGTATTTATAAAAAAACATTAACACAAATTGTACAGTTACAAAAAATGTTTCAGTCTGCAGTTAGAATACTAAATCAAGTACGCTAAAACTGACAGGTAAATTACCCTTAAAACAAACCAAAATAGGCTGTAAAGGTAAATCGACAACTATAAAATGCAAGCTACAGTAGCTCAAAATATACTTCATCATCTTCGTTTTGTAAACTGAAAAATATCCATTTGGCTTCCCAAGCTGGACATTGTTGAACACCATAAATAACTTTCTTCTACACTACCAGTAAAGAGGGTAATGAGCTAGCACACACATTTCTTTTCACTCTGGCCAATTACAGAAGATTCTGGAAACTCTTTCCATTGATTCATCTGTGAAAGTGATGAAAACAAAAAGGCAACTCAAAGTCATAGTTAATGCACACAAGGGATTTACAAGAAGACAGCAATCACTTTAATTGGCTGTAGGCTAGTACAAACAACACTCAGTACAATGAATAACACCAGACTGCTATTTTCTGAAATGCAAAAAAGAACCTTGAAACTGTAGTTTCATAACTAAAAGGTGTAATCATTTCAAAATGTTCTAACGCCATTCTATACAAAATGTAAAATGTCTAAAGACTGCTTTTCATTTTTTCTCATGTTTAAGATGGGTTTCCAAGGCATTTAAAGCTTTCATAGTGAAGCAGGAAAACCTTGTTTGATAAAATCTCTAAAACAATTCTTTACCTTGGATAAAAACAGACATGATGCACACGTTATTGTATATAATGACAACGATTCAGAACAGACAACCACGGATCTTTCAGACACGCTGAGTAATTAAAATTTTAAAAGTGAAAACCATCAAATTGACAGCATTGATTAAACATTAACTAAATATATACACTACTGGTCAAAAGTTTTAGAACACCCCCATTTTTCCAGTTTTTATTGAAATTTAAGCAGTTCAAGTCCAGTGAATAACCTGAATTGGTACAAAGGTAAGCGGTAAACTGCCAGAGGTTAAAAAAAAAAGTTTAGGTTACCAAAAACTGAAAAATAATGTACATTTCAGAGTTATACAAAAAGGCCTTTTTCAGGGAACAAGTAATGGGTTAACAACTTACAGCTGTTCTGCAGCAATGGAAGTAAATTAAGCCTTGAAAGTTGATGCTAACAATTCCTACAGGTGTCCCAACTTTTGTTGATTACTTACAAACTCTCTGTTTGTATAAAAGCAGTGTTGGAACAGACTGTGTTACTACACCCTCTTAAGCATTATTTGGACAGTATTGTACTGCAGGAAGTAATATATTGTTCTCATAATTGCGAGAAAAAGGCAATTAACAAAGGAAGACAGACCATTATAACCCTTAAAAGTGTACGTATTTCCTTTAGAGAAATTGCAAAGAAAGCCAAGGTGTCAGTGAGTACAGTTTCCTACACCATCAAAAGGCACTTGGAAACTGGAGGAAACTCTGACAGGAAGAGGTCTGGCAGACCCAAAGCCACAACAGAATCAGAAGACAAGTTTCTGAGAGTCAACAGCTTGCGTGATAGGCGGCTCACAGGACAACAGCTTCAAGCACAGCTTAACACTGGTCGAAGTAAGCAAGTCTCAGTTTCAACTGTGAAGAGAAGACTTCGAGCTGCAGGTTTGACAGGTTGAGTGGCAGTAAGAAAGCCATTGCTAAGATGGCAAAATAAGAAAAAGAGGCTTGCCTGGGCCATGAAGCACCGCCAGTGGACTACTGAAGACTGGAAGAAGGTCTTATGGACCGATGAATCAAAATTTGAAATCTTCGGTTCATCACGCAGGGTTTTTGTACGCCGTCGAGTAGGCGAAAGGATGGTTCCTCGGTGTGTGACACCAACTGTCAAACATGGAGGAGGAAGCGTGATGGTCTGGGGCTCTTTTGCTGGATCCAGAGTCGGCGACTTGCACAGAGTGAGTGGCACCCTGAACCAAAACTGCTACCACAGCATTTTGCAGCGCCATGCAATACCCTCTGGTATACGCCTAGTTGGTCAGGGGTTCATCCTACAGCAAGATAATGACCCAAAACATACCTCCAGGCTATGTCAGAACTACCTTAGAAGAAAAGAACAAGACGGTAGGCTTCAAATCATGGAATGGCCAGCACAGTCTCTAGACTTAAACCCCATCGAGCTGGTTTGGGATAAACTGGACAGAAGGGTGAAAGCAAAGCAACCTACAAGTGCAACACATTTGTGGGAACTTCTGCAACAGTGTTGGGAAGAACTTTCCGAACAATATTTGATTTCCATTGTGGAAAGAATGCCACGAGTGTGTTCGGCTGTTATATCTGCAAAAGGTGGCTACTTTGATGAGTCAAAAATTTAGATTAAATTTTGTTAAACAAAACGATTCCATGATTTCTTTTTTTATCTCCAATTGTTTATTTGTTCTATGCTTTAATTTCAGAGTACATTGAGACATTAAACTGCGTAAATTTAAATAAAAACTGGAAAAATTGAGCTGTTCTAAAACTTTTGACCGGTAGTGTGTATATATATATATATATATATATATATATATATATATATATATATATATATATATATATACACACACACACACACCATACAGTACATGCATTATATATTTAATTGTATTGAAACATGTATTTACCTTTTTAATATTAATCAATATATTTATTATACAAAGCATTAGAACATAAGAAAGTTTACAAACGAGAGGCGGCCATTCAGCCCATCTTGCTCGTTTTATATATGCGGGTTGGGTTTGTTTTGTGGAAACTGTGATTATTTGTTGATTATTGTAAATATGTGATTACTGTTTTTGTGATAATTGTTCAAGTTACTGTTTTACATGTTTATGGTTCATTTGGGAGCATTTCTGTGATTTGTTATTAAGCTGTGAAAATCACCCTGAGAGGTGTGTGTGTGTCCACAAGAGTGGGGAGGTGCCTGTGTGCCTCTGTTTGTGTTAGTGAGCGGTGAGTCACTGCTCTTGACAATCTATGCCAAATAACCCCTCTTGTGTTATAAAAAGACCTGCTTTGCTGCCTTTATTAATCTATAAAGATGATTTTAAGTGCCCTGCTTGTCTACAATATTGTTTGTTTTTTATTATGTGGCATACACAAGTACATACTGTATATTACATATCATATTTAAAATGTATACATAATGTATTTTTCTCTTATTAATTTTATATTTCTCAATATATTTCAATATATTATATTTAACATATATATACACATTTATATATTTTAAGTACATGAAACACACATACACGCATATACAAAAATATATTTTTATTATATAATAAAAAATGTATGATTTATATTTTCCCAACATCATTCTTGAATTCATTATAAATAGAATAGAATAAAAATATATTATCAAGATATTTTATACATTTCTAATACACCAAAATTGGCCCCTTTTCTAGATATGAAAAATATATACATGTGTATATATGTTAAATATATGTTTTATGTACATGTTTTAATACATTTATATATTTTAAATACATAAAACATATATACACATTTATATACTTTTCATATCTAGAACAGGGGCCAATTTTGGTGTTTTGAAAATGTATAAAATATCTTAATATATTTTTATTCTATTCTATTCTTTTCGATTTATATTTAATTCAAGAATGATGTCGGGAAAATATAAATCATACATTTATTATTATATAGTAAACATATATTTTTGTTCCATATGGGAAATGTCATAAATCCTCTAAACATGTATTTCAATAAATTACTAATCTAATTTATAACCATTCCAGTTCTTTTCATTCATACATTGCAAGGGAAAAGTCCTACAGTACACGTGTGACTGCTTGACACAAATGAGAGCCATCATGCTTATTTACTATCCATATCTATATATCTAAATCTATGTCTATATATATATATATATATATATATATATATATATATATATATATATATATATATATATATATATTTAATATAACCTATTGATTCACCGGAATGAAGCGCAATGTTTACTGAAATCACTCAAGGATAAAATTGCTCAGGTTTCTCAATTACAAACAGAACAGAATGTAGAATGCAATATTTACCATTTTCTACCTACCTCATGATCAACCTCCAAACAGGAAAATTCAATATTTGAATGTGATCTCTAAACCAGAACATGTACTGTACAGGAAGCAGGTGTGCACAAACCCAAGACCCAACCCATACAAAACCCCTTGTATTCAAAGTGGATGGATACATGTCAAGCAAATCAATGCTACAGAGCTGTATTGCTATATTCCATATAAGGCATACAACCTGTTTGTTGGGATGCTGTGACGGGGTGCCCGTCCCCTTTTATGTATTAATATTATTTTCATTTGTATTATCATCATTATTATTATTATTGCATGATGTTTGTTTGCAGGGCGGACGAAAAAAACGTCCGTCATTTTTATTTATTATTTGAGACTGGTGAAAAAGCCGGCCATATAAACTTTAGTTGGCGTGGATGGGGTTAAATCCCCATCCCTATAAACCTTGTGGGAATGTGGCTGGAGCCTTAATAAGGTAATTGTTTGGTTAATAGATAATTAAGGCTCCAGCCACAGAATATAAAAGGACCCACTCCAGGTTCATAAAAGAGAACAGCTTAGGAGAAAGAAGAAAATATATATTATTATTATTATTATTATTATTATTATTTATTTATTAGCAGACGCCCTTATCCAGGGCGACTTACAATTGTTACAAGATATCACATTATACATTATTTTACATTATTTTTACATACAATTACCCATTTATACAGTTGGGTTTTTACTGGAGCAATCTAGGTAAAGTACCTTGCTCAAGGGTACAACAGCAGTGTCCCCCACTGGGGATTGAACCCACAACCCTCTGGTCAAGAGTCCAGAGCCCTAACCACTACTCCACACTGCTGCCCTCTCTATATATATATATATATATATAGAGAGAGAGAGAGAGAGAGAGAGAGAGAGAGAGAGAGAGAGAGAGAGAGAGAGAGAGAGAGAGAGAGAGAGAGAGAGAGAGAGAGAATGCTACCACGACTACAAGGTTGAAAGGTACCCGTTTTAGTAACATTCAGCATTGTTTGTTTGTGTACTGCTTCCTGGACACTGACGTCACCACCCATGCCCCTCAAAGTGATCCTTGACACAGATACCTTGCACACTGGCTTGCTGTACTGGGTCAGAACCTACCCAGCTCAGGACATGGTGTCATGCGGGTCGACTTTGATAAAGCAGGGTTGACCTGTGTGACAGACGCAAGTAAACAATACGCGTATCCAATCCAATTCAATTCCATCCAAACTTCTCTGGATAATACAAGTCTTAGGATAACTGGTATAACAATACATAAATAAAACCACAACCCTACAAGATAACATCATAATCCAATCAAGTCATGAAATATAAAATACCCAACCTGTTATGAGATATTTATGGTGATTGTAGGAAATTATATCTGAGTGCAGCTAAACATATGAAACAGAAACAGAATATAATGTTTTTTCACTGCATACAATCAAGTGTACATCCAACCCCAATTGTCTTTGATTGCTATTTTTTATTCCTATTAGGACCAAGTCGAAAACCTTTCCCCATAATGTCTACAACGGATACTCAGGAACACAAGGTGCGCATTAATGAGAATAAAGAAAAGACACATCTCCCCAGACAGATATCAACCAAGACATTTTTCAGCTTAACACAGAATAATTGGTCTCCTCATTAAACCAGACCAAATGTTCCTGTAGAAACAAAGCATGCATCTGGAAGTGAAAAAAAAAAAAAAATCTAAACCTTTTTAAGCTTTGCTTGGCTTTTCCTGTCTCAGTGTATTTTCAAAGTCAAGATTTGTGCTCCCACTTGTGTACTTCCTAGCCCTACAGTATGATATGTGATACAAGCAACAGTATAAATAACAAGGAATACAGTGCTTTAAAAATAGTCAACACGTTATCATAAAAATGAGTTTACATTTGAAATATTAGGTTGTAAATTACCTTTGAAAGGTCTCCGACCTCTAAGTAGAAGCAGATAACAAACACATTCCATGCGACCCAGAGGACCAGCCAGACTGCATACTATGGGTTAGGAATAAAAAAAAAAAAGTTTAATCAAAAGGCAATTAGAATATTGAGGTTTTTCCATACAAAACGTGGACTATTCAGTGGCATATCTGTCTTGCTTAAAAAACACCTGTACATTATGTAACAATGACTTCTCTTTTCAGTACCTTGTATAGATAAAAATAGATGTATATTAAGCCACCTCCCATAAAGACCAGATGTGGACAGTCCTTTAAACTGTTATTGTAAGCAGGTTTGACTAAGGGTCCTTAGTTGCTAGCCTTATAAAAGTTATTTGAGTGCAAGGTTCAAATACCACTCACACCAAGTTGTTTCTGTTTTTTCAGAAATTTCTAGACATTATAAATTTCCATTGGGGTATGTAAACTTCTGACTACAACTGTATTTGTTTGCTGTCAGTTTTTACTAAAGGCACATGCTTTTTTGACAAGAATGTAAAATGCATGGACATCTCTTCCTGCCAGGTTCCTGTTCCACAAAACCTTTTTCATTGGCTTTGGCATATTAGCTTTGCACTGCGATGATGTGTTCCACAAGGATGAGGCTTGTGTCGGTGTCTGGATCACTGTGATTCAATGTCACTTTATCATGATGATTAGATCACTCATAGAAGCCTGCGAACAGGATGGCTTGCAGTGGTGACATCAGACCAGAAACACAGACTCAACACAAGCAGGTAGCGGGGCGAAACTGAAGCGCAATGGCGCTCAGCTCGTTTATTAAATAATAATACAAACAAAAGATTTAAACAAACACAAAACTACACAAATAAAGAGGCGCATTGGCCAAACAAATAAACAAATAACAAATAAGTCTCGTGCTGGTGTTTAAACCAGCACGTTTAGTAATCGTTAGCTAATCAGTAGCTGATCAGTCACACATCCTCACAAGGTTTTAAAATCAAAAATACAAAACAATAACAAATAATGGCAGCGACTTTACTTCCGTGCCACAAACAATAATAATACAAATAATAATAAAACAGCGCACATATATATATATATATATATATATAGGGGCGGGACACTCCACCACAAAGCCAAGAATAGTACTGTAGGATAAACAAGTTTTCTGTTTTCTTTGAACATGATGAATTTACATACAGTAACTATGGCTCTAATTGAATTAATTTCATGAATACAGCCTTATTCATGAAGCCCTCCTACTTAAACTATTCATAAGTAAGGCTATTTTCACAGTGAAAATGAGCTTATTTCACAGTCTAGAAATAGGTATTTGAAGATAGTTCATGATTAAACACACTATGTATTAGAGCAAAAAATAAATACATAAATGAATAAATGAATGCATTGTCACATTCAAAATCGATAATTTCTCAAGAGCTATTATACAACAAACCCTAACCCTAAATATTTAAATACTTATTTGTAGAATATTTTGTTTTTTGAAGTCCACCATCAGTGAAATATCAAACAAAATAAAAAAAAAACTGATAAATGTAAAACTAACAACAGACACATGAAATGTCCCCTTCTTGTACTGGACAGAGCGATTTTTAGAACTATATTCCCGATCTTTGATGCAGCTGATGTATTTTTCATTGACTTTTTAAAGAAACTGTGCAGCTCTATGTAGTGTGTTCATTTACCGGAAGCAAACTAAACCGGCTGCCAGGTTCCTAAATGCAGTGTAACAGGAAGTGCGTCAATAAGGAAAACATTTGATGTATTTATTTTTAAGTGATTAAAAAATATGTATATTTACATTATTATAAAAGAAATGGGAATGTTCACGAGGAACTACATATTTTACATCAATGGGAAAATCGTGAAAAAAATACAGCTTTATTCATAAGTTAGGAAGACACCCAGACATACTGAAGTTTATGTAAAAAAAAAAAAATAGTGAATGTGGTCTAACAAAAATGTTCTGCATTTTGTGGATAAAAGCCTTAAAAATGTGCCGATCTTTAAAAACAAATCCCAATATTATACTTACCCCGGTTACATATCTTGGTCTGAACTGGGCTGTTCCAAAGAGGCCAAGTATCACTGTAATAATATGCACAAAGTTTGTAAGGATCGGTGCCCACTGGTAACCAAGGAAGTCAAATATTTGCCGTTCCAATATGCAGACCTGAAAAAAAGAAGAAAAAACATGTTTTATATGTTTGGACCTAAAATGTCCTTTTATTGCATTAATTATTTCTATGGTTAATAATAAAAATTAAAAAAAAATCTATAAAATACAAAACAATCTGTAACCATAGGGTCATTCCAGATCAAGGGTCAAGGTGTGCTGCCCGACTATAGCTAACTGGCTAGGTCATTCCCCAAACAGAAACAAATGTGGTCACAAGGTTGTCGAAAAGGAAGTTTTTACCATCCTCAGACAAGTGGGGCATGAGTAACACAACTTGTATTCAGTATGCACCCACAACTCCAGGGGTGCTGCAATGTACTGTCTATATTATTAAATGAAACAAGATGAAAACTGCCTGGAACCGATATCCACAGATAACACTTTCCTGCAGTATTTTGTAAAGCTGACCTTCAAATTTAATTAAATAATATTACTTTTCAACATTGATAATCCCTTTAAGCCAACCACCATGAGTAAAAGGTAGTTTAAAAAGCTGTTTGCGCAGCTGTGTTTATTGTAACAAATGGGTTGCTGTGGAAATAAATGTCCATCTCCAGCTCAGTGACAAAAGCAGAAAGCACGATGAATGAGAACTCAAGATGTCAAGATCATGTAACAAAGGTACATTTGTCGGTTTAGGGAAAGGGTAGTTCAAGTCAGTTAATTACTGTAATATAACTAGGCATCTCATTTTCAGGGGAAATCTTTTTCCAAATTCGGGTGAATGCGTTTTTAAAAATCGGGTAGAATTATTTAATGAAAAAATCAGGTGGATTTTTTTAAAATATAATCAAGAAAGAATAAATATTTAGGTAGAAATTGGGTTTTATTTAGAAAGAAATAAACAAATGCTTAAGCACAAAGTGTTGACAAAAAAATTGTCATCAACAGTTTAAATCTCCAACATATGTATATTTCCACACATTGGGGTATGCAAACTTTTGATGACATCTATCTCTCTCCCCCCTCTCTCCCTATCTCTCACACGCACATACTGTATATGGAGGCATTTCTCCATTCCATCAAGTTTTATTATGTATTGGAGTTGCAAAAATTATTGCACACAGAACAAACAGGAAAACTAAACAACTTTACTCCATGCTGTTTTACAAAGAGAAACGATCGACTGTTATATCTAAATGCTCTTGGCTTAAACACACACTCATAAAACAAAATAACTGGGAAGAAAAGTGTGCAAAAACTTAAAGCTAAACCTTAAACCTTAAAGATATACAGTGGCTCTCAAAAGTATTCACCCCCCTTGGACTTTTCCACATTTTATTGTGTTACAACATGGAATCAAAATGGATTTAATTAGGAGTTTTTGCCACTGATCAACACAAAAAAATCCATAATGTCAAAGTGAAAAATAAAATCTACCAATTGTTCTAAATGAATTACAAATACAAAACAGAAAATAATTGATTGCATAAATATTCACCCCCTTGAGTCAATATTTGGTAGAGGCATCTTTAGCAGCAATTACAGCCATGAGTCTATTTGGATAAGTCTCTACCAGCTTTGCACATCTGGACACTGCAATTTTTGCCCATTCTTCTTTTCAAAATTGCTCAAGCTCCATCAAGTTGGATGGGGACCTTTGGTGAACCTCTCTTTCCACATATTCTCAATTGGATTGAGGTCCAGGCTTTGACTGGGCCACTCCAGGACATTGACCTTTTTGTTTTTAAGCCACTCCAGTGTGGCTTTGGCTGTATGTTTGGGGTCATTGTCCTGCTGAAAGATGAATCTTCTCCCAAGTCCCAGGTATCTTGCAGACTTCAGCAGGTTTTCCTCCATGATTTCTCTGTACTTTGCTGCCTCCATTTTACCCTCTATCTTCACAAGCTTTCCAGGCCCTGATGCAGAGAAGCATCCTCATAGCATGATGCTGCCACCACCATGCTTCACGGCAGGGATGGTGTTCTCAGGATGATGTGCAGTGTTAGGCTTGCGCCAAACATAGTGCTTAGCATTGAGGCCAAAAAGCTAAATTTTGGTCTCATCAGACCATAGAATCTTCTTCCACTTGGTCTCAGAGTCTCCCACATGCCTTCTGGCAAACTCTAGCCGTGAATTGATGTGAGTTTTTTTCAACGATGGCTTTCTTTTTGCCACTCTCCAAGGCCAGTTTTGTGAAGCACCCGAGCTATTGTTGATGTATGCACAGTGTCTCCCAGCTCAGCCGTGGAAGACTGTACCTCTTTAGAGTTGCCATAGACCTCTTGGAGGCCTCCCTGACTAGTGCCCTTCTCGCCCAGATACGTTTTTGAGGACGGCCTGTTCTAGACAGATTCACATTCGGGGGGTGGGGGGTGGGGGTTGAGAATCGGGTTAAATCAGGTAAAACCCAAAAATCTGATGCCCTAAATGTAACGTATCCCAGCATACTTTGAGACAAATTAGTCTGCACTTTTGTTAATTACTAGTTCCAGCACTTTTTAATACCTACAACACTCCTTGATAAATAAACCTCCAATGGATTAATGTATTGTAATCCCCATAATAATCTTGTTTTCAATAAAAAAATGTTGCAGTAGGCTTCTGTTTATCACAAGGGGATAACAGTACCAAAACCTGAAAAACTGATTACCAGCTGAATTAACATATTGCAGTACAGCTAATTACTTGTCACAAATCACTAAACAACTTTTGCTGATTACAAAATATGTTATCTGAAAAAGCTTTATTGAATTATTGTGCACCAATTAGTAAACATGGTCATGTAGGAACAATTGAGTCGTTTCCAGTCTGAAATATTATTTACGTTTGGAAAGATTAAGGACTTACTGTGAACCACCATAATACACACAAAGAAAGTTCAATTAATAGCATAAGTTTATTTTAACAGAAATATAAAAGTACAGAAATTTCAAGTCAGAAATAAATCCTAAATGTGTACTATGTATCAAAGGTAATAAATAGTATAAAAACTTAAATATAATCTTTCTACATATTACTTGTACACAAATAGCAAGTTTACTTAAAAGCCCTTCATGTGAATAAATTAGATAATTAACTTTCAGTTACTTATCAAGGTTCATTAAAATATACTTTTCACAAGTTATGTAACTAACTAATTACTCAGTAAAGTTTCAGATAATTATATTTCATGTAATTAGGTTTCATGTGAATGTAACATAGTTTACCTTTTAATTCGAAGACGACCACCAAAACATTACATATGGGATATGCCTGCCTATTGGTAGGTATTCACTGAGCTCTCTATACCAGAGCTGCCGATAGGCAGTGCATGCGGTGCGCACGGTGTTCAGCGCACTCGTTGTGCACGGTGCTTGGTGCCCTCACTGGGCATAGCGCCTCGGTGCATACAGTACCTGGTGCACATGGTGTGCATAGAGCTCCAGTGCATGCACTAGTCGATGCAAGGCACTCATGTGCCCATCTGGGACAAAACTGAAATGGCCTAATACTCCTGACCACATTATCTACATCCAAAAGGATGTAATTAGGAACATAGAAGCTCCCATAGTTGCAGGAATTAGGGGACAGTTCACTTTCACTACCCCATTGGCTCTACGTTGGCCTATGTAGGTCGCATTAGGATCCATATTGTAGTTTTGTATTTTGATTAGACTCAATAGCTTTAGTGTAGTGACACCTAAACCTATCCATGAGCTTTGTACTGATGTTCCTGTATGTTGTTGACCTCTGAACTTTTTTTTTTCTTTTCTCCCAAAATACTCATCAGGTTACTATGCTGTTCATCATGTTCGTATCCTGCATCTCATACTGTAAGAATACAATAGTGAATTTTGGGCATTTACAGTTGTTATACTTCATTTCCAAATATGAAAATTAAGTAATTAAGACCTATTACTGTATTACTAGCACTTATTTATACAAAGTAGCTGCACAGAAGGTTTGATATATAGAATCAATCACTTGAAATATTCTTCATGTAATCCTTCCATTGAAAGCTGACGTAATTTTATGAAATTTGGAAAAAATGCATTATTTTTCGGATTAAATTAGGATTTGCATGTCCAACACTTTCAGAGATGTAAGTCCCACACTAAGAAAATGTATGTCCTACACCTAAGAAAAAACTTTCCTATTTTAGAACCAATACATAGAATTTGAAATACTTAATCTACAATTCATTACCTTAAGTCTTACCCAAAAGATCAACATAGAGTTAAGTATCAGTGTCCTCCTAATTCAGAGCGATCTGAATGTTTCTGTACCTATGCTGGAAAAATTGATTTCTCTGAGTATGTCGGACATAGTGTTTTTAGCACTTCCTAGATTGGATATTTAGTGTGTGACAATGTTAATATGATGAAACAACAATACTAACAGGGCATCCATCATACCATGAAAGGAACCCTGCAGGTTGTTACAGGTAAAATGCTACAGGTCTGTAAAGTGTCCGAAATGTTCGAAATGACACAGTGGAATTGACCATAAGGTAATAATTACACTTCTAAGTCTTAGCTTTTGCAATTATAATGGCCTTTTCGAAACATATTTTGGTTCTGTTGAGGTCCTTAAATGATTTTCAAAAAGAATAAGTCTAGTCTCAATACTTTTTTGTGGTTAGCAACTTTCCCTTCTTCAAGAAGATTCCTGACCGTTGCTATCCTTTCTTTGGCCAATTTACTTGCAGCAAACTACTCCTGAATGGTTTCATCACTTGCACAATTATGTCATAATACAGACAGGTTGTCCATTCTCATTTCTACTTAATTAGTCTGGTTGCCAATAATTGATCAGTTTACATGGAATACCTCCTGCAAGTTATATGTGCAGTCCTCCAAAATTGAGACCAAAATACCCTTTCCACAACAACTAAAACAACAAAAAATAAAAAATAGATAAAAGATGAGTATGAAGTACATTATTACACAGCTTTGAACTAAAGCTCCTTAGATGGAAATAAACTGACACAAATCAATCATGTATATGGCAAGTCTTGACAAGCAGCAAAAACAGACCTCAATAAAGAAGATTTGTATGGTTGGCATTTTCCCCCATAATGTGTGCTCTCATAGCATCTTTTGTATCACTTGATTGACCCAATGCCAGTCCCAAGGATGCAAGCATTATAGAAACACTCTGTGACCACATTGATAACTTCCAGCCTTCCCCTGTGGCAACCTACGGTACCTCTTATGATTTACCACTTAAAGTGATTGTTTAAATTCGTGTTGTGTAAAATTACCTTTATTTTCCTTCATTTCATTAGGTTTATATATGCAATTTTTGCATAAAAATGATTTTGAGCTCTCTCAGAAAATGTAAACAGTTTCAGGTTAGGCGTGGTGGTATAATGTTGCTTACTCCAATGTAATGCTTTGCCGACCTCAAGCAGAGCCACGGTGGTCATGTGCAATGTGACTCCTTAGCAATATTATTATTACAGATAGGCTAAACCCCACTACAGTCACGCAAGGGCCGTCTTTAGCTGTAAAATGTGGCCTAGTGACTATATATTGTGCAGTACATGAAAGTTATGAAAGCTGGGTGGAATCAAATCTCTGTACCCCAGATGTACTGTACTTTATTCAAAACCAACTATTTCCACTCTTCAGCAGTTAGGAAAGCAATGCTTGATTTTGTGATTTAGCCAACAAGATTGGAACTGTCAATACCGAGGCCATACTGTTTGCCCTATGGGGAGTTCAGCACAAGACTGGTTCAAGACTGAGTCAACAACCAAAAGCAGATTATTTATTCCTGGAAGCACTTATGCCAGTCATAATGGGATACATCTGTTAAATGCAAACTGAGCAAGGACATAATTAATGATGTACATTCCTTTATGGCATCAAAATGTATTCAGCATGCCTATATGATTCAGTTAAAAAAAAAAGTATTTTGTCAATGTCTTTTGTGTTACAGGATTGACTGAAAACAATACACATACTCTATCCTGTAGGACAGGATCTACAATGTGAAATCCCAACAAAATAATTTGAATGTACCAATTAAGTAGGTTGATTTGAAAGCCATAATCTTAGAATCTGTCATTCCTGGTATGTGTAACTTGACAGTTCACCGATATTGAGTATTTGTCCTTAGCTACAAGGTCATGTTAGGAAAATGTACTGTTACATGCTAACAGTATTGGACAAAAATTCATCTACTGGATTTTTTACTGTCTAGTTTCCCAGGACCATTGTGATATGACACCACTGACAGAGAGTTCTCCATAATTGTCCTTCAATGCTTGCTTGCCAACTTTCCATGTTTACCCCAGAGCCATCTTCAGTTTGCTGCTTTCATTAATTAGAATTTGTCCTCCAGGGCTCTTCAGTGAACTGTATATTCTCTGTATTGTGTGCCACAGTCTGTAAAACATCATTGTTGTGGCAGTACAGAGACAGTATTATGCCTGGAAAAGAGGTTGAGCTGAAACAGAACTAATCAGTGCAAAACACAAAATATATACATTCTGTGACTGTGTCTGGAGATATGGGGAAAGGATGCAGAGGCAGGTAGATAAAAAAGCAAAAATACATATTACAGGACACCCTGGAAGAAATGATATAGATGAAGTTTCCAGCTGCTAGTTTTTGGAAAATGACTTCATGTGTTGCGGTTTAGATTGAGGTCTAGCTGTAATCAAACAATGAGACCTACAGCAATGGTAAAAGTGAAATGGTGAAATGTCCTGAATATTTTTTAAAACAAGGTGAAGAACCTAAATATTCTCAGCACAATAAAGGGGGGGGGGGGGGGGGGGGTGCTGGGGGGTAGTAATAATGTTAACAAAAGGGAAGACTGACCGGTAATGGCTGCAAATTCATGATGAAATTTGACTGCTTACCACAGGAATAACACCTGAATATCTTATGTACTTTCCCAGAGTTCTGAAGTAATTCATTTAAATTCAGCCCTGCAAATTCATGTGGATTTAATTACCCGTATTCATTCCAAATGGATGTTGATCACATGTATAAGACGTGCATTCATGCATGAATTGACGCTTCTCACAATCCCCTGGTGGTATGAATTAGTGAAGAATAAACAGTGAATTCATTTGGAGCAGATGGAGAGGAAAGGGGAACTTAAATGTTTTTAAATCAGGATGAATTAACAGGGCTCAGTTTAAATGAATTACTTCAGAACTCTGACGAAGTACATAAGATATTCAGGTGTTATTCCTGTGGTATTCAACTGGAATTCATTCTGGCCATTAGTTTAAAGTGTTACCAATTGACTGACATGCTTTCAGCCAGTAACATGCTTTGAACCGGAAGTGAAATGATCCAGAAAGTGCAAGTGCAAACCGATAACCAAAGAATAAGGCATAGAAACTGAGAGCTTAATTTAACCAAAAGTAGTAGATGAGACCTGTTGGGCTAATGAAAGTGCAAAACAGCTTCAATAAAAAGATGGATATCCGTTTTCTACAGCCTTCAGCAATGACTTCTTTACTCTATATACTGTATATAAAATATAATTAAACTTCGGTGGGGGCCAGATTAAATATGATCTGCAGAAGATGCTCCCCACAGACATGACAAACAAGGTATGACAACATTGTACAAACACAAGAAAAAAAACTGTTTGTAGATGAATTAGGAAAATGCAAATGTCAGTTCTTTGTTAAACATAGAATGTATTATTATTTAATTTACGTACAACACAATTATAAAAAACATTAATTTGTGGATATTCTTATATGATAAACAATGTTGGGTAAACAACAATGTACTGTAACAGTGAATAACAAATTGACACATTCATTTGCTATATTGGGTAAATAATGTGACCTATTTTACAGTTTCTTCCATTCACATAAAAAACCAGATTTTGTTCACATTTGAACAAAACAGTTGCTGAAATAACATTTAAAAATGCATTTAATAAATCAGGAAAAAGCCAGTTGACACATTTATGAGAGAGGTTGTTGATGCAGATCTTTCCGAAGCAAATTTGATTTCTCTCAACTCACTTGAGTCATGTTACTCTTTTCCCCCGATTATTTTGGATGAGGTCCCATGTTTTCATGGGCTTTATGACCAACAGAAGGTGTAAATGATAACTGATGTTTCCCCATCTGCTTCCTTAATAGAAATCCTCCTGTATAAAGAAGCAGCAAACTCTTTTCATCATGTACACTACACACTGTAAAAGTGCCCAGCTTTGTTTTCATAAGGATTTTCTGGATTTTGCAACAACAATCAGCTCATGTCTCAAATTAATCTTTAATATTTCCAAACGGTCTTGCGCAAAGAGAAGGACAACCAATTACATTTACCAAAGCTCAGCTTTCTTGCTTGGCAAGTCTGTTCTGTTTTAATAGCCGTCACTTACATCTGCTAATAAAGCACTTAACAAATTCAACAATTTGAACAAGATCCATATGGCATAGCTACTGTAGCTTGTGACACAAATACAAATTTGTATGAGCTTAAAGATGCATTGTCCCATTTGGTTTTATATAGCGATCACATTTTTTGAGAAAATAAGTAATCTTTTTGTAATTTCACTTTTCCAACTGCTGCACATGCAGGAAGGAGGTTCAGTGGCATAGCCAGGATTTTGTTTTTTTGAGGGGGATTTTTGCAAATGGCTAATAATTAGGGCTGTCAATAAAATCGCAGTTAATTTCTGCGATTAATGCGTTCATTTTTTGGGAGATTAATTTAACGCACGTTAATCGCACTCCTATCTTGTCCCTCTTAGCAATATTCCTTATTTCCCTAGCACAGGTTTATTGCTTTTCATTACAGCATTAGAATACAGAGCTCAGTGAAATTTACTCAATGAACCGCCATGGTTAGGATCTCTCCCCCTCGTCACAAGACATCTCAAACTCCCCACAGTTCAGCAGCCACGTCACAGTGCTTAAGGTCTTCTTCCAGTTAAAGCTACGGTAACATTACCTGAATCATTTTTTCTGTACTAATTCTGCTAACATTAATAAAATAATCTGAACAGTGCAAATACTGTAACCTAGCCAAAACAAATCAAAAATAAATTCCAACATCAATAATAAAACAAACTTAAATGAGATGGATGCAGTATTTCTATTTGTGTCAATTAAATATGTCATTAAAACCAAGATTAACTGAATATTTTTTAAAATCTCAAGATTAAATCACGATTCTTTTTTTTTTTTAAATCACTTGACAGCCTAGCAATAATTTATAAAAAATGTTTTTGTAAGTACAAATTAACTACACGCCAAACTTGCAATGTACTCGAAATCGCCCTATTAGGAACAGTGACGTTTCACCTCACAATCACATTTAGAACCACACCTGTGCAGTGTCTCGCTCCTGTACTACAAGCCAGGACATACCAGTCCATATGAACATGAGAGCAAAACGCCTTTCTGTGAGGTGAGCCGCCAAAAAGCTTTTGTTCCAAACTCTGGACCAGCGCCTGTTGAATCGGGGTCAGAGTTCATATAGTTATGTAACTGCATGTAGGAGACACGGATTAGTTTGGAGATTTGTATTCCTGCTTTAATGTATAGAGAGGAGTGTCACTGGGTCCTCCTGTTGTTGACAGTGTAGCACACTTTTCTATTTAGCTGTGTTGTCCAGTGGGGTTTTCTTTGTGGGGTTTTTTTTTGTGCCTGTGGGTATACCTGAATATGACCTACTATTGCAGGTAGTGTTGTGTGTTGTATTATTTGTCTGTTGCTGTTAAATAAATCTTGGGTGCCTGTATGGCACTGCATGTGTCTGTCAAGTATGTCACTCCCTACTACTGAAATCAGCCTAAGCCCCTTTACTAAAGTAAAAGGGGCTTAGATTGCATGGCTTCATGTGTGAGTGATGGAGGAGGAGCCGTTAAAAAAGTGTGTGTGACAGTTTTTTGAGTGAGAGACAGTACTTGCCTACAGTGTGAGATTGGAAGCCAGCTACACTTGTTTGTGGTTAATAAATAAAAGACTGAATGACACTCACCTTGTCAGCGACTTTATTGCTGGTGCCGCAAAGAAAAGGGACGGCGGTACATTATATTCACATTTTGAGATTCAGCTTTTATTAGGGAGCTGCACTAAATCTCTTGTTTAGAAAGATACAGGGTATTAATGATTGTGACTGAGTAGTCGTCTTCCTTGTGGGTGCGTGCATTCTCTGCTGGGTGACAGGCAGGAGAGCGAGACGGAGGTTGAAGTTGACACGCCCCGCAGGCGAACAGGATTTATTTACATATCAACACACTGAACAGCTAACATGACAATACCAGCAATGGCAGCGCATGGAGTACATGCAACACAGTATATGAAAACTTTGGTGGGATCTACAATCTCTGAACTAATCTTCTCTGTTCAATAATAAACTAACGTTGCTGAAGAGGTTGTTCATGGCGGATAAACGGTTAGGGCGGATATGTGATGGGTGGATACGCGATGGATTACTGTGATACTATTTTAAAAATCCTACAGGCATTATTTACTACAGAATATCAAACTACAAGGCTCCTTCACAGTGGTTGTAAAGAACTATTTCCTGAAATGCTACAATTGCATTCACAAGCACATCCTTTTGGCATCATTTATATAATGACAAAACAATTCCTAACAATGTACATAGGTTCAGAACAAAGTTATACAATTTAGTTCTAAATAATTGCACTTCAATTTTTCCAATTAATACAAGGACACATGTTGATAAAAAACTCATGTGGAAGGAAACTGTGTTGATTTTCAAGTAATCCCTGCCTATACTGTTAAGAATGCATCACATCTGGCTTGTACATTAGGAAAATGATATAAAGTATCCCTTTAGTTCAATAGCAAAAATGAACCAGTATGGATTAAATTAGGTACGATAGCTGAATAAGTCTCTTAGCAACGCACGCACCAAATAAACTACTGTTGTTCAAAGGCTATTAAGGTATGGTTCTGTATTTTATCACCAAGAGGTTGTTCATCTTTATGGATTTTCATCCAGAATTGAAGAACAGTGTTGTTCCACTGATTAATCTTAACGTTACACACCATTAAACATTAAAGAGATATTGAACTGCTTGGAAGCTAAATAAAATACACATGTCTGGGTTGTCAGTTGCATGATAATTTAAGCATGTACACAATCAATGGACAAATAGACTCTTTTCATTTTATTGCCTGATTATTTTCGACAGGAGGCCCCTACTGAGAACTGAAAAATTTCTTAGGTACAATAAATAGTTATGTTTAGCACAACATTCCCCAATTATACGGCGATCTACTTTCAATGGTATCCTTTAAAAAAATCATACTGTTTTAAATTCTATGAATGCAGGAAAATATAAGGGGGGGGGGGTTCAAAAGTTTGTAAATAACTCCAGTGTTAATGAACAAATCGGTATGTAGAATTGATTTTGGCATTTTCAAGCAGTCGTTATGCCTATTTCGTTATTAAATAATTGTGCTAATGTGATTTCTGAAATTATGTTGATTTACAAAATAAAGTTAATATCTTAACAAGCAGTGCTTCTTGCGACTATTTCTTTTGTTTTGAGTGGGAATTTAAAAGGAAATCTGTGTTAATTGTCATAATTTATCAGGAGGGTTTTAATTAGAAAAGGAGGGTTTTAATTAATGAAAAAGTATATAACTAGGGCTTATGATTTTCAGTTTTAACCAATAAAAAAACGATAAAACACATCCAATTAAAAAAAAAAATGAAATCAGTGTATAGCCAATAAACACCGGAAAACAGTGGAAATGGTTACTCAATTCACATTGAGCACCCCTAGTACTTTTGAGGCAATATCCTTCCTTCCTGACTTGTATCTGTCATTGATTCGTTCTGAATACTTTAAACCCACCCCAACTACTGAGTGGCAGCACATTCTTACATTTCTCATGAAAACTCTGCTTGTGAGATTTAAAAAGGGATTACAAGTAGGAATGGAGGCTTGTTCGCGGGATTTAAAGCTGTATTACAGTTAAGATACGGAGGATTTAAAACATAATTGCAAACCCAACTGCAACAACTCGTTATAGACTTGGGAGGGCGAAGATGAACACACGCTGTCCTCCAAAGCGTGTAGTGTCAGCCGACCGCTTTTTTTCACATTGAGGACTCACCATGCAGCCACCCAAGAGCTACAGCGTAGGACAACTCAGCTCTCGGGCAGTTTACAGGCAAGCATGCAGGCGCCCGGCCAGACTACAGGGGTCGCTGGTGCGCGGTGAGCCGAGGACTCCCTGGCCGATCTAACCCTCCCTCCCCCCCGGCCAATTGAGCGCCGCCCCGTGGAAGCTCCTGTCCTCGGTCGGCAAAGGAATAGCCTGGACTCAGCAGACTGAACACAAAATCATTTAGTAATTGTAGGACATTGCCATGTGTGAAAACTTCAACAATAAAGCCAAAACAAAAATGCTTTAAATTTAGAACGAGTTAATAGACTAGCAAGCACTGGCAAAATCAACTCATTTTTATACGGTGCAGAACTAATTTATTTTAACATATTGTTTAGGGACGTTGTGATACCTGCACAGTGGGTGTCTTAATAGTAGTATCTACAATACCAATCCAAAGCAAATTGGCTTTTGTTACAGACTTTCTAACAAGTCTGGAATAAACTATTTTGGCTGTTACAGTACTTAAATAACACAAACCTGCTTAACATGAAAAAGAACAGTCGTACAGGTACCACGGTAGCAGGTGCAGTTTACACTGCCTCGGAGTTCCTGATCACATCATAAATTCCAGATTTTCTAAATCCATTGATGTAAATGTCCAGTCTGCTTTTAATTTTTTCAAGCAAATTGGCTTCATCACACTGTCATTCTCGTATTCTGACATCTGAGACATTCTTTCCCTTACCCGTCTCGTATAAAAAATACATGTTTTATTTTATTTTTTTGTCGCAGTGAGGTGTGTCGTACAACACATTTCGCATGTCGCATCTCGTCCGGTGTGTAGAGGCCTTTACAGTTTCTGTGTAATCTGTATTGTACTGTAGACCTACAGTGTATTAAACTTGAAATGAAACACTGGTGTTTTTCCATTATTTCTGTTTATACTGTACATAACAGACACCTTAAATATAATGTATGCAGTTATTATGAAGCAAAATGTCCCAAAATAAAAAACACATAAAAAAAGACACATGTTTGTATGAATTCTTTTTGACAAGCTCTTCCCTTGAAGATCTGAATGCTCGGTTAAAAAAAAGAAGCTTTTTTTTTATTTTTTTGAGTCTTTAAATCAGCTTCTTCATAGAATGCTGAAAGGAGCACCTACTGACTGCTGAGGCATGCTTTAAAGAGGCCAGCTTGTTTCTCCTCGCGTCTGATCCAGGAGGATATTCAGATGAATCTTTTTATTTTTTTTTATTTGTTTCTTAATGACATTTGGGGTTGCTTGCCTTGTACAGACTATAGTGTGTAAGTGATTTGTTGCAGATGAGACACAGAGCTTGACCACTGTTTTCAGTGAAAGCAAACTCTTCCTCCCATTCTAGCTTAAAGCCTCATACTTTTGTTTATAGAGGGTTTGTGCGATGTCATTATCTCCACGAAACAAACAAGCACTTAATTCAAATTTATGAAATTCACTTTCAACTGCACATCCGGCTTTTATACAAGGTGATCGAAATATGCATGCGCCAGCACGCGGTGTCAAAGGTCATCAAGTGACATAATGCCCTTGCAGTGAACATGCAAGCTCAAAGAAACTTAAGGGAGAGAAGAAAGATCAATAAACATGAATGAATACAAAGAACTTGTGTTTATTTTTACTTTGTTTTCTTTTCATTTTTTGTTTATTATTCTTTCTTCAATTCATTTGAGCTGCAAAATGTGCGTCATCCAGCATTTCACCGGGAGCCCCATGCAACGCGTGAGCCGCAGTTTGGCCACCTCTGCTCTAGATCTTCCCCATAGTTTGGACATTGGAAGTTATTAACAATATTACTATATTGTCCCAGTTTAAGGACTTAGAAATCTGGTCATCTTAACAATACACCAGATGGCATATTAGTAGGTCAGTATTGTAATGATCTACTGTTATTTGCACCCAATGTAATGTTACTACTGCCTGTAGCCTATCCGAACTCTGGATACGTACATTGTATGACAACTGGCCTCTACTGTAGATTTTATTTGAATTATACAAATAAAAACTTAAGATTAAATAGCCATCCTCACTCTTTGTACTTCGTAAAAAAATAAAAAATACTCTTGGGTATATAATTTGTGGCCAATTAGTTTAAGTAACCCATATTGTGTTATATATGTATTGCTACTTTTCATATTGACTTTATTATTAATAATAATAATAATAATAATAATAATAATAATGTTTTGGCATTTTTCTTTCTTTCTTTTTTTACTGACTGTATCAGGTTTTATTTATTGACGTTGTTGATGTGGTTTAACTTGCTGGATGCTTGCAACCTCTCTGTGCTGTGCCTAGTGGTCTAGTGTCTGGGCTAAATCCTGCCAGCTACAAACTGAACAGCTACAAAATTACCATATTATGGTCTCTTGTTCCATTCATGTGGAAGATACAACATTACTTTTTTTGTAATATATCAACTTGTGGGATTTCCATTTGTCTCTTGGCCTTGTTTATTCTGTTTAATGCAATAAAATAAAACCTCATAGCCACCAGCACAAATAATGTTTCCTCCCACTCCTTCCTTATCAGCTACTTTATATCAATGTACCCACATTATGTACCTCCTTGTGGCAAAGTGCCCCGCCCCTGTGTGCATTTGTGTGATCTGTGTTGTATGTTGTATGCGTGCGTATGTTAATGTTGGTGTATAGATTGGTACACGGGATATAAACGGGTCTGTGTTTCACGTGTGTTTAAAGTGTATAATTATATTTAGGCACGAGGATGGCACATCACTTCACGTGCAGATAAAATGTGTATAATGTGTGGCACGGGGTTGCACGTAATGAATTCACGTGCTGGGATTCAAGTGAGTAATTAATTAGTAATTGAATCCCAGCACAACAGTATATATAGATGCACAGTTTCACTCAGTCGGGGTTGGTGTTCGGTGAGTGGAGAACGGGTTAGGAGACGGAGGGTATTAGAAAGTCAAAAGTAAAGTAATTAGTGTTTTCACTCACCGTGTTTGTCCGTTTGTCTGTTCACTGTTTAGTCTGTTTTGTTTGTCTCTTTATTTTGGCGTATAGTGCCGTGTCCCGTGTTTTTGTGTTTCAAACCTTTTATTTTCTGTTTATTAAATGCTGAGCGCGATCACGCGCCCAGCTTATACCAAACCACATCTCTCTGTGTATTCCTTCCTGCTTCCGGTCTGACGCCACCCACTCTGGCCGTCTTTGTGACACGTGGTGTCATCGTGGGATAACAGCGCCTCCAAGCGTCAGACCAGGAGAGGGGGTTTTGTGTTAAAAAAAAAAAAAAAAAAAAAAAAAAACCACAGGACTGTCAAAAAAAAAAAAAAGTGAAAATGGAAGGCTGGAGAGACGGCTGCCGGGACCTGGAGGACCTCCTCGGGGGCCTCGAGGACCAAGGCTGGTGCATGGCCTGTGGAGTCTACGGACACACGGTGGCGATCTGCCCCTTCCAAGGTGAGGAGGAGGAGGAACCGGCCCAGGAGAGGAAGGTGGGGAGGAGGAGTAAGAAGAGAAGGGGGAAAGGAAAGCTGCAGCAGCAACAGCAACCACAACACCAGCTGGAGGAACAGCAGCCCGGGTGTTACTGCTGTGCTGAGCCAGGGCATTCCAGCACCAACTGCCCCTGGTACCCCCTCGGACAGCTACCCCAACGATGCCCCATCTGCAGAGGTGAGCACTTCGTGGCCCACTGCCCTGTCCATCAGGAGAGGGAGGAGCAGGGGTCGCCTCAGTCTCCACGACCAGCAGGGGGGGGTAGACTGCTGCTCCCACCGCCCCAACCACAACTGCAACAGCGGCCAGAGGAGCCAGAGAACCTGTTCCCCTGGTGCACCTGGTGCGGAGAGGTGGATCACCGCTGGAGGGACTGCTCCGAGGTGCCACCGAGCTGGTGCGGGCGATGTGAGGAAGGGGGACATGACTGGTCAGGATGCCCCTATGCCAGCTCGCCAGTGCCCAAGCGGAAGGAGCCTGAACGTCCTACGCCTGAGTGGGAGGAGCCCGAACATCCTACGCCTGAGTGGGAGGAGCCCGAACGTCCTACGCCTGAGTGGGAGGAGCCCGAACGTCCTACGCCTGAGTGGGAGGAGCCCGAACGTCCTACGCCTGAGTGGGAGGAGCCCGAACGTCCTACGCCTGAGTGGGGGGAGCCCGAACGTCCACAGCCCAAGAGGGGGGAGTCGGTGCGTCCACAGCCCAAAAGGGAAGAGACGGTGCGTCCACAGCCCAAAAGGGAGGAGTCGGTGCGTCCACAGCCCAAAAGGGAGGAGTCGGTGCGTCCACAGCCCAAAGGGAGGCAAGTCGGGGCTTCCACAGCTCTGGGACCCAAGCCACCAGCAGAGGGAAAATGCCTGCTGGTTCAGCCCCAAGAGCCGGAAGGGGAGGAGTTACAGGCCCAACCCCCTGGAAATTTTTGGGGGGGAGAGGGGCAGGAGGCTGGTGTCCCCCAGCAGCCTCTATTCATGCTGCTGAAGGCAGCACGGTGCGCACCAGCCCAGCCGCCACAGCGGAGGGAGCCAGCGCCGCCAGGAGCAGAGGAGCTGCCTCTGCCTCCGCCACCTCCACCGCTTCCTCCACTAGGAGCAGAGGAGCAGGAGCTGCCTCTCCCTCCACCACCACCAGGAGCAGAGGAGCAGGAGCTGCCTCTGCCTCCACCACTTCCAGGAGCAGAGGAGCAGGAGCTGCCTCTGCCTCCACCACCTCCAGGAGCAGAGGAGCAGGAGCTGCCTCTGCCTCCACCACCTCCAGGAGCAGAGGAGCAGGAGCTGCCTCTGCCTCCACCACCGCCAGGAGCAGAGGAGCTGGAGCTGCCTCTGCCTCCGCCACCGCCCGGAGCAGAGGAACAGGAGCTGCCTCTGCTGCCCGTACCTCCGCAGGGAGTACGGTGGCCGGAGCCCCAGAAAGGGGAGCTGCCGGCCACGAAGAAGGGGGAGGAGGTCTGGAGACCACTTTCCCCAGCAGCAGTTTCGCTGCAGGAGTTCTTGTGGCCGGAGCCCCACAGGAGGGAGCTGCCGGCTACGAAGAAGGGGGAGGTCGGGGGACCACCTGCCCCCGCAGCTTTTTCGCTGCAGGATGGGACGAACAGGCTGTCAGCCGTGCCACTACCGGCAGGGGTGCTGACAGCATTGCCAGCCAAGGGCCCACTGAAGCCTCCCTTCCCAGCCCGAGACTTTGTTCTGGACTGCTG
Source organism: Acipenser ruthenus (assembly GCF_902713425.1). Lineage (NCBI taxonomy): Eukaryota > Metazoa > Chordata > Actinopteri > Acipenseriformes > Acipenseridae > Acipenser > Acipenser ruthenus. The sequence goes on from NC_081193.1 coordinate 33,955,529, forward strand.
GGTTTTTAAGGGGGGAGGTGGCCGTTGAGGCCATGTGTGCTGCGCACAAGGGGGGGTATATGTGGCAAAGTGCCCCGCCCCTGTGTGCATTTGTGTGATCTGTGTTGTATGTTGTATGCGTGCGTATGTTAATGTTGGTGTATAGATTGGTACACGGGATATAAACGGGTCTGTGTTTCACGTGTGTTTAAAGTGTATAATTATATTTAGGCACGAGGATGGCACATCACTTCACGTGCAGATAAAATGTGTATAATGTGTGGCACGGGGTTGCACGTAATGAATTCACGTGCTGGGATTCAAGTGAGTAATTAATTAGTAATTGAATCCCAGCACAACAGTATATATAGATGCACAGTTTCACTCAGTCGGGGTTGGTGTTCGGTGAGTGGAGAACGGGTTAGGAGACGGAGGGTATTAGAAAGTCAAAAGTAAAGTAATTAGTGTTTTCACTCACCGTGTTTGTCCGTTTGTCTGTTCACTGTTTAGTCTGTTTTGTTTGTCTCTTTATTTTGGCGTATAGTGCCGTGTCCCGTGTTTTTGTGTTTCAAACCTTTTATTTTCTGTTTATTAAATGCTGAGCGCGATCACGCGCCCAGCTTATACCAAACCACATCTCTCTGTGTATTCCTTCCTGCTTCCGGTCTGACGCCACCCACTCTGGCCGTCTTTGTGACACTCCTTCATTAGGGGTCAATTTTATTATTACTCATTAAACCTGAATATCTTCTGATTTTATTTTATCAGGTAATATCAATAAACCACCCTGAGAAATATACCAGTTTAAGGGTAGACCCACCATTGTTTAGTTGATCCCATTATCTTTTTTTTTTCTCATTTTATGATATCCATTCGAAGATACAAAAAAAAAGGTCATAGAGCATTTTATAATTTACTGTTTACATTTTATTTTGTATAGCAGCAGTGTGGAGTAGTCGTGGGTTCAATCCCAGGTGGGGGACACTGCTGCTGTACCCTTGAGCAAGGTACTTTACCTAGATTGCGCCAGTAAAAACCCAACTGTATAAATGGGTAATTGTATGTAAAAATAATGTGATATCGTGTAACAATGGTAAGTCACCCTGGATAAGGGCGTCTGCTAAGAAATAAATAATAATAATAATAATAATAATAATAATAATAATAATAATAATAAATGGGACACCATTTTTTATGTTTGAAATTGAGGGTGGGAGAAGGACAGAAGGAGATTAAGGGAGAAAGGGAGGGTGAAAGAGGGAAGGAGATGAAGGGAGAAATGGAAGAGGGTGAAGGAGAAGGAAGGAAGAATATAGGGAGAAAGGGAGGGTGAAAGAGGTTAGAGAGGGAAGGTGAAAGATAAGGAGAGAGGGAAATATTTTACTAATGTTTAGTTAATATATATGCCAGTTAATTGTTGTATTGTTATAAATTGCTTTGGCAATACTTGTAATATAGTCATCCCAATAAAGCACATTTTAATTGAATTAAATTGGATTGAGAGAAAGTGAGCGTTTGTGTTAGAGGAGAGAGAAATGGTTGTGTAGGGTTACCAAGAAGCTAAATCTGCAAACAATTTGATGTCCCTGAGCTGGTGTGCTGAAAGATGCATATTGTTTATTTAAACCTGACTGGGCATTTTATATTGTATTTTTGTGAAAGTGTTTTTATTTTGTATTTAAAATAAAAACACACACAGAAAATCTATGTTCCAGTATCTTCTTGTCTGGCTGAGACTGAGAGTCAGTACTGTCACAGGACACATCATTTTTTCACAGTCCTGACACCTGACTGGCTAAGCAATCACCCATCCTGTTCACTCATCTTCACCTTCTGGATGAGCTATCCACTGCATATTTTATATTGACATCTTGATAACAGATTTGTGTTAAAACTGACTTGACATATAACATCGGGTTTGGCATTTAATGATTTTAATATATAAAAAATAAAAATAAAAACATGATGAACTTCCACCGATAATACGGTTTTGATAATTCATGACTCCAGAATGATTAGACAGAAAGAGAAAGTATTAAGATATTTTTTTATGATTATAAAACTGAATATAGGTATTGCTGTCTAAAATATGTGTCATGAGGAAAGTGCAACATATTTTAGCTAATTATGCTAACGATGGTGTACTGGAATAATAAAAAACATACTACTACTGTTAATTAAAAAAGATGCAGTGGCATATGCTTATTTTCTAATTGCAGCTCATCTTGTATAATCTGTACGACAAACACGCTATTTATTAGTTTCCTGCAGGGGTGACATTCTCAACAAAATAGCACAGCCAAGTGTAAACATTACAAAAATTGAGTCAATTTGAGTGCCAATGAATAAATACTGTACTTCTAAAATATATAAGTGTGTGTGTGTGTATATATATATATATATATATACACACACACACACACACACACACACACACACACACACACACACACACACACACACGATAACTTCATACAAAATAAGCCTTAAACTAACCGATACAATATAACCAATTCACCATAAAACAAAGAAGCTGAAAATACTGAATGTGTTGTACCCTCTGCATGCACCACTCAGTCATGTACTGTATAACACAAGTTAAACCTTAAATGGTATTAAGAAATATTACACTATACAGTAACTGCTGTAGAGAGGGGGTTTTGTTTCAAGAAATCCTAAAAAAGAGGTGATATTATAAAAATAAATGTATATAAAACACTGCTATAAAAAAATGAAACAAAAAAAGGTCTTGGTCAAACAATGCTAAATAGGGGCTGAATTTTGTAATGTAACAGGCATACTATTAATATATATATATATATATATATATATATATATATATATATATATATATATATATTGACTTCACCATTTTAATCTCCATAGTATTCTCTGAAATTAACCCTATACTTTCCAGACCCTGAGTACTCACCTACAACAGGACCTGGCCATGCTACATTAATAGCCTTGGACTATAACCGATATTTATTACATTTATTTTATTACATTTTTTTTTACATATTACTTATCATACAATAATATATTGTGTGTGCTTCTCTGTTGTCTTTCTGTTAATATTATTTACTCAAGAAAAAAATAGCTTTTGAAAAGGCCTCTCAAAGCTGATCAAAAGGAAATGTGATGGAAGTGTTAAGGCCTGGACACACCAGCACTTCATGTCGCTTCGCTTCACCTAGCGTCACTTTTGATGTACCCTCACACTAGGCCGTTGCGTCACATTGTGTCAAGGAGCTGCACTTCCAGATTTCTCCCAGAGCAATTTTTACGCCCTGCTCATCCAACACGTCTACACTCGATCAACAACAGTCAACTCCTGGGTGAAATGAAAAACCAGAGGCTCCTCGCTTCGGAGATGGATGTTCCAGGCAAGTTATTTATAGGTTTGTAATTACTTTGGGAAATTAAATGGGGTTTTGTCCCGTCATCTGCCTTCTCCCGCTTTCATAAAACTATTATCCATAAACACAGCTAAAACTAAAGCCTGTCAATAATGTCAAACACTCTGTACTGCAATCCTATGAAATGAGAAGTTGAAATGTGTGTTAGCTGAAAAGATTGCTATCATATCATTGCTGATACAAGTAAAAAAAATAAAAATAAGTCACCACTGTGAATTAGACACCCCTGTCTGATTCATATACTGTGTGTTGATTTGTTGTTTATGTATGTTAACGTAGACTATTCCTTACATCATAGTGTTCTGTACACTTGACTTTTTAAATTTATTTTTTAACATATATTAAATATAAATAGATCCTGGTTCAAATTAATTCTGATGTTAAACCTATTTTCCTCTCTTTCCATTTCTGGCATAGAGAGGATCATATACCTGTACAATCATATACCTGAGTCAGCAGTTAAGAAATTGTATCAATTAAAAAAAAAATAAAAAAAATATGCTCTCTATGTAAGATACTGAAGTGTATGAAATACAGTGAGTATATGTTATCAGGGTTCTCCCCAGGCCTTTTCAGACAGGCGGGCCTCCCGGCGAAGTGGCTGTCGCCGCCTGGCTGAAAAAAAACGATCCGCCCGTCTTGCAGATGCTACTGTGCCTTTAACAATAAGGATTGATTTCGTTTGTAGCAGACTAGATTACGTGTGCGTTGCTGTCTGAAAAAAATAAAAATCTCTGGAACCACATGACAGCTGTGTTACGTCTTGACACACCATTTAACCAATCAGAGAGTTGAAGGGGTGGGTTTTCTTTGCACTTTGAGAGGCTAAAACGTTCCAAATGACTGCTAAAAAAATAACCAATTATTTTCAAAGCAAAAAATTGTGACAATGAATGCAGGGCGTCAAAATAAGCCGGAGATCGGCGCAATCCACCGCCTAATAATATATTTGCGCCGGCTACTTTATTAAAAATATTAAGATTGTTTTTCGGGTATTATCATTCAGTCCAGTTTTTGTCGTATTATTGTACTGTAAGGTGATATATAGTAAATAAAAGCTATACATATGCACCAAAAAAAAAAGCCTATTCCTTTTGTTGTGATATCGTAACAATATACTGAGGTGCTTGTGAGAGTCATTGGGGATTCATATTCAGAGGCTATACGCCTTTAAGAAGAAAGGGGTGATGGGATATCAGCTAAACACTTCTCAGCTGACATACAAATGCTTAAACGCTGATGTTCTGGATTATTACACTCCGGTTTCATGCAACATTTATGTTGGTGACCAAACGTGTGTGAGTACTGTTGTGTAAAAAAATGGTTAAAAATGTTGCACTCACAAAATGTAGAACAGCGAAAAACTAAAATAGACTTGCTTTAAAAAAATGCCCTGAACATAAAGAAAACAATTTAAATGAAGCAATTAGCTCAATAATTAAGCTAAAAAGGTTACCATTTTATTTGTTTTGTTAACTCCAATAAACCTATGTTATCTTTCCCCAGTCAAATCGTAGAGTGCCTAAATAAGCATGGTAATTTACCATAATAAAAAACAGTAATTAAAAGAAAATGTATAACATAAAAAAGAGCAACCAGATATAGTCAACGAAAGACAACACATTATTCAAATTCATTGTCGTATTATATATTTAAGGTAAGCCTAGCTATAATGTTCTGCCACCCGGCTGTACAGAATTCCTGGGGAGAACCCTGGTTATAGCATTGTAAAATGTCTTATGCACTGACTTAGAAGATTGATCTGAAACCTAGCATATACAATGATATTTGCATTGCACAATTAATTAATATGACTGATCATTTTATTTTTATGTGCTTTGTTTTGCTGATTCTGTCTTTATTAAAACTAAAAATATCACTTTATGAGCTACAAGGTGGGAGACACTGCTGCTGTACCCTTGAGCAAAGTACTTTACCTAGATTGCTCCAGTAAAAAACCCAACTGTATAAATGGGTAATTGTATGTACCCAAAACATTTAATTCATAGGGCGGGAGCCAGGCTACCTCTTAGAGTTAGCAAAGATTGAAACATACAAGAGAGGGTCCGCCATTTGCTAAGGCCGAACATATACAAAAGGGATGCCCGCCGTTTGGGGGACCGGACACACAGGATAGATCCCCTGCGCATAAATAGAGGCTGAATTATAGACTTCCAAAGCTGGGATGGAGACGCACCCCCAGAGAACCTGAAACGAGAAGAGAGCCTCATGTTATGAAGCTCCTACAGCGAGGTTTAGCAAGAATAAGCTTAGCCCCAGATAGCAAGGATAGTGATAGATTTGGCCAGGGGTCCCCTCTGACTTGTGGAGAACCCTCCTGTGGAGGTAAAGGAAGCGGTGCTTAACCAAGGGTTGGAAAAAGTGAGATCACTAACCCGCCAAAGAATGGACCCTCGGCTCCCCACTAAAGACTCCTATACGTGCAGACAAACAAGAGAACCGCTAATGCATACATTTAAGAAAGAACATGAAAGAAAACATTTAACATAACAATGAAGGTTAGAAACTGGCTTCCTACTGACTATGTGAAGACCCTCCACTCAGTGGAAAAGAAAAAAAAATTGTAAACGAGAAAGTGCGTCAGCTGCATTATTAGAAAAGTCTGGTAGATGGCGCGCTTGGATTAGACAATTATTTGATACTGAAATCCATATTAATCACCACAGTAATTGCATGATGAGAGGTGAACTGTAACAGCCTTTACTGATAATATGAACTGTAGATTTGACACAAAAGTATTGATTTATTTGACCAAAGATGACCCCATAGATGTGCTGCTGTGACTTTTGGGTACATTTCGAGAAGGGCTGTGGATTTTAGATGCAGTAATAGGTTTTTGACTTCTAGTGGCCATGCACTAGAAAACCATTGTTTGTTTAAAAGACCTCCAAATCCCATAAATGAAGCGTCCGTAAATAAAGCCAGATCATGCGCTGCTAAAATGATATCCTCATAGAACATGGACAGGCCATTCCAATGCTGTATGAGAGCAGACCACATTTTAATATCTTTCCTGGCTTCTGATGAAATATTGATGTAGGAGTACAAGTTTTTGCTGTTGATGAAAGCACGAGTAATTGAGATATAAATGTCCGACCTTGAGGGATAATGCGAATTGCAAAATTAAAATGACCTAGCAACGACAGTAGTGTGCGTTTTCTGATAATTTTATTGATCTGAAAGTTCTGGATAAGGGAACGAATATTATCAAGTTTAGATACGGGGAGGCTGTAGGATTCCTAGAAATTCCAGTGAATGAAGGTGACCGATTGTTTTTTTTCTTCTGAAAGCGGGACGCCAACCTCTGAAAATAAACTTAAGACTGGTGATCGCTTCTGCTGGTGGGTATGAGGGCGGAGATATCAAGAGAAAATCATCAAGTAGGTGGAGCAGAAATGAAACATGATATGAATTGAGAAGTATCCAGCATAAAGCCTCTGAAAGAGTACAAAATATTTTCAGGCTGCTGCTGCAGCCAAAAGTTAACTGCGTAAAAAAATTGATTTTTTTCTTCCCAGCATATTCCAAACAGGTGGCGAGGAGAAGGATGAATTGGTATTACTTTAAATGTGTCTGATATATCTGCTTTTGCTAACCAAGAGCCGTGACCTACCAATTTAATTGAATGAATTGCATCTGATATGGTAATGTATTGTAGAGAGAATTGATCGTGAGGAATGAGCGAGTTGATGCTGCTGGTGCTTGATCCCTGTGGTGCTGACAGGTCAATGATAAGACGCTTTTTCCTAAGATTTTCCCGAGATGCGATGCCAATGGGGTTAATCCTGAATATTGGAAATGGGGGGGGGGGGGGGGGGTCTGCAAAACTGGCCACCCATAAATCCTTTTTTAATCTCTTTTTGAATAAGAGATTGTACTGTCTTGGGTTCTTGAGTGGCAGATGCATGGTTGTAGACCGGAGGCTCTACTGTGGTGACTGAGGTTGGCATATAACCAGAAGGTGATGGTAGCTACTGCAGCCGCTGTGTTTATGGCAGGAATGGAGGAAAATACTGAAATTGCTGAACCTTGCTTCTCTTGCTCAATGTTGGACACAAGTTTATCCAAATTGCTGAGTTTGGTATTGACTGAGGATAAGGTATCCACGAATGGTTGTATGAATACATTGAAAATGTGAGAATGTTCCTGTTCAGTTTCGCCGGCTGGAGCGGCTTGATGGTGTGATGACGTGCTTGCAGCGGGGGTAGCTTGCTCAGAGATGGTCTGCCTGCTGTCTGATCTGGGCCGCTGAACATCTGAGCGCGGCTGGGGAGTTTTCTTGGGTGGAAAAATAGGTTCTGATGAGATGGATTCACAATAAAAAACAAAAAGGGATTCTCGATTGCTCCCTGCTGGGATTTCGCTGCTGTTTTTGAGGAGGGTCTTTATGAACTTGTTGAGAGTCCAGTCCTTAAAGTACAGACACTCAGGAGAGATATCCTGAGTTCTGAGCTGCTTGGATCGTCGAGGATTAATTCCTTGAATGGCGGGTATTGGTATGGTATCCTGCTCAGGAGGCACTTCGGATGTTGCTAGGAAGCCTGATAGAGGAAAGAGTGCTGGGCTGATCAGCCCCTGGGTAGAAGATGTCTGAGTGTACTCTGATACAGACATGAAGTGATCTTTGAAAACCTCTGAATCCGAGGAAGAGGAGTGTGGTAAGTACTCCATATTTATTTTCTTCTTTAATTCTTTACTCTGAAAGATTGCTGGGGGTCTTGCTATCGCTTGCTACCGGAAACGAAAAAAAAAAAAAACACAAACATGGAAGTATACAGTGTGACTAATGGTTTAAATAGGAAGTAGATTTGATTGATGGTAGGAGATCAAAAGGTTGGGAGGAGCCCAGCTCCCGCTCCTCGAACTACATCTATAGGTTAACATTCTATGTATGATATGAGCATATAATAAATATAGATGTCTGTGACAGAGATCGAATGAATCTTGGTGCTAGATCTCCCTCCCGACCTGTGAGGGTGCTGTGTAAAGGGAACAGAATACCCTGGACTAAATGGCATGACAATTTATTCCTTGGGTTAGGTGGAAGTCAGCCATCTAGAAAAGGGGGCAGAGCTACGGTACCCAAACTCAATGACCCGGATGGGAAACGGCGTGGCATCCGCTGATTGGAGGAGCAGATGCGCTCGTTAACCTAGGAGGTCGTGGCAGAGGGTATATAGGGGTCGTAGTGTAAGCAATCTGTTCCTTGGTAAATGGTTAGATACAAACCTACAAGGAGTCGTGTTATTTGCTGAGAAACGTGAGTTTTTGTCTTGTGTGTTAGTGTTTGTTGTAACTGTCTGTTTGTCTTAAATTAGACTACCAATAACACGATCCGGAGCTGTAGCGCAAGCCAGCATCAACTAGGACATCACTTTCACCCCTGCATTCACAGAGAACTGTATTACACCACTAGCACCTATTCACTGTCACTAAAAACTGTGTTTATGTTTTGTGTTTAGTGTTGGTGTACGTAAAACAGGACTTTTGGTTACGAGTCGGGGATTACAAGTACCGAGTGATACATGCTGCTGTATCACTCCACCATTATTATTTACAGCTGTTCGCCATAGGGCTCTGGACATTGTTAATAAATGGTGTTTGAGTGGCTGGCTACCACCGCATCATGGCCCGTCAGTTTTGGGCGAGCCAATTGGGACCCTGCCTGATCGGGGAAGCACAGGCAGCCTACCAGGCTATGGCTGATGATGACGCCGCTCAATACGACCTTGTTAAGCTAGCGATTCTCCACCGTATGAACATCACGGAGGAGACCCATCGTGTGAGGCTCCGGGAACACAGGATGTCCCCGGATACACGACCCAGGGTGGTCACGCAAAAAGCTCTGTGACCACATGGTACACTGGCTCAATCCTGCTCAGAAAACGTGCATACAGATGGGGAAGGCAACAGTGATTGAGCAGTTTTGCCATGTGGTCGGTGCCAAGACCTAAGCGTGGATATGGCGCCACAACCCTGACACCCTGGACCAGGCAGTGAAACTGTTTACCAGTTGGTGTTGTGGAAGCACAAGGATTTAGTTGTCTTCTGTCTTTTATTGATCCTGACTACAAACTGCCTTCCTGCCCCTCTGTGATGTGTATAATACATTGTCTTTACGATACTGTGAAGGCTAACTTGAAAGGTGCACTGAATAAAGCTCTGCATGTAAGCTTAGCAACAGGACTGCTGGAGTATACATTGTGTACATCAGTACTGACCATATATATATATATATGTCAATATTAAACTTAAAAGTAAAAAATATGAGTTAAAATAAAGTTAGTAACATTTTAATAAGAGTCACAAGAGTACTTAAATATGGATGTGTGATGGAGTGTCCTCCCCTTGTGGATATTTCTGTATGTATTTATTTGTATTGTTGTTATTATTATTTGTATTATTATTATATTGTGTTTGTGTACGGATGGTCGAAAGCCGTCCAACATTATTATTTATTATTTGAGACCGGCGAAAAGCCAGTCCCATAAAGTGTAGCTGGCGTGGATGGCGTTAAATCCTCATCCCGATAAAACCTGTGGGAATGTGGCTGGAGCCTTAATAAGGTAATTGTTTAATAGGTAATTAAGGCTTCAGCCACAGTATAAAAGACCCACTCCGGGCTCAGAGTAAAAGTTTGTTTTACTTTGGCCAGTGTGCCCTTTATTTTGTGTTTTGTTTAAACCGTTTGTTTTTGTGTAGTTTAAGAAAAAGCTGAGCGCCATTGTGTCTCAGTTTAGCCACGTACATTTTGGTGTTATTGTTCCATTTCCTGGTCTGAGGTCCTACTGCAGCCCTCACTGACACATAATGTTATGAATCATTTAAACACTTTACACGTATATCAATTTAAACGTAGATTTACAGTACATTTAAATACACTGGGACTCAGTCGTCTATGAAACCACTACTAGTGGGTGAAATGAAGTAGCAGTGATTTTCAACAGTATAACAGCACCTAGTACCTATACTTAAAATGTAAATGTTTTTACCACATTTTTGGGAGGTTTCACAGACCCTGATTAGCTAAAGTTACAATTTGTACTTATCAGGGTATGTAAAACCAGCCCTTTGTGTTTTTCATACAGTAGATTGTACCTGTACCTAATTTATGACCATCATCTAATTCTGTATTTTACCTTGGGGTCTGTGGACAGATACAAACAGAATAACATTAAATCACTGAAAAATGTGAATGGTCTCACAAATGAACCTCATCAAAAGAGTTTATGGAGTAAACAGCATATCGTTAACATTTAACTGAATTCATTATCTTAATTTCCATGCCAATGTCCAATAAATGTATGTTTGTCTTAAATCACTTAGTTATTGAACAAAAGATAAAAAGGTTTAATATCTAACTTCCACTGTGACTGCAGACTAATTAGAAAATCGGCCTTTCTTTTTGTAGAACAGATCAATTCATAATTGGTCTCAATTGGATTTATAGAGAGGGACTAAAGTGGCCATCACACATAAATGTGCATAGACTATCCATCTTTCAAGTTTGTTTTTTTTACAAATCGACATAGTCTTTATTCAGTTCCCCAGATTAAACTATATTGGTAGATATGTAGTCTTGAACTAATTTACATAGTGACCCTCTGACCTTTTTGGAATTCCTTCCTAAGACAGTTTTATTTTTTTTTATTATTTTTTTTTTATATTTTTTTTTATTTTTTTTACAATGTTCCCTAATCTTGGTCTTAATTAATCATCTCTAATACGAGATAACTATTCTAGTGTTTGCCTTGGTGTGGGAGTCTGCTGTGTAAAACGTCTAAAATCCTAAAAGTACTTGTAATCAAATCTCTAACTTAGCGCCGATTGATCACCGAAGAAAGAGCTGAATGAATATTTGAAGTCGACATAAATTGAAATATATTCAATTTATGAGCTAGCAGTGCCGGAGTTTGCGGTGGAATATCCCAGACATAACCTGACAAAGAGTGCACATATTGGTGGAGGAATTGCTGTTTCAGTGGAATATCTAAATAGTTAATGAGTCATGTTCTATGCAAAGACATTTCTTTCGTACCCTGAAGTGGAGATGAAACACAGCAGGAGAGCCTTCGAGCGCCTGTATTGTTGAAGACACGGATCAGCTGGAGGAGGCAGCGAAAGTCCGTTAAGTATTCAATTAGTGTTTTAATCCTCTTATGAATTTGAGATTAAGCAGACCTTAAAGTAAAATTAACGTTTTGTTTTAGGTAGAATGTAAGAAAAGTATTATTGCTTTCAATTCATGTTTTGGAGTTAATGAACACTATAGTAACTGTTTGTATGTGATTTATACAAATTGATGTGGGTTTTACAAGGCAATTATCATTCTGCGTTTAAGGCTAGAATCCAAATTTAGCTGTCTTGATAATAGATAATTCTCGATAGGTTGTCTGGACGCAAAGGGTGTCTTTATCTTGCAAGAGTGAGAATTGACTTCTGAACCAAAATTATTATCTATTATATATATATATATATATATATATATATATATATATATATATATAAGAAAAAAGAAAAGGATATTTCAGGTACTTAAAAAGGTAGAATCATTGATTACAAATCAATTATCAGGACGTTTCGGACTACAAGTCCTTCATCGGCTGAATACAAAAAAACAGTGCTAAGACCCCACATATTCAAACCCAGGGTCACTTTGTTTGGGATGCCAGCACTGTTTTTTTTGTATTCAGCCAATGAAGGACTTGTAGTCTGAAACGTCCTGATAATTGATTTGTAATCAATTATTCTACCTTTTTAAGTACCTGAAATATCCTTTTCTTTTTTTCTTTTTTCTTATTGCTCAACTTTATATATATATATATATATATATATGAGACTGACTTAACGATGCTTTGATTATCAAATATTATCAAAAGTAAATATTTGTGTTACTAATACCTCTGTTAAGACTAACCTTCGTCTTAAATAGCTGTCAGGAATGCAGTTGTAACCTTTAAGGGACTCTCCCATAGATTGCGCTGGATCGCTAATCAACCAGTGGGAGTGGGGTGTCGTTGTTTATGTTTCCTTTTCTGTACTGTTTAGTTTAGTTAATTCTTCCTTTCTGTATTATTTTAGTTTAGTTGTTGCACCTTTAATTTTTCCTTTATTTAGTTTTATTTCTAAAAGTGTTCCTTTGTATTCAATAGAAACATTGTCTGGTCTGATTATTTCGATCAAGGTTGGTTCTACATGACTTGAATTCAAAACAAGGTATTTTATTATTACAATTTAAAACTAGTCCAAATACAAATATACCTTGCACACTACAGGATCATGGACAGAGAGCAAAGTTTTTGAAGCTGGCCTTGGCTTAATAAAAATGCAAAAGAAAGATACAAGCGCAACCCTTGCCCTATCATATGCTAAATGTACATCTCCACTTGGAAGAGACCTCTAAAGGATCTGCTCCAGAGCTTATCTTTCCACATTCATTGATTGAGACAAGTGCAATCTACAGCTGCAAGCAGGTCCAATGGTGAAAGTGTATAAATCATGTGTTTTGTATTATGAGAATGAAGAACCATGATCCATTTTAAATTTACAGCCAATGTAATAAGAGAAGACACTTGCAGTATTCAGTCTGGTGTTTTTGGAATGGATCTAACGAATATTTTTTTAATCTATCTATGATTATCCCTTATGTGTGCTGGCATACAAATACATATTTGTTCATATAATAAGACAATATTAGGAACACTCCTCGGAGGCACCAATACTCTGAAACCCATTAAATTGTCTCAAAACAACTAAACTGCATGGGTCTCTTATTTTCCACATCATACATCATGTATTTTATTTTTAAAGATATATACATATATACAGAAGGCACAGGTGTTGTCGTCCATCCATCAACAGTCCAAAGCACCTTTGACCATTGTTCCATAGTCCAATTTCTGTGTTATTGTGCAGATTTTAGCCTTTTAGTCTTGTTCCCCTTTCTTAACAGAGGTATACTTACTGCAACACATCCTTTAAGTCCTGATTTCAAGAGTGACCTTCGTACTGCTGATTTGATGGACAACGACACCTGTGCCTTCTGCCAGTTCTGTTGTCAATTCAATGCTTGTCTTCTTTCTATTTCTTAAGGATATTATCTTCAAGTATTGCTCATCCTTGTTAGACAGCTTTTGGGTCTTCCAGTCATGGATTTGTGAATTACAGATGATGTTTCTCTGTACTTGTTGATTATGCTTCGGATATCACACCTTGAAAATCAAGTGATGCGAGATGTTTCACTCAATGTTTTTCCTTCTTTATGCAAGTCAAGGTTGTTATAATAGTAGAAAATACTAGTGGAAGCTTTGAGTAAATTGTTGATGCTCATAATGCATTAGAGTAGAAAAATGCCACATGTATAAGGCTTTTGCACAGCAGTGTGTATATATATATATATATATATATATATATATATATATATATATATATATATATATAGTGGGTTTTTTTTTATAGGCCATTTAAAATATAAATGTTATATTATTAAATGTATTCTATGAATGACAATACCCATAGTGAGCTCTATATAATACTAAACCGATTAGCATTTCTGTCTAAATAAGCTTTATTATTATACTTTGGATTTCATTCTCACTACATCAGAAGTCAATAAAGCATGGTTTTATTGAATATTTTTTTTGTTTTGTTTTCATTAAAAAAAAAGGACAGGTTCTTAGAATTTGGCTAATTTCAGTTAAATTCAAGAGGAACTTACTTCCAGTAAACGCTTTACAGTCTTTGCTGGAGAAGCGTCAAAAGACAAAGCTAAAGTAAAACAAAAGAGCTCAGGGCACTATATCTGATAACTGAACCTCAACACATTTTTAAAATGCAACACAGACATTCAATATGATTTATATTAGTTATTCTTAAATTGCTCTACATAAACACCACAAAATCTGTGTTTTGCACGATCAAACCCTGTTAGTGGCCATAAAGCAGGACTTTAGCGGCCACTAAAAACAGGCGTACGCAAAGAATGTTTTTCACCTGCCGTTCTGCACCCGCTATCAAATTAGTACTTTGAAATCTTGAATCCATTTAAATGATATTGAAATGTATTCAAATGAAGAAAAGAGAATGGAATTGGGCGAGGATCTGGAATACTGAGCGGGCACAAACATTCTAATGAGATGTAAGGATTTTGCCTTGCACTTGTGCAATTGCTGACCCTCCAAAAACTGCACCTCCTCTACAAGGGGCAAACTATTGTAGAAGCGAGTAATTAAGAGCTGTATAAAACCACACACCAGACAACTGTCAGTGGCCTCAGGATGGCTGCTGTGGTACACTTCCCACTTGGCTCTTGTTGAGGACAGGCAAGAAAACCTGAGGAGAAGGGCAAGACAGAGAAGACCCTGCATATTCAAACCCAGTGTTTTGGATGCTGGAGGATGCGGTTGTAAGGCATTATCATCTCACTCCGCAGGTCATCCTAGACCTAATAGCTGAATTTCATCACCTGGTTGACTGTCCTTCTGGTAACACCTTTGCTGCCCTCCCTCTGACATTTTTTAGTTTGGTTTGATTTTCGTGCTCCACAAATCTCATACAGCGCCTACTGCTCTCTATACTCCTAACTCACCTTCACCTCTGGGCTGTAAGTGCGGCCGCCAAATAAACCGATGCACAGGTGGCGCTCATTACGACCCTCATTATCATGAGTGCAGCTCATTATTTGTGCGTGTTGAGTAATTTGCATTGCTTTTAAGCTTACAAATAATTGCCTGGCCGCTAAGCAATTTAGATTTTGCCGCTCCAATTGTTTGCACTGTGCCTATCCTTACATCAGCCCCTATACCTCTACATGTAGAGAAGCTTTGGAGATGAAACATAATAAAATCATCATCTTTAAATTATGATTTCTGCATCCATAACATTTTATTGGTTGTATTTAGAAATATATAAAACAAGACATGTCCTTTGTAGATGTATTAAAATAAATAAATAAATAAAATCATTCTGCTTAAATGCTGCAGTTTTAAGCCAGAGTAATTGGTGTGTTGTGCATTTTGTGTACTCTCACCTCAAGTTTATGTAGCATCAACATTTCAAAGTGACATAGATTGCAGGCTTGTTGCATGTCTGGCTGTGACAGTAAAACCAGTCATTTAAGCTATTTTATTTTAATGTGAGAAGTGGAGCTCATTAATAAAACCCCTTGAAGTTTCCCCAAGGCGAGGACTCTTCCAATTCCCATCTTGCAATTTTTAAAAGCTGATAAAGGTCATTAATAACTTAACCGTGGACTACCAAAAGAAAATGAAATGGGGCTGAATTAAAGCCATAAAGATTTATGTTGAAATTTCCTTTAAATATTTTACTATTTTAATTCAACCACTGTCAAGCCAGTTGCATGCAAGCTAGGGTAGGCAAAATCCTGGACACTGACACTGATTGATAATTTACAAGAGAGATTACGTGGAGCTATGGTTTGCATTTTTCAATTCACAAACTTGATTTAAAGTCTGAATTAATTAATGATAATATATAACATGTAACTGGTAGCTTTTCTAACAACAGAATAAAACATAACCACTCCTGATTTTTAGTCCTAAAATGGTTAATCCATCAATGAATCCTAATGTGGTCTTGACTTTCAAACTTTAGAAACCAACGATGCAAATATCATGGAACATGTTTTGTTGAAATGATCTGTTTTATGTGCTTATTAGTAATTTCCTGCTTCTCTTTCAATACAGTTGGATAACAATTTATTTTAAAAGGCATATATTTAATTATAATGGTGGCTCATAACATGGACAAAAAATAAAATGCAAATGTGTTAGTTGAGATGCCAAGATAAATTACAGTATCTATATTTATGTAGTTACACAGTTCAGTACTACAGGGTATGTTGGGTCCATAAACAACACTGTCTATTCTGACAGTTCCCAGTTAAGGGATACAACCACCAGCTAGGCATACAACACAACCTACTATCAAGTTCACACTTGGTATTCTGGGACACCGGCATTCGTTTTCTCAGTCATCATACAGCCATAACTATCTCTTATTTGAAAATTACAAAGGATGGTTCCAGATAATTCATAACTTTTTATTCAGTTGAGATTTTACAAAAATGGAATGTATTTTTGGTGAATCTTGCACGTTAATCTTCTTACTGATCTTCTGTACTGCATAAAAGCAATAACTTGGATGAGATTAAAACTGAATTAACTATAGTATTTTATAACAGCTTTCAAGAAATGTAACAAAAAAAGAATGTAATAAATATAATAGCAATCACGCTGTGCTCTAAAACTATCAACTGTCTTCAGCACAGATACATGTTACTAAATGCAGAGATAATGATAATAGGAAGCCTACTGTCTACCTACATTATACATATTTAGTTTGATGATAGAAAAACAGCTTAAAACAAATCAGTGCTGAAATTGCATTCTTAATAACACACGATTATATTTGCAATGGCATTTTTGTTCTATCAAATACATTTTTCCTGTTTGCATTAGTGGTAAAATCACAGGCAGCAAGCATATTGCATTTTTTGGTTTACATGACATAGGATAGTTTTCTTGTACCAAACAGAACACAACAAATGGATCTTAGTTTGATAAACCAATCATAACCGACAGCCTTGTTTCAGTAATAGCAGTGGTCTGAAGATCATTGTGTTGCCTATATTGTATGAGTAGGTAACACCAAAAACACAATGTGGTTTGAAGAGAAAGACAGGCTTTATTATGCTAAGATGTTTTCATCTGATGCAGAACATTACTCCATATTTATGTTAATATTAAATATTGTCAGAAGGATATCAGTGGGTTGCCCAGCTTCTCTTGCTTTAAAATACATCTGAAACCAGCATCTCACTGGAAACCAAGTCACTGCCACAAAGCTAATTGGAAAATATAAGGAGACAGCAGACAGCTCACACAATGGCTTGCTATCAGAGTTTTAGTGGTTCTCAGACTTAGGTATCAATTGAGAATGACAAGAAATGGATGGTCTGGCATGACTTTCCTGTCCAGTAAGTGGAGAGGGCTGCGTTGTATGCTGTACCTTATTAAAACGTATTTTAATATATGAGAGAACATCATTTAAAAAATGTGTTTTTAATAACACTGTGACAGTAAATAATGAATCTGAATGTAAACTAAATTAATTGTTGAAAGGGAGAAAGCAGAGCAGGCATGTTAAAGACAGGCTGCCTGAAAATTCTAGGTTCTAGAGCTTTCACATAGCTTGCTGCTGTGGCCCGGAAGATGAGACTAGATAATTGAATAATTGTTTTCTGTATAAATGGAAAACTGTCACCAAGAGAAATGGGTCACTGGCAGATTTCTTGTGGTCTGAATTCCAGTGATATTCTAAAAACTACCAATTATTCAATGGTCAAGTAGTCAATGGGGAAAAGACGAAAAACTTTTTTCTTTATTCCTACACGGCAGGTTTTGAGAGTTCAGAGGTCTGAATTAGTTAGCTTTAGTCAGCCAAGTGACCCTGAAGCTCCAACGTTATTTCTGCATTGCTGCGAACAAGAGAAAATTAATCTGCACTGCAAATCTACCTCACAACCTGGAAGGGCGCTAAGTAAGGTTGGTGGTACGCCTTCACAGGGATGGGCCGACTCGATGGTGGGACGGAACTGAAAGTCGGACATCTTGGTGAAAGGGTGTAGTTGTAAGACTGCTAAACAACTCTATTGTGATCAGCTGTGGTGTGCGTGGCGATTAGACAAAGTGTGGCACCGTGCAGAACAAATGGGATGCAGCTATGCGAGTACTAAGCCGGAGGATTGCTGTTTCTGTTTGCTTTGTGTAGACAGAGAGTGATAGGAAGCTGAAGCGGTCAAGCCTGCAGAACCACCCCGGTTATCACCACAAGTACAATACTTCAACTGACACTTTCACTTGGAACCTGCCTTTTCCCAGCAATTTGAATTATTGTGTGTGTGTTTGTCACAAAATAAACTGTGCTGTAAATAGACCCTCTGTTTGGACTTCACTTCAATTCTGCACCACTCATATCCTGACAATTGCTAAATCAAACTAAGAGTGAATTCAACTTTTAAAAACCACAACTGAATTTTACATTTGAATAAACAAATAAAAATAAACCATGTATTGCCTTTATGTAACTGCATTACTCCAAACTAAATTCCTATTAATATTGATAGTGAAAATAAACTTACTTTATCCAGAATAGTAGAGTATCTCCACAGTGACAGAGGCTTATCAGTAATAGCATTGTGTTTAGATCAAATGGGAAAGGGAAACATAAGTACATAAGTATTAATATTATGAAACTAGAAACACAAAACTGCTATGGCACACTCTTGTTTTACCAATTTTATAACATTAGTTATAATTTATATCAGAGGCAGAGGACTCTAGCTCGAGTCACAATCCAAGATCGAGACTTGGATTTGACTTGTAACCGACATAAAAATGTATTTTTTTTAATGCAATAATTTTTGTATTACTTCATACTTTGTATTACTTGGAAAAAATACTCTTCATATTTACAAACTAAATAACTTATTACTACAGGATATAAAAGGTACAATATGCTGTGCGCATACTCTACAGTACCAGGTCTGGTACATCCACATGCATCATGAAAATGGTCAAGTACGGTTTCTCCTCAAGTGGTGCAGTTCAGGTTTACAATGTCAGCAGAGGAAAACCTTTAGCAAACTGCACTTTATGATACATGTATTACTGATTGGGACAACATTTAACTTGAATAGACACCTCAGTCATACTTAAGTTATTACGTTCCAGTGAAGTATACTATTTTATTAAGGAATTACTAATATTAGCATTTTTTTTATTTTTTATTAAGACACATCAATGATGTGCATGAACTGCATACTTATTCTGTCGTCTTGTAAGCAATGAGAATAAAAACAGGTGTATTGTTGCTTAGCCCAATGCGTTGGTTATGAATTAATATGAGAAACTATGAACATAGTTTTGCATCAGCTGGAATTTTAGGATTGGTAGGATTGAGACAATGGGAACAAAAACCCCCAAAAAATATGAACATAATTTAGATCTTTTATTTAACATCATCAAAAAAACTATAAAATGATATCGCAAAAGTATACCGGAAGCCATACTAAATTTTGAAATGTAACATTTTTTAATTTATCAGTTTTTCGTTAAGTATATGGAAAACTACAAAGCAGTATACAATTCAATGTGATTTAAAACCAGATTTTAAAATTGTTTGCCTCGCTTGTATTTCCCCCTCTGTCCCAGCAGCAATAATGTTTGCTGATCTTAATACAATTTCATAAGCTTAATACAATAAGATATTGGAAAATTTTAAAACTGCAGATTCATATTTAAAACCTATTATATCTTTTTTTCCAGTTTTTTTTTTTTTAAATGTTTAATGCTACTGTACGCCTGGTAAGTTGCAATTAACTGCTGTTTATTCATTAATAACACTGAGAAATGTAATCGTTAAATAAGTAAGCTTTATGACTATTGTTTGCCTTAAAACCTGTAATTAAAGAAAAAAGCAGTACCGTCGTCTCCGCGTATAGGAGCACCTCATAAGAGAACACTTCAGCTAACAGAACAACTTTGTGGTGAAACTGATTTTTCCCCCCATTGTAAATGCTCCTCCTAAAGGAACAGGAACTTAGCTTAAAAGAACACCTCTTTGGCACCGATAGTGATTTGTTCACAATGGTTACAGTACTGTTTTGTAACCTGATAACTCAAACCCAAATGGTTTATTCAATCTTTTCAAAACTGACTTGTCATCGCAAGAGTAATCTAGAGCTCCCGCTGCATTTTTTAACCTGTGTAGGGGTGCTGTGTTAATAACCATTGTGTTCTAATGAATTCTCATATTCATAATTACTGTTAGAGCTGCTGCTGCATTTTTACCGTATATAGGGGTGCTTTTATTAATGTAGTTGGTCAGTTAATTAGTTTATTAACATACACTTGCCTACTGCTTTTCACTTACTTATTCTGTTCATTTCATATGTTCACAGGGCCACCGAGAGCCATCATGGGCCCTGGGGAAGGATTGTTATGTCCCCCCGCCCCCCCCCCCCCCCCCATGGTACTACATTCATCCGACTTTGTAGTACACTGTAGTCTAAACCAAGCTTCTAAACCAAGCAATGATTCTTGCAATCTTAGCAGTGTCTGAGGAAGATCATTTCAACCGATACAGTATTTTGATAATGGGTTTGAAGGAAACTGTCAACAACGCATAGAAGTTTCAATCTCTCAAT
The DNA here is from genome assembly GCF_902713425.1 of Acipenser ruthenus. NCBI lineage: Eukaryota > Metazoa > Chordata > Actinopteri > Acipenseriformes > Acipenseridae > Acipenser > Acipenser ruthenus. Next base: position 33,976,175 of record NC_081193.1, read on the forward strand.
TAAAATCTGCAGCAGGATAGTTTACTCTTTCTCAAACTAGTTATGTTTAAGTTATTTACAGTATTCAAACTTTTTTTTTTTTTAGGTAAGTTTATAAAAAAAATTTTTGTACAAACTCCATGTGTAATAGTCATTAATTGGAAGCTTACTTAACATCAAATAACATACTTTTTAGCATAAACTAAATTTTAATAGTGTTGCTATACACTATTTTATTTATCCCGTGCCAAAAATAAACCACTCATCTCTGCTCTTAACTAATAGCCAGTATTGGTAAATATATTTGTATTTTAAGCAATATAACGGATCATTGTCTGATTGTGTTTACCACCAGCTGAAGAAAGTACTTTATTTATTTTACACGATACCATTTTTCGAACAAACTGCTGCAACACGTTGTTTTGAGCAAATTATAGATCTTAAATAAAAGAATAATTCATACTGTGGTATATATTGTGCAACTTTAGGGTTCTTTTAAAGTTTTTTAAAGTCTTTAAAAAAAATACATAAAATTGCTATGCCTTTTTTTCAGCTTTTTGTGTAGTAAAATATGAAATGTGAAAGTTCAAATCATTGTGTGAAAGGAAGTGTTTGACAGCGCCTGGATACACAATCATTACACAATAGAAACACATCGGTGTGCAGTATGGGAATTTTTCTTTTTAATGTGGTGGTGAGAACACAAAGGGTCTTGAGCAGGGTTAGTTGTTTTTAAATATTTTATATATATATTAAAAAAAAAAAAAGTTCCCCCTTCATCAGGGCCCCCTTCGGGGCGTTGGGCCCCGGGGAAATTTCCCCGTCCTCCCCGCCCTCTCGGTGGGCCTGTATGTTGATGCACATGCGTATTGACAGAAGTAATAAATACATTTGTATTTATTGATTCATATCATAATTAGCCTTAGCATATTGTGTTCGGTGGTCAACTCTGCCTTAAAAAACACTTTGGCTAAGAGAACACTTAATTTGCTTCCAGAGGGGTGTTCCTTTAGCCAGAGACTACTGTACTTCTATTATAGAATTCCAGATAGACTGATCATTAGTGAGCTATCGAGCACAGTAATACGAGTATTTTCTTAATATCAAAGCCTCAGCAATTTGGGTGAATTAGTTTGATACAGATGACCTACACCCCCATTGGTTTCTGAAATGTGCCAGAAGCAAAAAAAACCAAAAAAAACCAAATGCTGCTGTGCTTCTGACAGCCAGGGATTTGGCTGTTGAGTGTCTAAATCCCCCCGCAATTAATTTAAATCCAGAATGGTCTGCCTTTCCAAAGTACACTATCCAAAGTATGCCATACCAATGTGTCTGAAAAGTGTGACAAAGTGACAAAAGATACAATGATAAATCCTCCTTCTTTTTCTAATCCATATACAAACAGTCAAGTGGTTTGTATTTATGCTTTGCACCTTTATTGAGCTTAGCTTCAAAATGATATTATTAATTATCACTGGTTAAACATTTCAAAACTTGTTTTTCCATAGCATTAACACGGTTTTGCTTTGGCTAGGTTTAAGTTGTCAGATATTAATTGGATTAGTAATTGAATATAACAATATTTGTTAAGATTACACGTAGTGACCTCCACAGAAATACACCCACTTTCAAAATTCAGAAACATTACAGTAAAAACACAGCAGTCCCTAACATCTACAATCATGTTTGACTTATTCAACCTAAACTCATCCTTTGCTCCAAAATACTATTTTCAAAAGGCCTTTAACTCAAAGCAATCACTTGCTCTATTGGCACTGTTGCTCCCATGTCCATTTCGATCTATTATTTTAGACCTAGTTCAAACAAAACAAAAAACAGACTGCAATCAATGTAAAATCAGTTTGAACCATGGTTTTCTACTGAATTGATAATTCAAACTGCACTTTATAAATGCATGCATTTATTTAACTGTCTCTGAAATAAGCTACTACAAGATGGAAAGGGCAGCTAGAATGTTTTGTTAAACACAGAAATTTAAATGTACATGTCAAATTTGTACCGGTACTTTTTAAAATTATAAAAGAACATTTCATACAAAGTAGAAAACTAAAGATAATAGATTCAAAAGGAATGTCTTTGTGCAGGTTTGGCTGTGTTACTAGGAAAGTGCCACGCTGAACACAAAGGAAGTAGGGGTTGTAAATGACATCACTACAAGGGTGTGTGTGGAGAATGATGAAAGTGTAAGGAGAGCTTGCTGTAGCCCAGAGCATACAGCTCTTTCCATTTAAAATGATTCTTTCTAAGCTATACAAATAAACATATATTTGACTTGAATAATATTGTTTATCAGTTTCATTTTTCCCTACAATATCCAAAGGACAATATCAGCCCTTTCACTAAATATTTAAATTCCTAAACACTTTGTTAAATTATGTATAATGCCACTATATTTTCCAACATATTTATATTTGAACAGTTTACACAGCATGCTTTTGTACAGTGTAAACTCCAATACTTAAATTGTTACAGCCTCATAGGACTATTCATTAAGCTTAAAACCCCTTACTTGTTCCTTTACACATTACCTTAACAAAGCCTATTTGTTGCCTTAACATATTGGTTGTTAATAAAACATGTTTTTTTTTTTTTTTTAATAAAACATGAATTATAGAGGATCTTTTTCAAAAACTGAATTATTTTTATTTATATTGCTGTTTTCCCCCGATGGGTAGAGCAAAGAGAATTTAAAAGGGCTTGTCCTTAATTACCATAGGAATGAAACCATTAATGGCTGTTTGTGCTCTGGAGCAAAACCTGGCAGAAGTGCAAGTGAGGCGCATACTAGCATACAAAAGAAATAGAGCAAACAAAAGCTTTGAAAGTCGGCCTGCTCATTTCTTAAAAATGCCATAGTTATCAAATAAAATATAGAAATACTGTAACATTCATTGTATGAAATAGATATGCAAGCATCCATTGAATCCACTTGCAAAGTGGCATTCGTTCATAATAACTTAATATTCAAAAAACCTTGTGAAATGATGGCATTTAAATGCCACAAATATAATCTAATCATCTGAAGGACTGGCATTTTGATGGTCCCTTTGCCGTTTACCTTTATCCACATTTTTATTTGCAAATCTGTAGAATTAAGGATGACAAGTTTTAGAAAGGGCTCAGCATTCATCAAAAGCAACATCTAAATTATGATAATGCCACTTCATCAGAGCAGAGTAATTCACTATCTTGTGATATTAAGTGCTGAATGATTGTGGCACCAGTAGCACATCATGCCTGTTCTCCTGCCGATAGACAGATCCATACATGGATTCTGAGTGAACGCACTACACCTTTCTGCACTGCTACAGTATTTTGTTTCATACTCTATATTAGTCATGGTTCATGGCTTTTTGGCTGTTATTTTTTTTTTCATGCAACCTTCCTGAAGTTTCAAAGCTCAAAAATATTTCAAGGAATAGGCTCTATTTCAAAATTGTCCAAGGACATATCAAAACAATTATGATTATGTTGAAAAAGAGATTGCAGAAATATGTACAACAAAGCAGGCAACAACGATAACTAATGTGCTTTGTGAAGAACCCTCCAGCCTGTTCAGTAAGGGACACTTACTGTAGCTATTTTGGTCCTCATAAAAACAACTCTGGAGTGGATTCTAGGAAACAACCCTGAATACTAGGAGCCCGAGATAGTCCCCAGTGGTTTACACATTTTAAATCTTACTCCAATTGATCAGCCTCCACATAATCCCACCCAAGCCAATTTATATGTTCTAACCTCAGCAATGGACCTGGTACTTGCAGCACAGAATCTAGATGTGCTAGTTAAGTAAGCTTCAGAAGTACTTAAGAGGTACAAGAGGCACAGGATATTCAAGTATTCCAGATTTTGCCTACAGGAAATAATATTACCAGGTTGTTCTTGTACGATTATGATTCATTAGCACTTAGTATATGTATATGATAAGCATTTTAACGAGCTCTGTTGTGAGAGTAATAATAAAATCGCAAAACATTTTGGGATAAAAGGAAGTATTATTTCCCGCTGCTCTGATCATCTGCTTTTATGAATGGTAAAGTACCACTGTGGTTTTGTTATAAAAAATATTCAGTGAGGCGCTCAGAACCGATTATAGAGCCTGTGCTATCTATCCTTAGACAGGAGCTTCAAAATTCCTTTTGTTTTTAAAAATAATTTGACAATGCACTGTATACAGCCCTTTGTTAGAATGTAAAGTATTACCCTGGCAACAGCATACTCTACAAATATTAATATGCAGGAATTATACCCTGTTTTGATTACTGTTGTGACACAGACAGAGTAATGGAATCATGGCAGATTCTGCAGTATGCCCTGATTACATTAAGCAGGAGGACATAATCTGCACATTAATATGAAAATATACACAACTTCTAGCAACAGTATAAAATGTACAATGTGGCCCTACTGTGCTTTCTGAATCTGATTTGTTTAGTCTCACACTACAGCCCCACTTCTGATCTCTGGGTTATAAACTCATTAATCATGCAGCTGTAAATGATGGCGCCCCCAGGTCAGGCATCTCATTACCTTACCAAGTGCACTCTAATGAAACTGCTCATTAAAAAGAAAAGCCTTGTAATGGTTTTGCAGAACAACAAGACCTAAATGCAGCAGAAAATAGCCTTTTCCATCAAAGAATATAGTGGCCATTTACCAACTATATTTAACCTTTCTATACTGCAATAATTGTGAACTGCCTCTTTGGGGTCAGAGCTTCAGCATGTGCTTTTTCTAGCAGACATTCAACAGAAATACTGAATTACAGCTTTCTGAACTGTTTTTATACAGAAGCATGTCAAGAATCACCTATTATGTATATGCATGACGTAATAAAATCTACGAATGATGAATCATTTTTTTATCAGACAGAACTCTTAACTGTTTCATCATTAGTTAGAAACATCATAGCACGGCCATTTGTATTTAAAAATCCAGCTAGATAAACATGGGTGAAAGTTTTCAGTCTGTAGACAGAATTCCATAAAAATGGACCTCTTCCAGGACCATTCTTAGGATTCGTGTAGAAATGGGGAGGGGGTATATACTTTAATCGTGGAATTTTTTTTCCCCTCCTGTTGAACTGTAACTTGATTGACACCACAGGCGCCTAACCCATAAGATACAGGGGAGGCAAACTATATATTTTGCCCCTCTACTTTTTTTGCTCAGTGTGACTATTTATTCTATGTTTTGTTATGGTTTTGCCTTTAAACGGTTTAATGATTTCCATTACACAAGAGTAGATGTTAAAACTTCATGCCGATTTGAACTCGGCTCTCGCCAAGATAAGCACCAACTAAGACGTAGCTTTACAGTAAACTAATGTGATCCATATGTGTCTCCATCCATTTATGTTTCCTTCCATATGATGATGTAGATATCCTTCTGTCTGGTGTTAATGGCTGAAGTGTAATGCTGGCTCCAGGGATCAGCTTATTTTGCCTCCCTGGCGCATCAGCACACACAATGGCTGTGATGCTGGCTCCGGGGATCAACCACAGTGCGGCCTCCCCAGCGCATCAGCATGACAACCGTCTGGATTGAGCTAAGTATGGTACATCTCTGGGGTCTTCAAGTGGGCACCTTCCATCCTCAGTGTTTCGTCGACTAGCCCACGACACCTCAAGAGGGCTCGACCGTGATTCTGGCGTCCCAGCATCACCCCCCTCTGTCCCCCACTCAACTCAGCCCAGCTTACTTACCCGTACATCAGCGTTTCTTTCTTTCTATTGTGCTTGAGATCCCCAGCCAGAATCTTTCCGTCTCAACCACAGCCAGTTGCTGCTCCTCTCTGCTGCTTCAGATAAGTTCTTCACTGTGCGACGCAACTCTTGGCCACTGAATCCGACGTCTCTGAGAAACCGGGTTGTAGAGTGTGCCACAAATCCTCGACAACCCACTTCCACTGGGTAAACCCGGACTCTCCATCCTCGCTGTTCCGTTTCAGTGAAACGGAAAGTCACTCAGGAAAACACAATAAAAACGCATCCTACACGAACGGTGGTTTAATCCACAGTCCGCACTGCACTATTTACAACAGCTAATGTTAGCAGTGGTGTGACTGCAACAGAAGATGATGGGCAGTTTGTGGAGACTACAAAAAAAGATTAAATTAAAATATAGGCTAGGTAGTTGTTCGTTTCATTTGTTTTCATTCTCTATTAATTACATTATTATTATTTGTTTATTTAGCAGACGCCTTTATCCAAGGCGACTTACAGAGACTAAGGTGTGTGAACTATGCATCAGCTGCAGTCACTTACAACTACGTCTCACCTGAAAGACAGAGCACAAGGAGGTTAAGTGACTTGCTCAGGGTCACACAATGAGTCAGTGGCTGAGGTGGGATTTGAACTGGGGACCTCTTGGTTATAAGCCCTTTTCTTAACCACTGGACCACAGTGTTTTTTTTTTATTTTTTAAAATAAGGAAGCGTAGTAGGTTCATGTTGCTGCGGGCCATGAACAGGTTTAGCTCAACATCAACTCTAAACAAAATGTTGTTACTATTGTTAAGCACTAGTAATAATCTGAAGCAGTTGCATTTCAAAATAATAGAAGCCTGTTTTTACTTCAGTGAAGTAGGCTTTTTTTTTTTAACTTGTTCTTATTGAAATTCATTTTCAGTTTCGTATTGAAGCTTGTTGTGTACTGCTCATTCAATGAAACCAAGCACGTACCTGAAGTAAGATGACACTGGCTGCGAAAGAAGGACTACGACTACTGTCGTTTTTTATACACTAGCAAGAAATGACTTGGTTGCAGTATCAGCAGTTACATTATTGTTTTAAGTTATTTTATTATAGCAAACTTTGCCCTCTAACTCAATGGACCATATTGTAACATTACTGGGTTCCAGTATGAATGGAGTCAGACAAGGTAGGTAGTTTAAAGGCTTGAGCCCATATTTATTTAAACAACAAATTAAATATAAACAAGGGAAGGGTACTGGGCGCAAACACAAAATAAAATGGTGTTTCAATATTTCTCTCTTTGTTCTTTCTTTCCTTTTCCTCTTTACTCTTATCTCTCACTTTCCTCACTCTCAATCTCTATTCTGTCACTTTGCTTCATAATTCAGTTTTTTTTTATGTATTTTATTTTATATATATTTTGAACTGCCTTACTTTTCTTTGTTTAATATAACACCTTCCTTTAATAAACTGCATGTGGGAATTCTAGGTGCAGCACTGTACAGAGATGCCATTGGTACTGGTTGTGCTACTTGCATGTATTTGTAATTAATGCATTCTCAGTAAGTGCATATGGAGCATTTTATGCTGAAACATCTGCTCAATTTTGTCGGTTTGCAATTACTAAAACCATAACTGTACAACAGCAAGGTTTGCTTGGTTTCTTAAAAGCTTCTTAATTGTAAAACAAAATATTAAAAATAAATATATTTGACTCTACGCTTGGCAGTTAGTCCTTTAGTTTGCCCCCCACTTTTTAACAAAGGCGCCTATGATTGGGACACAACATTCTTGGACTATTGCTTCTGACTAAAATTAAAACACTGAATTGTTGTACTGCTTTTAGAATGAACCTATTTTGGCAAGCCAAATTGCATTTTAAGATATCTTTAATTGTGCAGTTAAGGTAGCTAAACTTCATTTTAAGATATCTGTATAAATTAGATTTGTAAATCAATTAGACATATCTAAAAATGAAATAAAGATATCTCAGATTGATTTACAGATATATTTAAATATCATGGAAACCATGTGGCTTTTGCTAGCATGGTATGCCAAATGGTCATTTAGAGATATCTTAAAATTAGGGTTTTAAAAGATATCTCTAAATCATTTGAAGATATCTTGAAATAACTTCCTGTTCATTTAGATATATCTCAAAATGAACAGGAAGTCATTTCAAGATACTGTATCTCTAAATGACTTATTGTGAACATGCTCTATGTTTTGAATGGACTGCCTGTACATTTAGAGATATCTAAATGAACAGGAAGTTATTTAGGAGACATCTCTAAATGATTTAGAGACAGGGCCGGCGTAACCATATAGGTAGAACAGGCGGCCGCCTGGAATGGTGGAATATAAGGGGCAGCATGAACAGTACATAATTACATTTTATACTTCACATTTAGATCACTGTTTCTTGTTCTGCAAAACGTACTGCTGATGTTACGGAACCATATCATGAGCAGTGGTGTAGTCCTAAATCTGGAAGTACGGGAACGCTGGAGTGGCGGGATGATCATGCCGGTGTGGTGTCACGTGAAATCTGGTCTCCCCTGGGAACAGGCTCATGGTTGTTGAGCCCATTGCTAAGCAAAGGAGGTATTGAAATTCCTTGTGTATTCAAATGGGTTGTGGCATTATTAGATTTCATTTAATTACCCTGACAATATCTCTGAAATTCTCAGATGACTGTCCTGGAAATCGCTAGTTTTGTAGCTAGTTGCTTCTAATCTCGCCAAGTCAGCCCTTCAAAGTCACTAAATTGGGAACACTGCTTGAAGGCACAGAAATGTTTTTTTATTTTTTATTTCCGCACGGCTTATTATTGCCTTGACACAACAAGGAAAAGAGATCGCTTCATCGGAGCAGTTGTGTGCCTTTTAAGCATTTTCATAACACATCGGTAAAGATTCTTTAATTCTTTAAAATTAATTCTTAAGTCAAGAATCTGCCTATAGAAAAAAAGTACCGGCAGACTTGCTGTGCACAATTATATATGATCACTAACCTACACGTTAGACACCAGTTTTATAGTAGTTAAGTAACGCAATACAATACTGTACAAATAAGGTACAATGAAAATATGATGTGTCTGAAGTAACCTGCGTATCCTGTATCAATTACTATTTATAACTCTAAGCTCATGCATGGTGGTAGAATCCATTTATCATAAATATTGTCATTGTAGAGCTGACAGTAGTGTCACTACTGTTTGTAACCACAGTAATGATTGTATATAGTTGTATATAGTTTTGTGACAATGTAAAAAAGGCTATATTTGCATCCTGAGCCAGTCTAATTCCTCTAGAGGAAAATATACTTGAACTTTGACCCATTCGACTCCGAGACCATCACTTTCAATTCCATCTCGTAATTTATGACGTCACAGAAACCCTAGATGAAATTATTTTCCTGTAACTCACTGAAGCCCATCTATGTTATATATGTATATATATATATCTATAGACACACACACACACAGCTTAATTTGTGCGGGGCTTGCCGGGGCACAGCCCCAGAACCTCTTCAGTTATGAAAGTTAAAAATTACAAATTTCTGCTCTCAAATGCGTTTTCTTAAAATTTTCAACACAGTTCTTGCGTCCGCGCTAAAGAGAGACAGACCGCTGCCATATTCGTACTTTTGTACTTTATAATTTTAGCGGAGTGTCTTTAATGACACTGGCAGCACAACAAGGACTGTGACTCTTGTCGTTTTTTATTCACAAATAAGCTTACTTGATTTGAAAAACTACTTCTTGCACTATTTGGTTTGATTAAATGAGTACATAACAAAATATGAAAGCTGAACATTAATTTCAACAAAAGAACAACAAGTTTTAATGTAACCTAGTTCAATATGAACATTAAGATCATTGCTGCAGTATTGCCACTTGTCCGGTTTAAGTAATTAAAACTGCTGAAAATACAGTAGCTGTCTGTCTGTCCACCAACACGCAAGTGCACCACATGTGTGAGTGTGAAAATCACACGAGAATGAGGAGACGTGCGAGAGAAGCACTGGGTTTGAAAGTGAAATTTGTTGGACTGGTCAAAAGAGAACTTTGCAAATTTGTATTAGATGCAACCTCAGCTATTCCTGTGGAATTCTACAATGTCACCGTTAAAAATAATAAATAGTTGGAAGCGGCAAAATCAAAACAGCAAGTACAAATTCAAAAAATAGACTCAAAGGATATTATGTAGGCAAAACATTCTGAAACACCGGTTCACATGCTCTGTGCTGTTGAAAACAAAACAAAAAAAATCTCTTAATAAATGTTGCTGAAAACACGACCAAGGTAAGATAAATGTCAAATCTTATCTACCTGAATCTATTTATCTTCTGTATCTATATATCACAACCTGTTTATCTATAAATGTGTATGTGCTACTGTAAGTCGCTGTTATATATAATTGGCATAATAAGTAAATATTGTTTATTAACATACATATCAGACATGTAGTCCTGTAATTCACTGTGTGGGGTGGGGCAGCTGCGTTGTCGGTGGCAGCTTTTTGCATTTCAAAGGTGGCAACCCTACGCAGGATTTATTTATTTATTTACTTATTGTCCTGTGGTTGCCTTGAATTAATTTTTCTGCACGTATTACTACTTTATATATGAATGATGGATGTAGAATACGTGGTTGTAAACATGTAACACTAGTACATACAACACTTTCAAATAAACGTGCGTGATTTTGAATGTGTGGTTCTTAAGAACGGTATTATTGTCATTGCTTGCGCCCCGGCACCACTTTATTTACAAATTAAGCACTGTATATATATATATATATATATATATATATATATATAATCCTTGCACTGGCCCTGTTTAGAGATAGCTGAAAATTATTTCAAGATATCTCAAAAACATTTTGAGATATCTTAAAATGATTTAAAGATATCTGGAAATCATTTTGAGATATCTCTAAATGTATTTTAGATATATTAAAATGATTTAGAGATATCTTTAAATATTTGAAGATATCTTCAAATATTTAGAAATATCTGGAAATGATTTAGGAGATATCTTTAAATATTTAGAGCTATCTATAAATTAATTTGAGATATCTCTAAACGGTAATTTGGCTTGCCATACACCTATAGGTACCAAAACTGATTCCGTGTTACTGAATAAGCAAGATTACTGGTCCAGAGCTTATCTATTATTATTAATTTCTTAGCAGACACCCGTATCCAGGGCGACTTACAATTGTTACAATTATATTATTTTTTCACGTACAATTACCCATTTATATAGTTGGGTTTTTACTGGAGCAATCTAGGTAAAGTACCTTGCTCAAGGGTACACCAGCAGTGTACCCCACCTGGGATTGAACCCACGACCCTCCGGTCAAGAGTCCAGAGCCCAGGGCCCTAACCACTACTCCACACTGCTGCCCTTATCTATACTCAGTGAGTACAATTTCGATTTTTGTTATTTTACAGTTAAATAAACTGTTAATGCAAAAGCTTTATGTTACAGCTGGTTATGTGTCAAACTCCTTAAATTGTGTCTTTGGAAATTGTCAAAATGCTCCTTGAAGGTCCTTGAAAAGTCCTCGAAATTTGTATCAGAAAAACTGCATGAACCCTGTATTTACAACATCTGATTGAGTTAAGATTGGATATGATTTTTGCAACCAAGGTTTTACAAAATGTATTTTATGTAAATTGGGCATACATGTAAAAGGTTTGATAAGTAGCATTTCAAAAAATGTTTGTTAACTAGCCTTGTGTGATTTATCAGTTGATCCATTTGGTAAAATGACAAGTTGTAAGTGAAGTAATTTCTGAATTTCTTTTTCTACAAAGTTCAGCTTTGCTTCTGAAAGTGGCCCAAAATGGCTCAGAATGCATCGGAGAGCATGTACAACCCCTGAGCTTCCGGGGGCCTAGTGGCCCCCAGACCCCCGGCCAAAAGATTGGTTTTACCCCAGGAGTTTCAGTCAAAATTATCAATTGCCACTTTCACTCATGGATAATACTACTGTATTATGAAATAGTATGCCACTACTTCATAATACAGTAGTCTCCGGCTAAGAGCACCCCCCGGGAAGCAAGCAAAGTAATTATCTTAACCAAAGTGTTCTCTAAGACAAAGTTGACCACTAGACACAATATGAATCAATAAATAAATATGTATTACTTGTCATGACACACGTGCATCAACATATTAAATTGACAGAATACAGTGGCTCTCAAAAGTATTCACCCCCCTTGGACTTTTCCACATTTTATTGTGTTACAACATGAAATCAAAATGGATTTAATTAGGAGTTTTTGCCACTGATCAACACAAAAAAGTTCATAATGTCAAAGTGAAAAATAAAATCTACAAATTGTTCTAAATTACAAATATGAAACAGAAAATAATTGATTGCATAAGTATTCGCCCCCTTTGCTATGACACACCTAAATAAGCTCTGGTGCAACCAATTGTCTTTAGAAGTCATAATTAGTTGAATGGAGTCCACCTGTGTGCAATTAAGGTGTTTCACATGATTTCAGGTTAACACCTCTTACGCCCTCTAGTCCCGCGGGCGGAACACGGAACTGCACGTAAATATTATATTTCATAACTCATTTTTAATATTATTACAAAAGCAAAAGAGAAAAAAAGCTGACTCGATATCAAAATCATTGTTTTCATACCGTCAAACAGCGAAGGAATTTTTCGAATCCGTCATTTCACCGCTGAGATATCCCATTCGCAATGTGTCTAGTACCCCCATGCATTCAAAACAAAAGCAATCAACTAGCTTGTGTTTTGCTGCTCTGGTCTTACAACCTTGATGACGGTGAAGTCTCCCTGATCACGTTGTAGGGGAGGTCAGAAGCTTTCCATTCATACCTTTACTTTGTTTGTAGCCCAATCCAGCACAGAGTAATCGATGTGCAAACAAACACGCCCACCTCTTGAATGAGATAAGGGGAAAAAAAAAGCCTATCAAAGGCAAATGCATGTGGCAATGGATAGCATGTGAGGTGCCAGAAGATAACATCCCTTTTAGAACTTAGTGTATCAATTGACATAAAGATTTACACAATGTTTATTTTTGGAGAGGTTTGGGGACCCTTGGGCTTAGCTTTGTAAAAACTCCTGTAGAATTTGATCCCTTTGTTCAAACAGTTCCAGTTCAAACAATTTTTACCCAGTATAGTAGACATGTTGGTGAAGCACTGGAAAAAAATCTGGCTCTTTTCATATGCTACAAGTTGAAAAAATGACTATAGAACATAAAAAAATGAAAAGTGTTTGTTGTTTTTTTATGTATTTTTTCTGGATATCTCCTTCCAGTGTGGTACTGAGTAAGACTTTTATCACACCTGAGGTTTTAGTCTTGATGCCCAAGGGGTTACCTTGAATTCAAGCCCTGAACCATGCTGTCTATACTTTGGAAGATATTGTGATTTATTTAAGGGCACAGCCCCCCAGGCGGAAATTGTCTGTGAGGGGCTGGGGTTTTGACAGGTTAAATACACTGGGAGGTCCCACAGTTGGTTAGTACATTTCCTAACAAAAACTACATCATGAAGACGAAGGAACATTCAAAGCAAATCCGGAATAAGGTTCTTCAAAAGCACTAATCAGGGGTAGGATATAAGAACATTTCCAAGGCATTGAATATGCCCCGGAACACAGAAAAGTCCATTATGGAGAGAATATGGCACAACTGTGAATCTGTCTAGAATAGGCCATCCTCAAAAACTGAGTATCCAGATGAGAAGGGCACTAGTCAGGGAGGCCACCAAGAGGCCTATGGCAACTCTAAAAGAGTTAGTCTTCCACGGCTGAACTGGGAGACACTGTGCATATGGCAACAATAGCCCGGGTGCTTCACAAAACTGGCCTTTATGGGAGAGTGGCAAAAAGAAAGCCATTGTTTGGCCTCAATGCTAAGCGCTATATTTGGCGCAAGCCTAACACTGCACATCATCCTGAGAACACCATCCCTACCGTGAAGCATGGTGGTGGCAGCATCATGCTATGGGGATGCTTCTCTGTGCCAGGGCCTGGAAAGCTTGTGAAGATAGAGGGCAAAATGGATGCAGCAAAGTACAGAGAAATCCTGGAGGAAAACCTGCTGAAGTCTGCAAGATACCTGGGACTTGGGAGAAGATTCATCTTCCAGCAGGACAATGACCCCAAACATACAGCCAAAGCCACACTGGAGTGGCTTAAAAACAAAAAGGTCAATGTCCTGGAGTGGCCCAGTCAAAGCCCAGACCTCAATCCAATTGAGAATATGTGGAAAGAGTTGAAAATTGCTGTTCACCAAAGGTCCCCATCCAACTTGACGGAGCTTGAGCAATTTTGCAAAGAATGGCCATAAATTGCAGTGTCCAGATGTGCAAAGCTGGTAGAGACTTATCCAAATAGACTCATGGCTGTATTTGCTGCCAAAGGTGCCTCTACCAAATACTGACTCAAGGGGGTGAATACTTATGCAATCAATTATTTTCTGTTTTGTATTTGTAATTAATTTAGAACAATTTGTAGATTTTATTTTTCACTTTGACATTATGGACTTTTTTGTGTTGATCAGTGACAAAAACTCCTAATTAAATCCGTTTTGATTCCATGTTGTAACCCAATAAAATGTGGAAAAGTCCAAGGGGGGTGAATAATTTTGAGAGCCACTGTAAGTAGTTGTCCCGCGTTATACCACCCCCCCCACCCCCTTTATAATGCCACCCTCGCATACCGTCAGCCATTCTCTCTAAACAAATGTCACCAATATAAAAACAGTGCTATTTCTACCCATTATATCGCCACCCCGCTGTCCGCTACCCACCAACTTCCCAAGCCAAGCAAACATAAATATATAAGCATTGTAGTTTCCCTCATTGTAGCGCCAGCAAAATAATCACGGCCAATTAAAACAACAAAGTTATGCAGTTAACTTTTGACTCGCTTTCCTAATCCGTTGTTAACTGAACGTTCATACCAATGTCATCAACACTCCCGCTCCCAAAGCAAAACAGAAAGTACAAAATGGTGAGTCAACCCTACATTTAACATCTGAGCAAAAGAAAAACAAATCTGCATGTATGCATCTGAAAATAAGAAAGCAAGGCATATACATAAGTGAGGTATATACTTTTAATCGAAGGACAATTGGAGACATTCTAATGGATAAAAGCAAATGACTTACCCTGATGGATCGATTTGTTTAACAAATTGTTTGTTTGAAGCAGTCTAAAATAAGTGACTTTTATAAACCACAGTAAATAAACTGCTTAAAAAAGAATGCTGTTGAGCTTAAATTGCTTTGTGAAATAAATATATGGCATCGTTCAATGAGGGATAGTATTCAGCAGGCTTACAGTCGTGCCACAAACAGTAAAATTCAAATGACTGTACAGTAAAAACAAAAATGAAAATAAAAAATCATATGCTTTTTTGTTTTTATGGCATTGTTGTTTGGGTAATTTGACACTAAATGTGTGTTTATTTATTTATTTATTTATTTATTTATTTATTTATAGTATAAACTGTTCCTCAAAAGTAACCATGTATGTTTCATACATGAGGGAAAATATGATAAAACATCACTAGTAGACCTAAGAACTAGTACTGTAGTTTAAAAAAAAAAAAAAAAAAGTTTTATTAAAATGGCCTGGAGATATTTGTATAACTAAAAAAAAAAAACAACGTTTGACTGTATTGCAAACATAGAAGGTTGTGTGTTTTTTTTGGTTTGTTTGTTTGACCCTCACTATAAAACGCCACCCTTGCTTATTGCCCGTTTTTGCCCATGGCCCTTACCAGGCGGTATAAAGAGGGTTGACTATAACAGAAAAGCAATAGGCAAGTGTTTGTTTATAAACTATAACAATAAAAGTAACAAACTAACTGTTAAACTAAATTAAGACAGCACCCCTACACACGTTAAATGCAGCAGCAGCAGCTCTAGATTAATTATGAATACCTGTACAGGAGCAATATTCAATACATGCACAAAATTATTTAACAGAATGGTGAAGCAACTCACCAGAACAGACAAATTCTTCGGCGACTTGTGTCTGATTCAGGAAATTTTCAAGAGCTTGAACAATTTCCGACCTTTTGTAGCAAGAGAAACAGTAGGGTGTTTCAGCGTTTGTTACATGCAAGGCAATATTAAATGACAGGGCTTCTGGAAAGATTGAATAAACCAGTCAGTGTGCCTCAAGACACTCTAGCGAGGACAAGTCACATTTGAATAAACCATTTGAATTTAAGTTTGATGATTATGAGTTATCCGGTTACAAAGCAGTACTGTATCAGTTGTGAACAAATAGCTAGCGGTGCCAAAAAGGTGTTTAAGCGAAGTTCCTGTTCCTTTTGGTAGAGCATTTACAATGGGAAAAATCTGTTTCACCACTAGGGTGTTCTGTAAGAGAAGACTACTGTATTACAATTCTGTTCAATACAAAGTATGGTAGATGCAGAATTTGTTGAAAAGCATTGCTTATTTTTGTAAGCATAGCATGTACTAACAATTTGTTCAATAATAATAGAACATATATATGTATATTTCTGATAAAGGGAGAAAATTTGGGTCACTAGCATGCCTGTTGCTTGTTGTATTATGTGCACACATCTGCAGACTTTATCCATCATGATCCACTTGCGGCCAGAGCTGTGCTTTATGGTGGTTTTCTGCAAACGTTACAATTCCGCTAACACCCAGATGTCCTTGTTGAACATTGCAGCCACTGTATTGACGTAAGAGCCTGATGCACAGGCACAAAAATATCTTGCAGTGAGGTCAGTGAGATACTTCTTCTTTCCCATTATTGCTGGTGAATAGTTGCACAGATCTCTCACATAGCTTACAAGGCTCTCGGGGACGCATATACCTGCATCCTTACGTACATATAGTTTGTTGGGACTCAGCTTTGCAGTTGTCTGCAGCCCTGGGGCGCATATCTGTCCATCTGATGCGGGTCGCGTTTTACATTATTTTTTAAATTATTATTTTATTTTTTAATCATGCAGGTAATATAGCTGCGCTGTGTGAGGTGCAAGATTCTGAATGTTAGCAGGCTGTTTCTTTGCATTGTAATTTCTGCTTTGGAGGACTGGAAAACATGGACCCCGGTACGCCTTAGATCGGAGCAGACTGGACTGGACTGGACTGAACACTATACTGAGTCGCGCCCCTTTCATGTGATTTCCTGTGTACGGTTGCGTATTTTGCTGAAATCTATTTTAGGCTTTCTTGCCGACTACTTCATAAGCATAAGCAACTGCACAGAGAAGTTTAATATATTTTTTTTGTTCCCTTCAAAACTGGACTGGCACAAGACCGACAGAACCGGTTAAATAATTTTTTAACCTGCCTGTTGCATCTTTTAAAGTCCGGTTGTGTTCAAAGATAGTAAAGTCCAGCCATGTAGTAGTCAGGGTATATACATTTCCAGCTGTGTGTTTAGCTTTCCTGTAGTAACACTGCTAAGTTTAAGGGTCTACCAGTTGCTTTTTTAATTCTTGTCAGAATTAATGGTAGTTCTGATGTTGGGTACCACTAGTTTTTTTTCTTTTTTTAGTTACTGTATTCTGTAGAGATATAGAGAAAAAGAAAGAAATGTGGTCATTTAAATCTCCCTACTACTAGCCGATCGTGTTACATGTTTAAAAAAGAGCTCCCCTCAATTTAAGTTTGATATTAATTATGTTGATGTAGTTTTAAGAAATGTAACGAAAGCAGGACTTCACTTCCTACTTTTCCAGAGCGTTTAGTCTTCCGGAACTGAGCAGAGCATGCATAGTTTGCAATCTTGACTAGCAAGTTAGAATTTTGCTTTTGTGTATTCTATTGCTATGCCGTTTTGTTCTTTGTTCTTTTAGACAGAAAAAAATTCTGTTTGTGGTTTTTACTTTTTGTTTCTAATTGTTGTTAAAAAATGAATGAATTAAGAACAAAAAAAGATTAACATTAAGATTTTGTACTTTATTGGGACCCCTAAAATTTCCTCTGGAACCTGTGTGGTCCAGTGGTTAAAGAAAAGGACTTGTAACCAGGAGGTCCCCGGTTCAAATCCCACCTCAGCCACTGACTCATTGTGTGACCCTGAGCAAGTCACTTAACCTCCTTGTGCTCCGTCTTTCGGGTGAGACGTAATTGTAAGTGACTCTGCAGCTGATGCGTAGTTCACACACCCTAGTCTCTGTAAGTCGCCTTGGATAAAGGTGTCTGCTAAATAAACAAATAATAATAATAATAATAATAATAATAATAAAAATAATAATAATAATAATTGTATTAGTTAAGAATCCTGGACCCTCAATGGGATTGTATACAGTAGGTCTAGTGGATCGCATGACTCATTGCTTGACTGTATAACATGTGTAAACATTTCAGACTAGAGGATTTTCTTCATTTTACAGTTTTTTAGTTTTTTTGGCCACAGTAAAAATACATATTAAATCTTACTCTCCATGCTATTATGGTCCATTCATGCACACACTGATGCATTTGATCCTTTAAGGTCAGCCTGTTGAAGTTCTTCTTATACTGTACATAATTCACAGGACAGATGCAAGGGCTGCATGGAGGAATAACCTCAGGAATTGCGAATAGGAGAGAAGTGCTTTGTGACTTGGCCAGTGGAGAGTTTCCCTCGTGAAGATGAGACTGTACCGATCGGCCTCTAATGCTGGGAAGCAACCGTTACTTCCCCCAAGGGGAACCTAGAGAGTAGAGAATGGGAAACCAGAAGAATTAGGATAGACTTGACCGGGTATCCCCTCTGGCTTGTGGAGAACCTTTCTGGCAACGGACAAGGCCAGTGTGGATGGGCCTCCAAGTTGAGAAAGTGAGCATCTCTTACCCCCAGATTGAGACCGTTGCAGAGGTGAAGCAGCATAGTGGAGGAGGAAGGCGTAGTAGAGGAGGGGAGGATGGTGGAAAACGAAACACACAAGACAGAGAACAAGGGCATGACTTGAGGTTTAAATAGGGAGATTGGCAGATATTATTGGGGGGACAGAACAGGGGAGGACTCCTAGCTCCTGCCCCCCGAATCATATTCAAGGTTATAATAATATTATGCCATGTTGAATATCACACTATGGACCAGATTCTTAGAGCTCCTTAGTCCCCAAAGTACAATTCTATTCCTGTGAAAATTATGCCCAATTCTTTATCATGTTTCATTACTATTTTAAGAGTTTAAGGTGTCTCCTGAAAGCAAGAGACTGGAAAACTTTAATAGGGAGTGGGTGTACACAGTTTGGCATCTGTTGGAATACCCAATTAAATACAATAAGAACTCCACAAGAGAGTACACTAAGATTTATTTTTACAAATAAATAAATGGTAGCACTAATATACTACAAAATGCCGAATTTATGAATTGGTACCTTTCATTTCAAGTTGTACCCAGAGTTAGCAATTTAATTTCAGTCTGATATATGGAGGCCGTTATCTCTCCTCAGGCCAAAGAAGCCATCACGGCTACTTAAGAAAAGATGTGATGGAACTTGAAAACTGTTACAGATGGACAGCCAGCAGGCTAAAAATGTTAGTTCAGTTAAAGTCATCAATAAACTGCCTCCAAACTGGAAAGGAAATTACACCTTTTCAGATTATCCAAGATTTGAAATGCTAATATAATAGCAGAGTAAAGTGCAGCATGCATCTGTATCATTTATTTCAAAAGCAGAGTAACTTGTCTTTTACAAATACAACTCGGATACTAATAATCTGGTGGTCAAATAAAATGGTCACATGTAATAAAATTGACAGTTATAATACAACACTCACTCTAACCAAATTATACGACAGCTGTAAAATGGTACATGTGAAAATGCTAGCGGCTGATTAGTTTAGGGATTAGAGGGACCGGCGTGTGGATCATGAAAGTACCATGAAAGTACTAATTTGACAGTTCAGCTCCGTGGCCAGGTGTTCAACGATTGAGGTTATGTAAACATCAAAAGAAGTCTCATTAAGCTATGCTATGACAAATTAACAGTCCCAGCTGATAGCATGCTTGCTGATCTCAATTGAGTGATAATGGATACTTTTAACTGCTTAAGACTTAAAACAATTTATGCAATTAAGATTAGAAGGTTTTTTTTCCATTCAAAAATGCATGATTTTTGGTTTTGATGAAAAAAAACCTCAAATAAGATTAATGTTTCCATGCATATTAACATTTAAAAAAATCTAGTTCAGTTGTCAAAACATGTGATTTCTAACACGCAGGAGTACCAGAGCAAATGCAACACTCCCCAGCGAAGACAGGCAACTTTGTGCAGCTAGAATGCAAACCAACACCACAGTCTTGCATTTACTAAAGGATCCTAGTTATTTTGAATTTTACCCAAATAGTTTCCATAACACTGAAAATATGAAGGCAGCTCCCAAAGTGGTTTATGAGATATTAGCAGTTGAAAGTGTGGAAAAGAAAGTCAGATTTACAAAAACTGCTTGGTTAAAAAAAAAAAAAAGCCTTACCATGCAATTGCACAGCAATGTATGCTCTGCAGCTCTCCGGCGCACTGTGCTGATAAAAGAAAGTATCGACTTGCCTTAGGTTACCATGAGCTTTGGTGCAATACTAGGGATAAACCCTACTGGAACCACTGAATAAGCTATACAGTGATGCTTAATTGTACTTTCATACCCACCCAATTTCACCATATTCCATATCAAGATTAATTACTTTGCAAACCTGCTATACAGTACATAAAGCAAAACCATGTTTGGTGTCCCTCAAAGCTATTATCAGATTGCATCTGGCACTGCAACTTAAACTCATTTCAGTAATGCAATTTATGAACTTCTTCAATTTGTTTCAGCTGTCCAGCACTTACTATACTATACACACACAAACAAACTTACTTCAGCAGAGCATGCTAATACTCAAATTAAATAAAATTATTTCAAAAGAACAAGATTAACTCATAAAGGTTAAAGTACTAATTCTGTTACAGAGTTTGGTTATTTTAATGATTGGCTTGTCAAATTGTGAGTTTCTACAGAGTTTTTTATTTGATACTGGTCCAGGTAAATCTATCCAGTCTAAGCAAAAAACGATCAAGTCATCTATCTGTACTAGTAACTGCAATTGTTTTGAAAATGGAGCAGCAGGAAAGGGTTCATCTAATGGCAAACAGTGACTCTCTACTGAAATATTGTGTTGGGACAAACACAGGTAAAATTAAAACAAAATCAAAATGTATTGTAGTGATCTCGGTTAACGCAGGCAGGCATATCACACAGGGCGAGGCAATCCACACACAGGCAGAGGACGGACGCGAACCCGGGACCTCGCACTAAAGCATAGCGCTAATACTGCTATACAAAAGAGCCGGCTCCTTTGCAAGGAGCATATATCAGGCTTATATCTTCATGTGTGATTATGTCACCTACCAGCCCTGCTGCTGCCTTCCCCCATGCACACTACACTCTCCCATGCCAGCCTCAAGTCCACCCTCGGACTTGCTCACCAGGCTACAGGCTTCCAAGTGCACGGCCAGGGTACCTGGATCCCACTCTAACACCAATGTAGCGATCTCAGTTAACGCAGGCAGGCTTTGTGCTTTAGTGCGAGAGGTCCCGGGTTTGCACCCGTCCTCCGCCTGTGTGTAGATTGCCTCGCCCTGTGTGATGCGCCTGCCTGTGTTAATCGAGATCACCACAGTATTTACACACTTCTCTATTTCTGCATGAATTCGTATTTCCCTAAAACCCTTTTCCCTCCCAGTTAAAATGTGAATTGCACACAAATAGTTATTTAATGAAGTACTCTATTGACCTCAAACCATGGAAGCTTGCAATATAATTTCCAAACTGAAAGGTTCAGGTTTTTTTTTTTTTTTTTAAATAAATAAATATTCCTATATACCCACAAATATCACTACAGCATAACGTTATTCTTTAAAAAAAAAAAAGAAGGCTACAGCACCATGTAATAAACCCAACAAGAAACAAATTGCAAAAAGAGATAACCAATCAATCACCAGCTGGGGACAATTTATTTTACTTCAAGCCACCCTCCAGCAGTCAAGTGTCATCCACACTTGAACCGCATATGACTTTCTGGAACCCGCCTCCCGAGTTCTCCCATATACTATTTCCCGTGACACCTGCTTTTATTTACTTTTTAAGATAGACTGCATACAGCACCTGACACTGTCTCCCTTTCTCATTTTTGACAGAGCATTTGGAGAATGTCAGTTGTAGAGCACAATTACTTTACGTGGTTTGTGGCTCCTTTCTTAAAAGTATGAACTGTTATTTTGTATTTATGTATTTAGATTCCCACTATAGAAAAATAGCACGAGTGGGATATAGGCTTACTATATGCATACTACTATATGCTAAATATTTTTTTTATAAGAAAGCAATCTCATTGGTTTATTGAAGCACATTTCAGACCAAATGTATACAGAGCATTCACCATTATTTTATAATTTTATAATTCAAATGTATACAGTACTTCTTAACTTCTTTACACCCAGAAATACAGCTCACTCAATATCGTATTATTTTTGATAGTTGATCAGTGTTCAGCAACCATATTCTGTTGGTTTAAACCCTGGAAATTAGAAACATGCAGGCAATATAAACAAGATATCTTCTACATAAACGAAATAGATCATTCATTTTTAATAACTGGAAAGCAATAGCTCCCTTTTCAAGTACTTAAATATTAATTTTCAACATTGAAGTGTAGGGCGTACTGTGCTGCAAATCAAGGACTGTTCATTTAGATTTATATGAATTTTAAAGTAAGGTCAGATTTACTTTTGAATTCTGAAGTATGCATCTTAATGAGATTCTGTGCTCTGCTTGCCAATTGTGGCAACTTTAATTTATTATATATGTTACAGTTCATGTGTATAAATCTGTAAATCTATAGATTAACCGGTAAATGTGTAGATTTACCAGCTCACCTGTCAATGTATAAAATAACTAAGGAGATGGTAGTTAATGCTACAGCATTTGAGGTGAATTTGGAAATAACGTCAGGGAGCTTAATGACAAAATAAAATAAAACCTGCACCGAGACAATAAAAAGATTTTTGTAAGATCTGTACATACTTGGGTAAATTAACTAATGTATTATTTATTTTTCTTAAACTCCAGCCATATGATTTTTTTTATTATTATTTGATTAATCTTTCTAAACTTCACTGCATCCCTTCTTGCAATATTATTTTATTAAATAATAATAATAATAATAATAATAATAATAATAATAATACATGTATTTAGCAGATACCATGTATTAATGTTTTGTCCTCTATACACACGTGATTAGAGACAGATTTCTGGTTTTATTTCTAACGATTTTATCCCCCATGTCTTGCTTTATGTAAAAAAAAAAAAAAAAAAAGCACTTTCCCGATTTTATTGTAAATCAGTTTTCCATCGGGCAAACATTAGGTATGGTAATAATGACATCTCTTCAGCAAAACTCATGCCTCTACCAAGTGTGATTAAGCTGAACTCATTTAGTAAAAAGCATAACCTAAGTGCCCGCAGGTTTTGCATTTCAGTGAGAATCATACGTACACATAAAGTCACTTTGCTGCCAAAATATTATTTTGTATTGTGAATTGTTGCCAGACACTGATCATAGATGTAAGTAAAAGAGATGGTTTACTACCATCTCCTCAGTTATTTTATACATTGACCGCTGAGCTGGTAAATCTACAAGTATACCGGTTATTTTATAGATTGACCGATGAACTGGTAAATCTAAACATTTACCAGTTAATTTATAGATTTACTGATTTTACACATGAACCATAACATATACAAGGCAGCTGTGGGTCATAAAACTAAAAAAATATAAATCTGGAGATCCTTCTTGGCCAGCAAAAAGATATTAATGAAAATCCATCAGTACTTTACCCAGGAAAAAGAGTCTCCCTCTGAGAAATAACAGCTGTAAACAGTTATGGTATGTCATTTAAAAATTGCACAGAAATTGAGTAGGGGTGGAAAAAAGTTAAAAGGGACTGAAGCTTGGTTGAGAAAACAATCAAACATTTATTGTCTTGTGCAAGAAGGAATTGTAGCATACCTTACACCAGCATTTTGTACTGAGTCCATATACCACACATTGATTTTAATCTGGACAACTCCTCACAAAAAACACTTCAGGAGAGATCACAATCCTGGTTTTCCCAGTGAGCTTCGTTCTTGTTTCCAGAGCAAGATGTACTGGTCAAGTGCAGCTGCCATCTACCTGATGTCACATGCAGTGACTTTCAGAACAACCTGCCACAATCCTTGCTCTTCGTTCAACAATCACAAAAGAAACCGTTGAGTTGCTTCTGCCAAATACATTAGGTTAATGCCGATCGCTTCTAATACCCCCCCCTAAATTAGGTTCCATTACCAAAACTAATTGCACAAATCAAATACGACCAGAGAATAAATCAGTTCAGTTTGCAACATTATCATACAAAAAAAAGGCTAACCCTAGTGTATTTCTCATCCAAGACGAGTCGGCAGTTTTTTTATTTGATCACTTCTGCTGAGATTAGCAGGTCAATCTTGATCCCTACCCTCTCTTTGGCTTTATTGTCGCAGCTCTTAAATGAGGAAATCTTTGCTCGCATTTACTTTTTAAAGTGGCAGGATTAGCTGCTGTTTTTTTTTTTTTTGAGCCGTTTCATGATGTTATATAACTGAAGAACAGTTGGCTACATAGCTGTGCAGCACTACAGAGAATTATTTTACACAAATACTTGCAACATATTTTGAACTGGACACTCTAGATCCTTTTTCAATGTAGGGACCACCTTGGTGTTTGGATTTTTCCCACGTACCACTTGCCACACATTTTCTCACATCAGAATTTTGAAACTCATTTTTATGTGTATATGTATAAGTACATGTAGAAAGTAAAGTTTTCATAGAATGTACCTAACTTAATGAGATTCCTGGGCTTGAATCTTCACTACCAGGTCACAAGGAATGTTGTCATTTTGATCATTGAAAGTTGCTAATGGCAAAGTTCCTGTTTCTTTTGTTTAAAATGTTATTTTTTTTCACAATTCTGAATGCTTTGTAGATAAATGGCGTGTCAATTTGGCGGGTTTAAGAGTTTTGTTTTACACAACCTCCTGACAAATAATGCACTGGGGCTTGGGTCGTCCTCGGATCCAGTAAATGTCAATGCCAGTGCTGGTCCTCGCAACCGTTACCTCGTGTAGAAAATTAATCTGTCCATTTCTAATGCAACTTATTATTCGCCAACTTCACTCGATGTGCACATAAAAAACACTTTTTCCTTTTGGCATATGGTCTTGTGAGACATTAAACCTGTCTGAATAAAGCCATATAATAACATGAACCTGAAAATCAATCATTCACACTACGGTACAGTTCACAAGTCAAGCTACAAATATAGCCTCTTTTTGTTTTACATTAACTTGTTAGTATATGCAGCTAACTTCTCCAAAAACATATGGAAATAATAGGTCTATTCCTATATCCCTGGCAACACTGTAGCACATATTGTATATTGCTAAAAATGAAAAGTACTAAAATTGTAGTTTTAATGTTTGTTTGTTTTTTTTCTTTTTAATTTAGTCATTCCAACCAAGTTAGGAATATTCAATGCAGTGCACTACTTTTATGCAAAGCGAAAAGGCTGGGACAGCCAGATTATGCTTTTCTTTTCCCTGAACAGTGAACACAAGCAGTAGAATGAGCACAGATCAGAAAGATGGGCTTTTTCGTGAATGCTAGATGTAGGCCTAGATTTTCTTTCTTTTTTTTTTAAATAATGCTGGCTATAAAAAAAAAGTCTAATTTTGACAAAACAAATGTGCCTTTGTAATGTGCAAGTTATTTTGTTAGTATTTGTTTCACATTAGCAAGCGGTTTCAGTTAATGGCGGCTTTGAAGGTGATGCTTGGTATTTGCATCAAAAGGGAGCTGTAATATATAGTAATTCATAAACACACGACCCGTAATAAAAGAAAACAGATAAAGGGGGAAAATGCAGACTACATGTCATATGGTTACAGCTGTTTGTTGTGTTGCTTAATAATACATATAGTAGAAGTACAATGTGTGATTGTGTAGAAATGCGTTTTTGCAAGAACTGCGTAACCGAATTTTGGGAGTTGTTTGCAGACTACCTGGAGTTTACTCACGGACCACTGGTTGGGAACCACTGCTCTAAAAGCACAGTTCCCTGCAGATATGTGTTGTTGAAAAGTGGCTGTGAGAGCTGACCTGCAGGCAATCCTGCAGCTTTCAAAAGTAGCTGCGAGTGGCAAACTGTGAGGCACAGACATGCGGCAGAGATCAATATCTACCTGCTGATCTCAATAAAAGAAACCAGTAACTGAAATTCTACTACCTTGGAGAAGAACAATTTCTGCAATAATGACTTTATGGTTAACTTTTTATTGCATCGCGTTAGTAATGAACATGTGTGTATTGGTCAATTGGCACAGCAAGTTGTTCTCATTACTGTTGCAGAGAACATCAGACAGACAGCAGCTGAAAGCAGTCAGCACAGCTAGCAGGAGAGACAAAGAAATACTGTGGTTTAATAAAAGATCTATGACTGTCACTCAAGTTAGAATTGATAGGTAAACCGTCGACTAACTGTGCTAAAAAAAAAAGGGAGGGAAGCCTTGATATAAACATGGCCACCAAGCTTAGGAGTTATCATAATTCTGAAACGGTACGTAAAGTCCCCACAACTTCAATATCTTCTTTCCTGTCATAATTCACCACCTCATTCCCCCAAATTACTGACATGATATGACAGAACAACCTGCCACAATCCTTGCTCTTCGTTCAACAATCACAAATGTAACCGTTGAGTTGCTTCTGCCAAATACATTAGGTTAATGCCGATCGCTTCTAATACCCCCAGCCCCAACACCCCCAAATTAGGTTCCATTACCAAAACTAATTGCACATATTAAATACGACCAGAGAATAAATCAGTTCAGTTTGCAACATTATCATACAAAAAAAGCTAACCCTAGTGTATTTCTCATCCAAGACGAGTCGGCAGTTTTTTGATTAACTGATTATGTTTTTTTCCCTGAACAGTGAACACAAGCAGTAGAATGAGCACAGATCAGAAAGATGGGCATTTTTGTGAATGTTAGATGTAGGCCTAGATTTTCTATTTTACAAATTTTAGTGAACGCTCTTCACATTCAACACACCCCACCCCAAACATTGTGATTTGTGGAAAACACTTTTTTTTCATTTCGCACTTATAGGTGGACTTGCATAATTATTACCAACACCTCCTCCAGAGTTGAGGAAAAAAACATTTTTTTTTCTCCTGCAACTCCCGTTTGAAATTTCACTGGCAGACACAACTATTTTCTCAAGGCAGAATGTATTCATTTTCACTACTGTAGAGCTAAGATGAAACCAATGTTGACTGTTAAAAAAATTCTTAGTATATTAACAGGATTGTGTCTGTGTGTGTGGCTCAATACCTTTCGGCTACACCCCAAAAGCGACAAACACCGTCCGCTGACCGTGTCTCACCTATGCTGAGAAGCCCTGCGCTGGTGGAGGCAAGCTGCTCATTTGAGTGAAGGCATAAGGATGGGAGTGATACACAATCGTCAAGTGGTGACGACAGACGCGTCCAACTCCGGTTGGGGGGCGGTCTGGGCAGGGAGGAGTCTGCAAACCCTGGTCGGGCCACTGGGCATCCCTGCACATAAATGCGCTAGAGCTGAGAGCAGTCCACCAAGCGCTTCAACATTTCCTCCTTGTGCTCCAGAACAGACATGTCCTTGTCAGCATGGACAACATGTCAGTAATTGCGTACGTGACCCATCAGGGAGGGCTTCGGTCCCTGGGGTTACACTGCACAGCATTTCGGCTGCAGATCTAGGCACAGAAGACTCATTGCCCCCTGTGGTTCTCCACTAGAGCGTTGTATGCCTATAAGTGGAAAATATTTTCATAATTGGTGTATGAACAGAGGTCATGATTCCATTTATTGCCCTACAGCAATTATATTACAGTTTCTGCAATATCTGTTAGAGGCGGGTAACTCCCCCCTCTACGTTGAAAGTGTACCTAGCAGCCATATCTGCATGCCATGTCCCCATTGACTCAGTATCTCTGGGTGCTCATATACTAGCGTCCTGTTTTCTGAAGGGTGCTCGGCGGTTATGTCCTGCTAAGAAGGACATCCTCCCCGAATGGAGTCTAGAAGTGGTATTGCAGGCTCTCATTAAGGCCCCATTTAAGACTATACATTCTATAGAGTTGAAATATCTCTCTATGAAGAGAGCCTCTCTATTAGCCATCATCTCCGCTAAGCAGGTCAGTGAGCACCCCAGTTGAATGGCTGATGAACCTGTGGCCATCAGACCCAGTAGTTTTTGGCACAACACCAATTGTACTAAGGAACCCTGTTGAAACAGGGCAAGACAGACAAGACGACAAGACTCTGTCATCGGACAGGTAGGCTCGCATCGTAACGGAATCCATCCGGAGACCCAAGTAAACTGTACTTTGCACTGGTATTAAACGGCTTTTGGCACTGTTGAGGGTGAGACCCAGTATCGCCGTGTGGACTCTCGCTTGTACCTGCGACTGGGAACAAATCAACCAGTCGTTCAGGTAGTTCAACACCCTAATCCCTTGTAGCCGCAAGGGAGCTAGGATGGTATCCATGCACTTTGAAAACGTGCGGGGAGCTAAACAGAGGCCGAATGGCACAGGAGGGGAGCATTGCAGCCACTTGCCGAGACACTTCTCTCTCCTTATGAAAGCATTTTAGTAATTCGTCAACCACTGGCCCGAAAGTATGGCAAGAGAAGATAGGTGCATCCAGTAAGGTGGACTTGTCCGCATCGGGGACCCTCACCTGAGACAGCCACAGCTGTCTGCATGCCACCACCAGGCTAGCCAGGATTCTCCCTAGGGCTTGTCCTTGGAGGCCAGATATCTGTAGTAGCATACCCGAGACCAGGCGTAGCTCTGAAGCTAGCGGTTCGGGTAGCTCAACAGACTGCAGCATGCCATTCAGGTAGGCCGTCAAAAGACCTGTATTGGCAAGGTGCGTTACTTGCGCCTCGGCTGGGTAAGCCTTCTTGAGGTGGACCTCTGTGACCCTGCATTGCGCATCAGATCCTTGGACAGGCTGTCCACTTGGGGGGGCTCGCATCAGAGCCGCTATGGTGGAATCCACCAGCGGGAACTGCTCCAGTCCCAGCACTCCTGCACCCTGCAAGGAGGCCAGAGGAGCTGCGCTCTTGGAGACACTTGGCGCCGAGGACGGTCTCTGCCAGGAGGACGGTCTCTGGGGGGGAGGTCGAAGCTTGCGCCAGTCTGAACGCAGACCGGCGTTTTCTCCAATGAGTCCCCATCCCATGACGCCTCGATGGAGATTGCATTGTTGTCCTCCTTGCTCATAGCCTCGTCTCGCTCTGAGATGACCAGGGCGACCTCCGATGCAAGCGGGGTTGGTTCCACAGCAAATGCCAGAGGCAGAGCCGAGACCAGTGCCGACGGCTGAGCTGGGGCAGGGACAGAGGTAGGTTTAATAGCCTGCTGCCTGACCAGATACTCCAGAACCTGGGCAATCTGGCTCTTCAAGTCTGAAATATCTTTAGAGTGCTTTGAATGCCTCGACCGCTTGCTGCTCCTTGGAGAGCTTGAGCGGCTGCGAGCTGGAGCCTGTGCGCAAGGCATAATCTGCAACAGGCTCGAAGGCAGGTGGAGAAGGGGGGAGACCAGGACCCCTGAGTCTGCAGACAGTTCGTCTGAACTAACTGTAGAGGTCGCGCCAGTGAACTGTGCTAGCCTTCAGTGCAGAGTTTTATCCCTGGACTTTGCACAGATAGAGCAGAAGGCCCTGTCTTCCATCGCAGATGAGGCGTGCTGCCTACCCAAGCACCGGACACACAGCAAGGGTTTGTCCTGTGGAGGAAGGTTCACCTTGCAGGACGTGCAAAGGTGAAAGCCTGACATTGTGCAAGGTCTTTTGGCTGAGGGCACTGAGGCACCAAGGCTCTAAGGCACTAAAGCACCTAATGCACAAAGGCACTGATGCGGTAAGCACTGGGGTGCTGATCTTATCGAAGCGCCAATGCACTGGGCCACCGAGGTAGCAATGTACCGAGGGGCCGGAGGCTGCCTATGCACAGGGTGTGTGAGCACCGAGACGCAGAAGAATTGAAGCTCTGTTGAATCAACGGCGCAGAGAGTACCAAGGTGTCGATGATACCAATGCCAGGGGCGCTTAAGCACCAAGGGCGTCAATGCACTGAGGTGTCGAGGCTCTGGGACACTGGGGGTTTCAAGGCACCCAAGCTCTAAGCACAGGGGCCGAAAGGCACCGAGGCCAC
Source organism: Acipenser ruthenus (assembly GCF_902713425.1). Classification (NCBI taxonomy): domain Eukaryota; kingdom Metazoa; phylum Chordata; class Actinopteri; order Acipenseriformes; family Acipenseridae; genus Acipenser; species Acipenser ruthenus. Next base: position 34,006,191 of record NC_081193.1, read on the forward strand.
TGATGTACTGTGCTTTGGAGATGCTAAGGCATCAAACCGACTTCCAGCAATAATTTGCCAGGCAACTACAGAAAACTCTTTTAAAAAGAGTCGATCACACAACTGGAAGAGGTTAGTTATATCTACCTTACTTACCTGGTTGTGAGAAGCAAAAAAGAGTTAGGTCTCCGCAAAGTGACTATTTAATGTCTCGGTGGGCGGGACCAAGGATGTCACTCCACGGAGGGGCCTGTCGGCAGCTCTGACATAAAATGCTCAGTGAATACCTGACCTGTGGCAGGCATATCCCAAAAGTATGGTTGTTGGTCGTCTTCGAACTGAAAGGGAACTAGAGTTAAAGGAAAAATATATTTTAGCATCTTAGAATTAGTTTTCCTTTGTTAAATGCTCTATTGCTGTATTTTTTAGCTACATAACAGGACATCTGAAGGAAAAACGCACTCTCTGTAATATTGTGCTCACATACTGTATACAGCTGTATTCGCTAAAATTCTGTGCAACTGTCTGTCCCTAAGGGCTCTGTGTTAAATGCACTGATCTTAAAGCATTGCCGGGATATGAAAATCCTGCTCAGGGAACAGTTACCTACACTTATGTAATGCGTCACCTGGGAAACATTTTCAGTAGTGCAATACTTGCATTCATGTAATATTTAGTTACAGTATCAACCAACTACCTCCCTCTTTACCTCGAAGTAATCAGTTTTATTGTATTGTGTGACTCCTATACAAATCTTATCACATTATAGTAAATCAATAATATCATATTTAACTAAAACCATTTCAATTGTATTTGTAATGTTAGGGTCAATTTCTGATTACATTTAAAACACTGCCTATAGCACTATAAGCATACAAGCTCAATTTGTTCAGAAGCTGTCATTATTTCAATACAGTACAGCTATGCCGTAACTAGACAGCCAACAATCTAACCTTAACTAAAAAGTATCTTTACCATATTTTTCTAATGATGTCCAATGTCAGACAGCAATGAGGCAACAGGATACAATGCTAAATTAATTTAGTAGTTATTTGTGGGCTTCATTGATTTCCTTCGCTAAAGGATAATTAAGCTCCTTGAAATCCATCTTCCAAAAATCAACCTAAGTGTGTGGTTGATTTTATTCATAGAGGTTGCCCTTTATATTTCAATCTTGATTGAAGTACCTGAATTCTACTCCACTTTTTTACCAGTAAAAAAGCATTCCATATTCTGGTTTGTTTTTGACCTGGAAAAAAAAGGGGATGCTCACATTTCACATATAGCTATAAAACAGACAAGAACATATTTCACACATTTTGATCATGATTTTAACCTGATATGTTGTACTTTTATAATTGATCTTCAAAAACAAAAAAATTATATATATATATATATATATATATATATATATATATATATATATATATATATATATATACACACATAATTAACAATAACAAAACAACAATTTAGTAAATGGTTTTCAACTATCTAGCGATTCAGTGCTTTTCAAAAGGAAGTAATTCCCTTATGGGATTCCACGTGAATGCTGGGAGAGACATCAAACCAGATGCTATGGAATGTATATTATAAGCTTCACAGTTGAATAAGTTGGTCCTCAAGATTTCACCCAAAAAGTATGGAAATACAGTAGACTGCTTTAGGAGAGAATGTTTTCGAACCGTTTTCAATCCAAGCACCAATGCTGAAATTAGGGGTTTTAATCTTGACATTTTCTATTGATCAATGAATCATCCGATCTAATCGATAGACTAATCCACAAGTGTTTGGTACTGATATGAAATTGTATTGAAAGACAATTACAAGTAATCACTTTTAGTGACATAATCTGACATTTTCTCTTGAGCTGTAATGCCAGTTTGCATTTCCTTCAGCCAAATGCCATGTCTAAAAGAAAGATAACAAATACATCAAGAGCCTATATATTACTATAAATTACCAGTTGCACTACAACCTAGAATACTGTATTTAACAGATCTGTTTTTAGTATGCTGTGAGCTTTCAAGTTTCAAACTAACAAAGGTATCTTACTGAGTGTTATTTTATTTAGGTTAGCTGAAGAGAAATGTAATTTATTAATTGCTAGTTAGCTGAAGAAAAAGTATGATCTAGCTATTCATTTTCTGATAAATTTTGAAAGAAATACATTGAATAAAAAGATAAAATCAGCTAACTTGCAACTAAGATGACATGATAAACTTGCAGTACTGCCCTGAAAGGAAAGCACAAATGAGCAAATTTCATTCTGAAATATTGTATTGGGTTACCTTCCAGTTGCCCTTTTGCCAAGGTCTTTAGAAGTTTCACACACCGTTTTTTGATACCACACTCGATTATACGATCAGAGCCCACAGACATGATTAATCAATTTATGATTATATCAATTGAAACCTCTAGCTGAAATATTGCATTTTTATTTTTTTAAGAAATTGATGTTCTTGCCAATCGTCTGTCTCTCTCCTTTCCCAACACAAGTTTGTTTTGCCTGTCACCGATTATTCACGATATCACATACTGGTGAAAGATTTATTCCACAGCACTCCTCATGTACGCCATATTCTGATGACCTTTTGAAAACTGATCACGACTGCCTTTTCTTCAGGAGGTCCCACTCAGTCCCTGTGTGCCATTCAATACTTATTGCCATGTTGTGTTGTGTGCATCTTTGTGACTTCTCATGAATTCATGCACTGCTAATTATGTGGGCACGATTTTATTCTGGAACAAGATTTTTTTTTTCTTTTCCTTTTTTCATTTGTTTGTTTTTTCATTAAGTGCCATTCTTGAGCCTATAAAAGGACCAGGCAATCGCTATACCATATCACACTCGATCATGTCAATTGGAGCTTTAAAAAAATCAGTTTGATAAAACACAAGACTCTTAAATTCTAATCTATACGTCCATGTACATTAATTTTTAATACCATGGCTGCATTTGCGCCATGAATGCCAACAGCATAATTGCTCTATTCATCCAAGAACAAGAAACTGATAGCAAACATGAAGCATCAATATACAGCTAGCGCTGTGGTTATTCCAGTACTCATTTGCCCCCGAATGTATTCATTATCTGACCAAACCATTTCACATGTACATGAATAAAAGGGATAAGCCATTTAAAGCTGTTACAGTATACATAAAAAGGGTTCACTGACTAGCTCCATTTGTTCACAATGTGGCCCATTTTGTACTGTAGATATAACATGTTTGAATGGCTGGTCCCTTTTTCTTCAATAAGACACAAATGCCTGGACACAATGCTTACTTTTCTGATTTTCAATTTTATTTTATGTGATTACTCCTCTCCATAACGGTAACTAAACAGTCAATTAAAAAGATTTTTTAAAAAGTAAGGGCTAGAGTTCAAACAGAATGCATTGTGTACTTCATGACACTCGGCATACTTGTTGAGATTAAGATGAAGGTCTGTTCAACCTTCTGAATGCTTATTTTCTTAATCCAATGACGGATGGAAATATGTTGATTTCATCGATTACATTTGCATATCAACAGTCTCCAAGTCAAAACCATGCTTTCCCTGAAGTATAAAATTATTAGATTCATTAGCTTGTCACTCACGTTATTCCAAATGCCAAAATAAGCCTTCCGTAATAAATTGGTTTAATGTTTCACTATTATTATTACAAGCTTTATCAAACATTATTTCGTGAGTCAGTGAATTGCAGCAAGCTTCAACTAAAGTATTATAATTATGGGAAAATAACCAACACGATTACTCTGGTAAGTCACTGAACTATTAAGAAAGCCACGATTGTAGAGAGAGGGGTCTTTGACTTTCAAATCCTCATTATTGACACATACAGTAAGGATGAAGCTAATAGGACATGGCTATCACCTAAGAAAGATCTATAGTAACTACTGTGTTTCACAGCCTGTATAATTATGCCAGTAAAGCACAAGGGAATTTTCACTAGGCTTAATATTAAAAACAGTCACATCCCCAACCAAGGGCCAGCACTATTAGAACACTGAAATCTCTATTCTGAGACGGGCAGTATTATTGAGCCAACTCTAAAAACAATAATGCTATCTGACGTGCCTGACCTTTTCGATTAAAAAATAAAAAAAATAAAACTGGTCTCTCTTATAGAGGCAGCCACCACATCTCAGTCTATTCTTCAGAGCACTGTATCATTCTGGTGTCAGCCTTGATATTAACTATAGACCCAGAAATGACTTCTCCTCCATTTCATTTTTTTATCATTTGTATTCTGAATATACTGGCAATATGCTTCTAGCACAACAAGTAATTTGGTTGCTGTGGTAATATGCTGACATTCATAAAACGTTGCCTTCTGCCAGTAGAAAATACTTGCGTGTGTGTTTCATTGAGAACATTGGCCTAGATTTTCCACTCTGCCTTATTAAATGTGTGCTGAAAAAGTGAATTATTGTAGTCAAATAAATGTAAATATAAAAATAAAAAAAATAAATCATACCTGATCATTACAGCACAGTGGAAAACAGGGACCATTCATTAGATTATACAAATATACAAGAATTCACATGACTTACTGTACTGGCTTGTAATAGAAACACATTTGTATTTTAATTATTTTATTTATTTATTTTGACATCTCTTTAGCTGTTATATAAGATTCCAGTCACTTTGGCTCAGGCTCTATAAAATGCTTTAGATTTGCAAGTGCACAGTTTAGCAGAGTGTGTGTTGCTTTCTTCTGCCAACTAGTCCAGTCCCATAAACAAGAAGATTTAATTTCATGTGTCAGAGGTTTTAAGCAGTTCAAGCTATACACTATTTCCCCAGTAGTAAATTGCTTTGTATGGCCTTCATTTAAAATGGTTTTAACCCATGGCCATTCATTCTTCTGTTATTATTAACCAGCTGTTAGAAATTTCAAATAATTTAGAGCCCAAAGGCTCTTTAACGCTGTGACAGGATGGCTGAGCTATGACATCCCAGACCAGGAGGTTGACACAGATGCAGACAGGTACTTGCGGGTTGAAAAGTGCTGGTGCACGTTTTTATTATACAAAAATAAAATAAAAAGGTTTAACACAACAAGTCAGACACGAATACCATGAACCAAACACAGAAACAAAATTACTGGCTCAAGGGCCAAAATAAAGGTTCAAACAAAAGACTAAACAGTTGTAGGCTGGGCATTAGCCTTCACTACAAACAATGTCAATATTATAATAATAGCAAACACTCACCCAACCCCCTTCTTCCAAGAAGAGGATGTTTCCCTCCTTAAATACCATGTGGCTGGAACCTAATTAACCATTAATCATTCAATTAAGACTCCAGCCACATTCTCACATGTATTTGGCAGGGATAGGAAATTAACCCCATCCCTGCCAACCACCACCAACATACAAACCACCCAATGCATTTTAAAACAACAATAATTTTAGATTATAATACAATATTTACAAGCAGGGCCCTGCCCTGCCACAGGCACTCAAATCAATTCCCACTTTTGTCTTGGTGTACAGTTTTTAATGTAGCAAAAAGATTCTGTTAAGCAGTTTACATATTTGAAACAAAATACATCATGACATTTTTAAAATTGCTAACTTTAGCCCTTCCTCATCCATACATTTGACACTAGCAGCTACCACTTAAACACCCATAAGTATGTAATTGCGATCTCGAACTCAGGTTCATGCAGAAGTTAATCTGACATTGACCCTATTTTTTCAAAGTAAAATGTTCTAAACAAATTTGCAGTGAGCTTTATTTGAACTTGGCACTGCAAACTATACAAACCCTAGCAGTTAAGCACTGGACCATTCAATGAAAGCCACGCAAGGTATTTTTTTCTCAGAAAAAAAAGTAAGTACTTCACACACTGAAACCAAAAGCTTCATTCAATCACCACTTACAATCATGAAGGCAGGTGAGACCGGATAAACAGATGTTAAGGAAGTCTAGACATCATTTAAAAAAATAAACTAAAATAATAAAATAATTTGTGTAACTTTCCTGCATGATTAAGATCCCAAGATCTGTATAACCATTTGAATAAAAACTAGCACTCATTTCTTAGAATAGTATAATAATAAGTGGAACACAGCAGGTCCAGGCCTTGCCTTAATGATACATCACACTTTGGAATTGCTTTCACAGTTCTGTCACCCTGGGGCAATGCAAGACCCTGAGCTGTCCTTCAGTTTTGTCACCAGCAATACTGCAAGAGGAACTATTGTGTTTTCTGAAGTGCAGCCTATTTAACTGAAGGTAAATAAGGCATTCAAGCAGGAAATTAACACCTGCGAAACAGAGATCTGTGCCTCTGGAGTAAAAGCTACCACTGGTGGTGAAATGTTTTTAAAAAATACAGTATACTGGGAGACGTACAGAATCAGAACTCTCTCAAGCCGACTGGGTTAAACAGATACCACTCATATTCCACTCATATTTCAGGTATCATTTTTTAAACACAAACCATCTTTACAATATCTTTCAAGTATTTCAAATGTACAGCTATGGCCAAAGGTTTTGCATACCTAGAATTTTAGGATTGAGACAATAAAAAAAAAAGTATGTAATCAAAAGATACTACAAAATGATATCGCAAACGTGTACTGGAAGCCATAATAGTAGTACAGTATTTTGAAATGTCACATTCTTTAATTTGTGTCAGTTTTTCATTAAATATACAGAAAACTACAAAGCGGTATGTAATTCAATATGTTAATGCAGCATTATTCGGCAGGTTTCATTTGACTTTGAAGCAAAATTTGTTAATTCTATAGGATGATGCAAAACTTTTGACCATAGTTGTATATATTCTTTCATTTTATATTATATTTAGAAATATTTATTTAATTAACACTATCACAATGCATTTTTTGTAACAAAGGCATATTTATGTACAGTTCTGCAATTTATTTGCACAACAGGGTAAAAGCATCTCTCAGGAGTAAAAGGAGGAATATCATTTAAAAAGGTGTAATGGTCTGTCACCATAGATCCCATAGTGTGCAAGATTAACGTCAAACCTTGTCAAAGCTGTATACACAGAGATGGAGTGATGCAATTACTTCTCCAGTCACAGGAGCTACGAGTAGGCCCATAACAGTAACAATGACATGGAATATCCTTATCTGAACTGGAGTTCAGTATAAATCCAGTATTCACAAAGTTAAATCATTGTTTTCAGATAGAATAAAAAATTCAGGAATCTCTTGCTTCCATCAGCTATAGAAACGGATGATCACTGACTTGTAAAGAAGTCTTACATTCTGTCACAAAGTCATGTATTATTATTTTGGTATTCTTCTTCCAGCGGCTTAATGTGCCTTGTCAAGATACTGTACTGCAAGTAAAACAATGGTGGTGGTTGAGTATGAATAGTCCAATAGTCTTGGGCTACTACAAAAGGGGATTTTACTTATGTATAATAAAACTGAAAAACAGAAAACAAAAGCCTAGAGACACATCCTAGATACTCCAGTAAAGAACAATCAATCAGACCAAGCAATGTTAAGGTTCAGCTGCATTTAGAAAGATACCTCTGTAAATATGTTTCTATTAATAATGTTAAGCACCCTGTGTGCACTGAAATGCACAAAGGCAAAGATATTGTCTGAACATCAGTTATATTCTGTTGTGCACTGTGAGGCTACTTTAGCACATATTAATTTTACACAGTTTTGACACATTGAGTGGCATAAACATACACGCATATACACACATTTGATTGGATTATGGAGCAGAATACATTTCTAAGACAGAACACATATTTCTGTGCTGTGTATTCAGAGATTAAGAATGAAACATGAAAGGTGGAGGAGAGCAGTCTCTCATAGAAATATTTTTTTTTTTTGCATGTGACATTTTTCCCCAACAGCAGTTAAAGCACATTTGTCACCTATACATGAAGCACTAAAGCAGTGAAAGATAGAGTTCTGCCAGGATACCAGAGTGTCTTTTGGAGTTTTTTTTTTCACTTTTGTTTGTGTTATACCTTACAAATAATTATAAAAAATAATTACTTCTAAAACATGTTTAAATGGTGTTTTTCATCTGTCTTTCACACTCCATATCTCACTAACTAATCATGGAGGTCACTGTCAGACAGGTAAACTAGATGACATACAAGGATTGTGGATGCTATGAGGACGTAGTCTGTGTAATGTAATGGCTGCAGATACCAGAATACATTATTCTACTGTAGAAGCAAAATGGATATACTTGTTTTCTGGAGTAGACTGGTCCCTCCCTTTGTACAACTGTGTCTCCATTTTACCACAACCTCTCAAGAGCTTAAAGTCAAAGTCATCAACAAAATCAAAACTGGACCCCACATCACAAAAAAGGTATCGTGTGCCTCAGACCTTTTTTCTTTGCTGATTTTACACTGTTACAACATTTACTCTATAGCCATATAAGGCATTTCAACCCAGGGTCTCTTATACTGGGCACAGGAAAGGTTAAATAAATAAACCTGTACTGAGCTGAACTGGGCTGAACTATGTAGCATTAAATCAGCATTAAATGTAGCATTAAATCAGGCTTGCACCTCTCTCAGACAGACAGAGGCTTCTATTTCATTTTCTTTGTATTCCAAGTCTGAACCAAGGTTTCCGAAAGGCAACTTTTATTTAAACTGGCAGACCAAGTCCATTGTGTGTAAAGGTCAGTATAAAATCTCTCATCACAATATCACAATGGTGTGCCCGAAGAAGGAAACAAAAATGGAGCCCAGCATCATTCAGATTGCTTTTGTTGTGCAGAAACAGTTATTTGAGAAAGCTGTCCAGCTAGAAATTCTGCATATTTTGTTTAGGGTGAAACCTTCCTTTACATTACTTATATAGTTGCAGAAAAATGTACTGGCACCCTATGCTTACTATACCATAATTCAAGGTAACAGATGAAGGACAAGCATTTAACCACTTTATAATAAAACAAAAAGCAAAATGCACAAGTTCTAGTAATTTAATAAATAATCTTTATCAAAAAACAAACAAGCTTATTTAATTTAAAGTATTCGTTCATGAGAAAAAAGTATTGGCACCTCTGCTTTAGCATTTAGAGTGTCCTCCTTTTGCTTTTATTATGGCTTTCAGACGTTTATGATAATTCTTAACCAGTATGTTACATCTTGCTGGTGCAATCTGGGCCCATTCTGTCTTGCATGTTTCCTTCAGCTCAGACAGATTGGCTACACAATGCTTGGCTACAGCTTTTTTTTCAGATCAGGCCAAAGCATTTCTATTGAAGGCCATTCCAGAGCCTTTATTTTCGTTTTCAAGAATTCCAGAGCTGACGTAGCCCTATGCTTTGGGTCTTTGTTGTGTTGGAAGATAAACTGTCTGCCTATCAGCCTACGAGCGGATGGTATCATTGTATTTTGTAGAATGTTTTGATACATGGCTGCAGTCATTCAATCTTCAAATCAACTAATGTCTCCAGTCCCTGAACTGCTAAAAACACCCCATATGATCAAACCACCTCCATGTTTAACTGCTGGTACAAGGTTTGTCTTCATTGAAGGCTTTTCTTTTTGTTTTCTCCAACACACACTGTGGTCCATTTTTGGGGAAAAGTTATATTTCAGTTTCATTGGACCAGATTATTTGTTAAAGTACTCAAAATAGTATACTAATTAGTGGTAAATGTTCAATAAATTATTGTATTTACCATTTCTTGAATTCTTATACAAAGTGCAGGGTGCCAATGCTTTTCTCTGTGACTATTTATAGGTAGTGTAGATGAATGTTCAATCACATTTTAATGGTTTAGTCAGCAGTTTAAAAAGGTTTTTGCCATGTTAAAAAAATGCATAAAACTTTTGAAGTAGATTTCACATTTACCCAAGGCCTTTTGAATAAAACGGCAACATTAGCAAATTATGACAATACGTAGTTATTATGAAAAATGCTATTTTCTGAGCACTGTCCCGTTCGTTGGCGCATGTGCAGAAACATCGCTTTAAAGAAGCGTATTAATTAAATCATTTAACAGTCCGGTAACACCGGTTACTTTAGAAATACATAACAACATAAAATATTATCAAGACACAGCAATATAGTACAGTAAACAAACTACTGGCATTTTTTTTTTTTTTAACATGCCGAAAACCAGCAACATTTCGTACGCCTGCATTAACTCTCCATAGAATTGTTTTGCCTAACTCTGTATATACCACAATGCTTTGCGTGGAGTGAGACGGAAGTCTCTATTGAAAATCAGCGGAATCTAGTTTCTTTAGCCACACCTGTGTTAAATATGAAGCGCATCTATAACAGCACTGACAGGAATAGTTCTGGGAGTATACACAGAATGTAGATCTTTGGTTGCAATGCAGGTTTCAAGTCAACTTGGCCTTTTTGTCTCAATCATATAAGATATAACTGCTATTGCCACTTGGAAAATTGCTCCAAGCTATTTTTATATAATGTGGAATTCTAAAGAGAGTTGGCCTCTGTCTGGTATGTAATCTCCAATGTTTTGGTCTTTGGAGACCTAGATGTCTGTCAACAAAAGAGAAATCCAGGACAGCAGTATCACGCTCCACTATCTACTTCCAGACTGTTTCATCCAACAATGAATAGTGTGGTTGGGCAAAGGAGGTAAAATGTAACACAAGCAGGTCACTTAATTTTCTCTATGGAGCTACCAGATGACATTCCCCATCAAGGAGTGTTGATGGATATACTGTACAATCCAATCTCTCTACCAAATTGAACAAAATATAAAACGCCATGGGAAATGGTATTTAATAAATTCAAAATAAAAAAGGTACCCAAGAGAACAGTCTTCAATAACTCTGCCAATAAGATGTTAGTGACACTTAAAACGTCTATGTAAAAAATGTCATTGAATTTGGTTTGTTTTTCTTTTTACAATATAGCTTTCATTACCTCAACAAATCAAAGTGCCATAAGTCATGCAACATCAGGTAATGTTATCTACATTCTGATACACTAAGAATTTGTACTAAGGAATATCCATATCGGGGAAAGTGGTTCTCAAGTTATAGATACATATGTAAACCGTGACACACACCTACATACTATAAGTAGACACACACAAATAGGTTGTTTGTACATGCTGTACAAACGTACAGATAACTCTGGTACATCCACTATATCAAATATATTCATCCCCGCAGGAGAAAACAATGAACTGCTGCAACAGCAGACAAGTTTTCAGTGGCATTTAACAATCCATATAATAGTAAAGTTAGCTTCGCTAAGGGCTTGTTTTTTGATCATGGTCCATTAGTATATTTTAATAGATGTATTGATTTCATGTGAAGACTTACTCCATGCATCTTTTCGCTGAAGTTATATTGATTATGCTGGTCAAAGGAATATCATTGAATTTCTCAAAGCAAGCCAACTCACAGCAACAAAAAGGAAATAATGTGGATTTCTCAATCATGTCTGGCTTGAGTTAAGAGTCAGACAAACAATTTGTATTTTATATATACTTTTTTTGGCAAAAAACTTTGTTAACGCGTCAGTTAGGGTTGATATTAAAATGACAAAAGTAGGGAAATGCGATGTTAGGGTTTTTAATCCTAACTCTGCATTCCCTCCCACCCCCTTACGAGTAGTGAAAGGGGCAAGGAAACACAAGCAACCACAGACAGCTATCATCAGTTAAGATGAACAACATACAACTATCTGCAGATTACACAAGAGACATCCATCTGCACTGCATAAGGATGGATATTCATAGAAAACATGTGTGTGCCATGTACCAACATAGTCCTAAAACATTGGAGACATCAGACCAGGAATTAATGGACATAGAAAGGGCTGGTGAGTGATGAAATTGCGCTCATGAGCCAGTTTATTGTAAAATAAAAAGGCTTAACAAAACATAAAAAAAAAAACACTGAAAAAAAACAAAACGACGCGGTGACCAAAACAAGACAGACTAACAAACGGTGGAAGAACCCCAAAACAAGTATTGTGCGAGTCCTCTCGCACAAGTAGCATTTGTTTTGCTTTTAGTTTTGAATTATTCTCTCTCTCTCTCTCGCTCTCTCTCTCTCTCTCTCTCTCTCTCTCTCTCTCTCTCTCTCTCTCTCTCTCTCTCTCTCTCTCTCTCTCGTTCTCCACTCACGAACACAAAACCCTGAGTGAATTGTGCAACTATTTATACAGCTGTGCTGGGATTCAACTACTAATTAATTATTCACTTGAACCCCAGCACGTGAACTAATTTGTGCATTCCCTGTGCTCACATATTAATACACATTTTATCTGCACGTGAAGTGATTGTGCAATTCCCATGCCGAAATACAACTATATATATATTTAACACTCGTGCTAAATAGCCCACATTATATCCCGTGCACCAACATTATATATATATATATATATATATATATATATATATACACACACATTATATTTATATATATATATATATATATATATATATATATATATATATATATATATATATATATATACACACACATTATATTATATATATATATATATATATATATAGACGCATACACACCAACATTAACATCACACACAACAGATAACACATAATATACACACATGGGCAGGGCACACTGCCACAGCCCATCAAAACCTAGCCCACAGTACAAATGCATTTGTTACAACTCATAAGCAAAATCATTCTATGAACAAACTTAAATGAATACCCTAAAATGTTTTACATACTGAATTTTGACTATCAGTTAGTAATATTCAAAGTTGATGGAATTTTGTGAGGCAGGAAGACTCCGCCATGTTCAGCTTGTTTGGTATTTTAGCCTTTTGGCTGACAGTGATTTGAGGGTGCTGTTTGTGCATTGGAGATTTTGTTTAGACAAAAAAGTTCCAAACAATAGTTACATAATATGTAATAAACTATAACATTAATATTATGGGTGAAATATATAAAAACATCTCGCTATACAGTACAGACCATCGGAAATCAAGGCTACATGTATTGTATTTTGCCAGTATTGCATGCACAGTTGTAATGTATCTATTAAAATACAGTGAATTAGCAGTACAGCTATGGTCAAAAGTTTTGCATCTCCCTATATAATTAAATCATTTTGCTTCACAGAGTCGAATGAAGCCTGTGGAATAATGCTATATTAACACACTGAATTACATACTGCTTTTCCATAATTAATGAAAAACTGTGACATTTCAAAATCCAACATGCCTTAACTATTATGGTTTCCGGTAGACTTTTGCAATATCATTCTATAGTTTCTTTGATCACAGGATGTTAAATAAAACGTCTAAATTATGTTAATCTAGAGATGAACAGCTGCTTTTTTTGTGCGAAGAATTCCTTTTTCGTGAGATGAAAAAAGATAAAATAAATACATTTCCTACTCCAAATGAAAAGACAATGTTATGGTCAATCTTATGGAGTCCCAATTATATACAGACATGTCATGGTTTACTAAAGATATAGACTTTTCAGGCTGTTTTTTTTTTTTTAACTGGAAAAAAAAAGTGTCCGCCGCACAAACAAAGATTTTTTTTTTCTGACGAACGAAGATTAGACCCTTGTAAAACAGGACATTTTGTCGTGAGGCCAATTCCTTTTTCGAGATCAAACATCTAACTACAAGAGCTGTACTGAGCATGCTCAGAACCAAAATTTTAAATCCCTATGGCTCAGGAACAGATTAATATTTTTTCACCAAACCAGAAAAAGACTCTGGGCCAGTCCCCTTGTACCCTAAAATTACAAATTACAAACTGTTTTGGGAGCTAGAAACTGACAAAGCACCACTATATATAAATACATGGGTGAAGGCTATATTTGCATCCTGAGCCATTAATAAAAAGCGATAATACCACAGAAGTGACGTCAAAAAGTGATAATTCCTCTAAAGGAAAATATACTTGAACGTTGACCTATTTGAATCCTCAAGACCATTACTTTCAATTCAAACACAAAATGTTTAGTTTTTAATCACTCGACGACACCCACAGTACAGAAATGTTCATCAATGACCAACAAAATGAGAATACATTTAAAAAAAAAAAAAAAGGAGGATGTAAAGCTGGTACATTCGTATCTCAGAGTAACTAAATGGATAACGATATAAAACGTCTGTACAGCACTGAAACACTACGTTTAAAAAAACCGAACTGTACTGCTGAACCTCGTCTTCTTTAATATTAGCATTGCAAGGGTATCCATGTATCATAAAAAAAAATACTAGATGGGTCTCTTCAGTGAGCTACAGGAAAATAATTCCATCTTGGGTTTCTGTGCCAGTTTATAAATTACTCAACCTTCGGTCTCGTAATTTATGTCATCACAGAAACCCTGGATGAAATGATTTTCCTGTAACTCACTGAAGCCCATCCATATAATTATATATATATATAATCTATAATCTGTAATCTTAGCAGATGTCCAGGGTGACTTGCAATTGTTACAAAATATCACAGTACTAAGTATCACATTACACACATAAGAGCAGTTGTAAAGTACAATAAAATCAGTTGCACAAGATAAAATTCAAAGAGCAAAAAAGCAAGAGCACGTAGCAAGTACAATGAATGGAGGAGAATGATTTCAAATAAAAGCAATTACAAAACATGAATACGGATACTTATAAGAGTAAAGTCAAGTACAAGATACAGGAAGTAATTATAATTGAGAGCTACAATTGGGTACCATATAGTCCAGTACAGCTGAGAGCTGTGAGGTTTACAGATGCTGTCTGAACCTTGGAGGTGGTCAGGGTCATTATATATATATATATATATATATATATATATATATATATATATACACACACACACACACACACATTCATGCCAATATGTTGTGCTGCACGAACCTATTATTCAGATGGAACTCTCCACAGAAATCAGGTGCAGATCATTGGTGTGGATTGAGCTAATTTACCATTCCATGTGAAACACGTAAAGAAACAGCTGCTTGGATTTCTGATGACTGCTGCTTTTCTCAGACCTCTGTGGAGAACAGCACTCCACACCAATCCAAGCAGCTGTTTCTTCACTTGGAATGGTAAATTAGCCCAAACAACACCAATGACCTTCACATGTGGAGAACTTGATACACATATTTGGTTGGTGCAGCTCTTCTAATATGACTGTTATATGTACCTTACAATAAAACATGCATTTCCTAAATTATGCGCTGGCATTTAAAATATGTTTCAATAACATACTACAGATAGACAGCAATTTATATACCCAGGTTCTGATACTCTCAATAACGTACAGTACGAACCAAGATTCACCACAATTGGAGAAGCTCTAAGTTATACAGTTTAAAGCTCTAAAGTGTGAAATAGGTACAGAGGGGCACATCCACTGTATCCCTGGCACCAGAAGGGGTCAGTAAGTATAGAAGTGTGCAGTATTTTTAGCAGTTACCACATAATTTATTTGGTTCCTATTGGGAGTACAGAGACGAGATGCAATTGGTAATGTATATAATACATTTAATATATTCTTCTCGCTGCATAGACATTTGTAAATGACAAGAAACTGATATCAACCAAGAGTGAGCTGCAGCAATCTGCCACAAAGATGGATAGCCATAACTGGATTCTTTCCAGGTTGATAATGCTTGGGAAAGTATGTGTATTGGACAATATTTATGTTCATACATCACTGCCATATAGCATCTTTGCTACTTGATATGTATCTTGAATAACTTTCACATTGAACCTGATACACCGAAGCGATGCCTTCCAATCTCTACACCTATATCTGGGAAGAACTTAATCAAATGCAATGTCAGCAATTGCTGGTTGAACATGGCCTCTATTAGTTATTAGATTTAATTGCAGAATGAATGTATATCACCAACAGCTAAAACCCATTAAAAGAGGCTTTTCAAATACAATGTAAGGGTATTTTAGACATTTATCATTTGACGCAAAATAAGTTACATTAGATCCAAGTGACCTCTTGGAAACATCAGTCTAAACGAGCCATTTGCCTTTTTAAATCACAAGTAAGTTTGTATTCAACTTTATTTAATAGATTTTCTTTTTAAAACCTAGCTTATTTAATTTTTTCAATCCCCCTGTCGTGCCTAGTCATCTGAAAAATGATTACACAATCACATGTTGTGCTACCAATATTACTAAGCAACACAATAAATAGCTTTAACCACGTGATAGGGTGGGCGAACAGAGCGTGATTGTGTTCATCCCCTATGGGAACGATTGTGTGTGCTGCAGAAGTTTTGAAAATCAACGTAAAATTATCTTGGTAATCAATCTAAAAACATATACAATATTAATAGAACTTTTTGTCTGTTCTAGTATATTTAAGTGTGTTTGTGTGGTTTTATGTTTAACAGAGGTCTAAAGTCGCTACAAACCGTAAAACACAACGAAACCCATTATACTAATAGTATAATAATTTCTCAAAATATAAATCTCACAAAATATATATATATATTTTTTTGTACTGTTCACCTAATTTACACTCTGCTAAACAACATTTATTTTTTTCAAATGGTTTTTATGATATAACAGTTTGTTTTTCAGTCAAGCGTCAGAGTCAATTTTGGGACTTAGCCGTTGCGCCATGTCTGCAGCACCGGCATTCTGTTTTGGTCTCCCTATTTTGACCTGGCCACAAGCCCCACTTCATATTGGATAAGGGCGTCTGCTAAGAAATATATAATAAGAAGAAATAAATAAACTTTTCAATCAACGTATTACCAGTATGCACTGGCTGCAGACCTGATTGACAGCAACTCCTGCAAGTAAAACATAAAAAAAAATGCATTTAAATATTTCGAGGCGGTATTTCGAAGCCGTAACCACCTACCAATTGACAGGAAGACATACCTCTGAGTTATTATCCTATCAGGTTTGGTTTTATAAGATAAACGGGTTGGATCAAGTGACAAGCGCACCTGGTTTTTACAAGCGTTTAGTCAAAATTCTCTCCCACTGGGACAATGGCACCAGCGGCTGCTGTGACTGTTAGAAGGTGCCAAACAGTGGTACAGGGAAGCAGATATGTAACACTTGCTTACACTTGTTTATAACATCTTAATTCGTAACTTCAGTCTCGATATTAGAAATGTGCAGCATGAACAGTATTTCAAAATGCACGATATACACACATATATAAATAAAATAATTTGTGTTTGTAGAAACTCCACTAAGAATATGTGGGATACATTTAAGGCAAGTTTTTACTTTGTCCCTTGCAAGCAGATGAGTTATTGACAGCAGTGACGATGGTATGACTGGTCAAACGTCACAGGGCAGCTCAGATAGTGCAGACACTCACAAGGCTAGTAGCATCGATACAATTCACGGTGGATCTGATTCTGCAAATATGCTAGACCATTTAAATACATTGATTTGTAATATAGAAATGAAGTTAAAACATGTGGAAGACATGACTGCACTGCACAGATTTAGTTTAAATTGGATTACATTTATAACTAAGGACCTGTGTAAATCGCGATTTCACGGGCTGCGTGGAAATCTTGAAATGATCCCAATACCACGATTTTTACAATATTAAGAAATAAAAATAAGTTTTCATAGTTATTTGTATTTCATACAAAAAAATAAAATTAAAATTAAAATCACATTAACGAAACTGTACAGCTCAGGCAAACCACAGGGTTCAGTCCCGAAATAATAGTACACTAAACAAGACGCACACCAACATAACACAGTCACAAGTCCAGAGTGAGTGCTCTTAGTGAAAGTGGTGATTTACAGGTTTATTTGTGCACAATGGTGAAATGGAGTCCGGGTTTAATTGCTGGCGGTTTAGCTACAGCTCCCGGAGGAAAGCCTTCTAGACAATTGGCAACAAACAAAACATGGTCCTTTCAGTAACCATAACGAAGGAACAGATTAGATCTTTACATCCCCTGTTATACCCTTGGTCACGCCCCCTGCGATAGCTAGTTCAATCACGTCTCCTCCAATCCATGACTGACACATCGTGTACCGCATTACACGATGACTTCAGGCATTGTGATTCCATCCCTTTCCTGAATGGCTGGCTTCCGACTGACCCTGGAACAAACTGCCAGACCATCCAGTACGAGGCACTCTGTTCCTGTTATACTGCGCCCTCACAGGTCGGGAGGGAGATTGTTGACTAGGATTCATTCGCTCTCTGTCACAGACGCCTATGCATTTATGCATTTTTTGCATTACAGAGCTCTTTGCCACACTCTCCTAACAGTTTTGGCAGAGTGACAGATGTGTTTTTAGGGGTAGGCTCTAATGTAAAAAAAAAAAAATCTTTCAATTTAAAATCACAATCAGGCTTGGAACAAATTTTTCCAATGAAAAGTTAATATTTTAGTGACAATTATTATTATTATTATTATTATTATTATTATTACTATTATTATTATTATTATTATTAAAGCTAAAGTAAGTAGAGTGCAAAACTAAATCCAAGATGGCCACCAGGCAGGAACTGTGTAGTGAATTTGGTGCGTGAAAAAGCATTTTTACACATTTTAAAACTTTTTTTAAATTTTAATTTCAGATATGTTTAAGTTAAGTAAGAACTATTGATAATAACCTATTTGGGATTTTGTTTGCCCACTCTACACATGATATATAAATTGCAAGATATATATGTAGTCTGCATTTTTCTCCCTTTATTTGTTTTCTTTTATTACGGGTGGGTTTATAAATGAATATATATTACAGCTCCCTTTGATGCAATACCAAGCATCACCTTCAAAGCCACCATTAACTGAAACAGCTTTCTAATGTGAATACTAACTAAATAACTTACACATTATGAAGACATTTATCTATTTTAGCCAGCATTATTTAAAAATAAATAAAATAAATAATAATCATCTAGTTCTAACAAACATTCACGTAAATCCACTTATTTCTAATCTGTGCTCATTCTACTGCTTGTGTTTATTGAAATGGGGGGGATAAATAAAACAAACAAACAAAAAAAAAAACCTTATCTGGCTGCCCCAGAATTGTCACTCGGCAAAAAAGTAGTGCACTGCATTGCATATTCCTAACGCGGTTTGAATAACCAAATAAAAAATAAAACATTAAAACCAGTTTTAGTAGTTTTCATTTTCAACAGGGGTATAGGTATACAGTATACAATTATTTCAATACATTTTTGCAGAGGTTAGCTGCAGATAAGTTAATGTGAAACTGCAAATATTTGTAGCTTGACTTGTGAACTGTACCGCATTGTGAATGATCGATTTCAGCTACATGTTATTATATGGGCTTAATCAGCCAGGTTTAATATCTCACACGACTATATGCCAAAAGGCAATTCTATTAATACTTTGCGGTCCTGTCAGAACTGGTCCGACATTATTATTTTCCCTTTCCGGTCCAATGTCGGACCCTGTCCGATATCATCAAAAAGACGTAAAGAACAGGTCTCTAGTCGTTTTTTCTCCGGCAACTTTCAATGTGCAAAATGACAACATTCCTTGCTGACCTGGTAGTGAAGATTCAAGCCCAGGAATCTCATTAAGTTCCTGGAAAGTCTAGATGGCAGCAGGAGATTGAACGCTTAGTTAGAGAAAGGAGACAGCTGAGGAAGCAATGGAGAACAGCAGAACAAAGTCAGGAGGAGGGACTCAATCTGTTACAAAGGGTCATAAAAGACAAGCTTGCAACATTGCGCAGAGCTGAGCGCCTACGGAAACGCTACAAAAATAAGGAGTGTGCGAGAACTAACATTTATAAAGACCTATTCAAATTTGTAAAGAAATTATTCACCAGTGAGAAAAATGATACACTAAAAGCATTTAAGTTTGAGCTGGAGAGAAATTTGGAGGAAACACATAAAAAATTCAAAAAGGCAGGAGACTGTCAATTCCTTCAGACATCCCACCTATCAATCCACCAGAATACCAAATGGAGGACTGTGCACCTAAGTGGAAAGCAGTAGAGCAAACTGTGAAATAAGCAAGGCTTCATCATCTCCAGGGTCTAATGGAGTTCTGTACAGAGTGTACAAGAGTGCTTCAGGAGTTCTACGAATCTGTGGAAATTGATGAAAGTGGCATGGGAAAAACAGGTTGTACCAAGAGCATGGCGCCGAGTAAGTGGAGTCTTTTAAACCTAAAGAAAAAGATTCTACAAGCATCAGTCAGTTTCCCCCTATTTCCCTATTAAACGTAGAAGGCAAGATTTTCTTCAGCATTATTGCTCAGAGATTGTCAACTTACCTATTAAAGAACTGCTTCATTGACACTTCAGTACAAAAAGCGGGCATTCCAGGTTTCCCAGGATGTTTAGAACACATCACTGTGATCTGGCAACAAATTCAAATCATCTAAAATGGAGATGAAGGAGCTCCATGTGACATTCCTGGATTTGGCTAATTGCATATGGTTCAGTACCACATGAACTTCTTTGGGCAGCATTTGATTTTTTCAGTGTACCGATGACAATAACAAATTTAGTGAAAGCCTACTTTGGAGATTTGCAATTTAGTTTTTCAACTTCAGAATTCAACACTGCATGGCAATGCTTAGAAGTTGGAATAATGGCAGGATGAACCATTTCTCCACTGGCTTTTACCATGGCAATGGAAGTAATTAGGGCATCAAAATGGGTAGTGGGAGGAGAGCGCTTCGCTTCTGGAATGTGACTACCACAAATTCGAGCATACATGGATGACATGACAACCATGACTACAACAGTAGCCTGCACTAATTGGTTATTGGGCAAATTAACCAATAACATTGCATGGGCATGAATGCAATTCAAGCCCACTAAATCAAGGAGCATCTCTATAATTAAAGGTAAAGTAGTAGATAGAATGTTCTACATTAATGGTGAGGCAATACCAACAGTGTCTGAGAAGCCAGTGAAAAGTCTTGGGAGATGGTACGACGGGGATCTAAAGGACACAGTTTGTGTGAGAGAAGTTAGACAACAAGCAGTGGAATGGGTTGAAGAGCATAGACAGCAGTGCTTTACTGGGCAAGCTAAAACTCTGGTGCTTTCGGTTTGGTCTACTGCTGAAGCTGCTGTGGCCACTGACTGTGTACAAGGTTTCTTTGACAACAGCAGAGAAGCTGGTAGCTTTAATCAGTTCATATGTCAGGAAATGGTTGGGAGTTCCACGCTGCCTCAGCAGAGTGGGACTTTATGGTAAAGGAATACTGCAGCTACCAGTCTCCGCTCTAACCGTGGAGTTTAAGTGCGCCAAGGTCCGACTGGAAATTACATTAGTAGAATCACGCAACAAATGCGTAAGGGATGCAGCAACTGTGTTGAAAACTGGAAGAAAGTGGGCAGCAAAGAAAGCCATGGAAGATGCAAATGCTGCCCTTTGAATCACTGATATCATGCGGCAAATTCAGCATGGAAGACAGGATGTAAGATGGGTCTTAGCCAAGGACGGTTTACTTGGCGCCATGACCAGGTGCTGTGATGTTTGGCCTTAGCATTGGAAGACAAGAGTAACATGACCAATAAGTTGCCACCAGTTTCATCAAAACATTACACACAAAAGACAACATTCCTCCGCCCAGGAGAGCAACCGCCAAGAAAAGATGTTAAAACCAAGCCTCGCCGAGGACAATTGGAAGCTGCTAGAGACTGGAAAATGTTGGCAGATGTTGGTCAACGGCTTATTTTTCCACCCGAGATTGCCACCACTAACCTTCGACCAAATATTGTCTTGTGGTCTGGATCAGTACATCTTGTTCACCTGGTGGAGTTAACAGTGCCATGGGAGGATGCTGTAGATAGGCGTAAGAGAGGAAGAAACTGCGGTATACTCAAATAGCTGATGAAGCAGAACAGCAAAGATGGAGAGTCCAGATTTACCCAGTGGAGGTGGGCTGTCGAGGATTTGTGGCACAATCTACAACCCAGACAGCGGATTCAGTGGCCAAGAGTTGCGTCACACAGTGAAGAACTTATCTGAAGCAGCAGAGAGGAGCAACAACTGGCTGTGGTTGAGACGGAAAGATGCTGATGCGTGGGGAGACCACACTGTGGGTGATCCCCCGAGCCAGCATTGCAGCCGTTGTGTCTGCTGATGCTCTGGGGAGGCAAAATAAGCTGATCCCTGGAACCAGCATTACACTTCAACCATCAACACCAGGCAGAAGGATATCTTCATCATTGGATGGAAGGAAACGCAAATGGATGGAGACGCAGATGGATCACATTAGTTTACTATAAAGCTATGTCTTAGTTGGTGCTTATCTTGGCGAGAGCTGAATTCAAATCAGTATGAAGTTTTAACATCTACTCTCATGTAATGGAAATTCATAAACACTTTACTTTCTACATGTACTTATACATACACATATAAATTAGTTTCAAAATGCTGTTGTGAAAAAATGCATGGCAAGTGGTCCGTGGGAAAAATCCAAACACCAAGGTGGTCCCTACATTGAAAAAGGTTGGAAATAACTGGGACAGACATATACAATTAACATTTATGCCATAAAATGACTATGGAATTAAAACCCAATCAATTTGTATAAAAAATAAATAAACATAGGACTATGGACTCCGCCACAAACTTCAGAACCCAATTTGTCCCATCACCAGGAACAGGCAATGACAAATGTTTGATCAGTTCAAACTTCATAATCCATATCAATGTATTTAATACCTGTTGTTCAGCTACAACTGACATCAAATCAAAACTGTTAATAGACCACAAATAAGTATATCTTGATTCCAATGGCTTCCTAGTAATTTAAAAATGGCTAATACGGGCAAAAGCCCTATTTGTACCGAGACATTATTTGCCATTCATATATGATAAGTCTAAATTATTCACTGTAGCAAATAGCACAGTGTTATAATCCCAACATGTGTCATAAACATTGGACATTGTTTTATTTAAAATGAAATCACTCTTTGTGTCTTTATCAGATGTAAATATTAATTCCCAACCTCTCCATTAATCATCATGAACCTACTGAAATAAATGATACTCCTGGAGAATCTAGTGCTAATCTGTTGGTCTGTTCAGTTTAGGAACCTGGACATATGTTGATATAATTCAGTCCGAAATGTAAGGAAATTCTATGTTGCACATGATTATTAAATACAGTTACCCAGTACCAAATGTTTGTGAATAACCCAGCCACAAACTTTAAAGAAAAGGGAAAAATGATAATGCTATAACCTTCCACTTTATTTTAACAAAATCATTTAATATCTCCTTTTTGTTCTACATGCTAAAAGCAAATTATTTTTGCATGATGAAATCTCTTTTGAAATGAAAAAAAAAAATCATTTGACCTACCTTGCTTAAATCTATATGTGTTTGTTCTCAATTAAATCCTTGTGCTGTTCCAGCAATCAAAGGTATTACAAAGACGGAACCTCAATCGGCACACAGCTTCTCCGTACATCAAAAACCTGCTTTGTTTGACTGACAGATCAAAGTGGGATTTCCCGTCATCTTTCAGACTGCAAACACACTTTAAATGTGGTTCTTACCACGGAAGATTCTGTAGTCACTAATTAAGCTGGCAGGGCAGATACTCAAGATGCAAGTCACATTTTATCTTTTTTTCCCCCCCAAAGGGTCTGAATAATTTGTCAAAGATAGCAGTATATGCTATCATATTCCATTCAGTGTTTTTATATTGTTTAAAGTCATCTAAAACACTTGAGTGTCTTTGGAGATTGATGGAGAAGGAGAAGAAGTGGTTGCACATTTCATTAACTGTAAACTGCTACCAATACTTTATAATACAAATACAAGTTTTCTAAATATTTTATAGAGGTCTCCCTCTAGATTATACTGTGGAAAACAGTTGACCATTGCCTTGGAAACAGCCAATCTAAAATACAGGAAAGGTGTTAGACGTCACCCAATTTCTAGAACGGGCAATCAACCCTGAGCTCAATCAACACTGCACAAATATTGATTTGATCTTCTTTAAAACATTATATGTCGAGTTTTGTACATTACAAAAGTCAGAATATAATCTGACCAAAACATTTAACAAATCGACAAAAGCAGACAAAACTTGAATATAATTTTTATTCCCCATCAAAACGTTGTTTTGTAAAGCTTATATACACACTCCTTTGCAAAATTATTAATTCTGCAAACAATTATTGCAATTCAAAACAATTAATGTAATTTAATTCTAAATACATATAATTGCATTTGTAGATGATTTAAAACCCTTGACATAAAAAAAAAAAAAATATGGTAATACAGTGCTACCCCATTATAACTCGACCCGTTATAGTGCGGAATCAGTTAATAACCCGGCAAGGTCGCGGTTCCCATTTACCCCATAATGCAATTTCACTCAAACGTTGGGTGAATGTTCCAAATATACAGTACAAAGCATGGTAGAGAGCAAAAAATGAAAAATTTTCTCCCTTAATATTAACGTGATGTGGTGGACAGAGTAAGAAAAGATGAAACTCAAGCAGCAGTTTCAAAATATATAAATGTTGCAGAATCTACATTGCATGGATGGCTAAAAGACAGAAAAAATAAGAGATTTTCTTGATAAAATTGACTTCAAAGATGGCTGCGCTTGGGAAAAAATGTGCTGCGCTAAAGACAATGAATTGGACTCTGCTTTATTCGCTTGATTTCAGCAGGAAAGTCAGAGAGGCGGGGACATGAAAGCATATAGGGTGTGCCCACATCAGCGTGGGCAGAGCCAAGTGAGACAAGTAGCTGTGTCAGAGTGCTGTTTTTGAACAGGGGCCGGGAATAATTGTCCAATAAACTGTGGATTCGAGTATCTGCAAATTGTGTGTGTCTCCTCCTTTCATTTCCCACCGTACGCTACAATATTAATTTGGCTTGTGGGCATTGTAAATCATTTTGGGAACAAAAATGTCAATATTCTTTATAAGGTGAAACACAAATAACGCGGTCTCCTAATTATGGAACCCCGACAACCACATTATAACGTGGTAGCACTGTATCTGTATTTGTTGATAACTCAATTTAATCTTTCCAGTTTGATCTGCTTCCAGCATGGAAAGATAGTATCACTAGAGAAAGAGACAGGCAGAGTACAGATAAAACAGAAATTGTGAAACATATTTTTCCAGGTGTACTTGCCTTAGGCAAATGGTAATAAAATCACCCTGCTTTTATCTGGCACCGGAAATGCAATACAGTTTATGGAATATTGCAATTAAATGGCTGGGAAAACAAATGATTAGCTTTCCAGTCAGGGCCTCACTGTCTTCCAAAAGGAAACAGCAACCAGCGTAACCTCTGTGGAAGTCAGCTGTCTGTTTGCAGCGGTAGTAGTACACTTTTATTAGAAGTGCCTCTGTACTGTATTACAGTATCAACTGTGGCCGGGTTTCCATGCAGCTTAGAAATTCATCACTCTCTCTCCACAGTCTCTATTTATATGACATAGAACGCACATACCACACAAATTCCACGTGCTATAAGAAGTACACATGTCTAAAACATATTATGAGGATAAATAGTTTCTCATGCTAAAAGCACCACGTATGCTCTGTATCGTACAGCTTTCTCATGCTAAAAAGCCATGCAACTGACCAAAAACTGTAACCGAGTGCATTTTTCGTACATTATGTTTACGAGACTTAACAGTGAAAATCCTGTTTGTGATGTGACCTCGTAAGACTGCACTTTCAGTGTTTAACACAATCTAAAAACTTTGTGGAAACCCAGTTTAAGAAAGCTGTAGCAGTTGCACAAGGCCAAATTATAACTCAGACAGAAACATTTAAGTTTACCCTCCCGTATTTTAATATTAATTAGGTTATTTGTATTTGGAACGAGAATGTCTCTGGCTAAAAGAAAACTACATGGAAACACACACAACCCGAAAGCACTGCCAAAACAGAGCGAGAAAGGCGAGACTTCTTTTTCAATGGAAATTGTCCCTATGTTACATTGTAAACTAAAAATCATTGAAATAAGATATAGACTTAACCCCACACGTGCAGCAAAAAGGCAAAAGCTTTGGATGAACTGTTCTTGTTTATCCAAAAGGTGATGACAAAACTAGATGTAATTGGACTAATACTATTAAAATGAAAAGAATTATGTGTGTGTGTGGGGGGCGGCCAACTACTTCAAATGTAATGTCGATTATATGAACGTATGTCCTTTGAAGGACACTCACTATTCAAAAACGAAGGTCAAATACTGTATTTAACTGAGCCTGTTGTCACAATTTTTAATGGTGCCATGGGGACCAATTAACCTTTAAAAACAGAGACATGCCACATTGACTAAACTGGAGACCAGAGTTTATCCACGGAGCAGTTCAATAACTGAAATTAAAGCAGACATGAAACAGTTAATGAAATCCCACCAAATATTATTCAAAACCACCGCTCACGACTTAAACTGTTTACTAAAACTTGGTGTCATTAAACACAGTTTACAGTATTAAAAAAGCAGTGCCTGGATATTGGCAATGTATAATTTGCATATTGGTTTTCACACTACCACTCCCATATTCCTTTTCATGTAGTGCACTTTCAAATTTCTGGTTCATGAAACACATGGAGAATGTATGGGTTTAACTTGACAGATATCTCATGGGGGACCATTCCTTATGCCCTGTAGGAATTAAAGGATGTTCTACGGCAATGTTTCTCAACCCTGGTCCTGGGGGCCCACAGTGTCTTCTGGTTTTCATTCCAACTGAGCTCTCAATTACTTAAATAGACCCTTGATTGAACTGATATGTTGCTTAATTAAACCTTAATTGTTTTCAGCTGTTAAACAGTTGCAGACTTCAAGTTACTTATACAGTGTTATAGCTAACCGTGTTATATGCAACTGTTAACAACTGAAAACAATTAAAAAGGTTCAATTAAGGGTCTAGTCAAGTAACTGAAAGCATGAATCTTGCAGAACCTGGACCAGTATGAAATATTAACTATTTGGTCCTATGCCCTGTAAACTACAAGCACTGAAGGGCAGTGACAGAACTAATCTGTACTGAAGTAGTTTATACAATGTCCTTTTTCTATAGCAACCAGAATTCATGTACTGTGCAATATGTCTTCAAAACTGTTTGGATTACTCAAAATAAGACTGTTTCCAATAATGTGAAATGATTTGCAAGTTTACCTTACATGCTAATTATTACCAAACCAGATACTGAAACAAAAATCTGTATGGCCCACAGGATACAGGAGGAGACAGTAGGATTACCCAAAATGACTTTAAAAGTACAGTACAATATTTTTAAATAAAAATGTTAAATTGTAACAAAATGTATGTTAATTGGAATTCTAATGCACCCTGGTTAGCAAGAACTGTAAAAATAAGAAAAGTAATTTGAAAAAAGAGATTTGTTTCAATAAAATAGTGGTAATCCAGACATAAATAACCTATTCAGCTGACATTAATAGTTCATGATCTAGATAAAAAATAAATCTAATTATTACACAAACCAGCACATCCATTTTTATATTAGAGACCCCTCTTTATAACCAGCATTATATAAGGACCTTCTCACCATTCTGACCACTGTCAGTCCCTTTCAATTTGGAGGCAATCTGAAGAAATGATCTCCTTCCATTTATTCAGCCCCTTTAGTAGTTGTAACGGAGAGATCGGATTGTATTTGTCAATAACACATATATAGCTTAAATAAAGAAACTGCAATGCAATTTCATATAATAGAGAGCTACAAAAGGTAGAGCTGCTCAGTTTTCATCTCCACTCTGTGTCAGGCTGAACAGAATGCTGGACACACAGATCACATCACCAACGCTCATTGTGGCAAAACAGGAATCCTTTATGAGATTTGAGTAAAATGTAACAAAAGAAGCATTAAAAGACAAACAAACGCTGAATGGTTGCAATTTATTTTCCACTGTCACATACACCCGAAAATTGTTACAGCCTAAATCCCTGATTTAAAAGCATTGCCAGTAAAGTCTAATTTAATTTGACAACCGCTCCAGGGAGAAGCTATTAATATTGTTAAAGATAATCCGTGGAAGCTTTATAGTTGGGTTGCTTAGAGTTAGCTGGGCATTCCAGGCTGAATGATATTCTAAGGTTATAAATTGACCACCTCACATAGGGTGGCTTATTTTATTATTCATTTCTTAGCAGACGCCCTTATCCAGGGCGACTTACAATTGTTACAAGATATCACATTATACATTATTTCACATACAGATATCACATTATTTTTACATACAATTACCCATTTATACAGTTGTGTTTTTACTGGAGCAATCTAGGTAAAGTACCTTGCTCAAGGGTACAACAGCAGTGTCCCCCACTGGGGATTGAACCCACAACCCTCTGGTCAAGAGTCCAGAGCCCTAACCACTACTCCACACTGCTGCAATTTATTAAGCAATATGTAAGCATAATGTATCCCACTAACCAGTGAAAAAACTGCTATACAATTTTTACATCCTAGTCTGTCTGGACTTGTATTCACACTACAAAACTAGCTTTTTAACCATCTTTTGACCATTTTGCTGTGATTTCCTGTTCTGCTCGGGTGTGCAGCTCTGTGTGTGCCTCGCATACTCTGCTGTCTAGCTTTACTATTGGTGGAAAGCCAAAAGCTTGTGCCTAAGGCAACATTTGTCCTGTGTACTAATATATATATATATATATATATATATATATATATATATATATACAGTATATTATCAGTGCAAATTGTTTGTAAGGATCAAAGAAATTAAGCTGGCAAAGACAATTATTGAAAAATTGAAAATCTATAATGGAATATATATATATATATATATATATATATATATATATATACACAGTATATTATCAGTGCAAATTGTTTGTAAGGATCAAAGAAATTAAGCTGGCAAAGACAATTATTGAAAAATTGAAAATCTATAATGGAATATATATATATATATATATATATATATATATATATATATATATATATATATATATATATATATATATTACTGTGTTGCAAGTAAGATGCTAAAAGTGCTGTACCCAATATTTGTATTGCTTCTGTTACTAACAGTACTATCTCAAATAAATCTACTGTGCCATTTCAATTTCATAATAAATACCCCACAAATTAATGAGCAGTGTAGTTGTGTTACTTGTTAAAGACGTTAGTAATTAAACATAGAAACTGGAATGCAAACATTTACTTACCAGTTGCATGCCACATATAAAGACAAGTGTGCATCTTCCACTGCAGCAGCCCATTGTTAAAAGCTCCACTCGGGCGTTTATGTCCCACGTGGATCACCGTAACTCCAAATGATCCAATTTGCCTTCTGGTCCCAGAAACACCTGTGAGACGAATCTGTTTGAAATGGAACGCTCTATGCAACCAACATGCACTAGGACCTTCTCGTTACCAAACATTCATCAATTACAGCCCGTCTTCTTCTCATAGCTGTACACCCTTTTCGCAATCATTAACCACCCAGCAGCAGTGCAAAACCATCAAACTTCTGTAAATACAATGGCCAGTATTCTTTGTTAGGATTTAGTTGCCTTCTGCGTCTCGCTGTACTGTAGTTAATCACGCTAGTATTACTAGTAAGACAGAGGGAAAGGAACTCACTGTTTCTTCAAAACATAAGAAGTCTTCCTTTTTTGTTTTCCCTTTTTATCCCAACACAATGTAAAGATCCCGTACCTTGCAAAAAAGTGACACGGGTAAAGGAAGTCACTGTTTCTTCAATCATAACAAATCTTCCTTATTTTCCCTTTTTATCCAAACATAATGTAAACATCCCGTTCCTTGCAAAAAAGGTGACCGAGGTAAGAATGTCAGGTTGAAACTCCATACAAATGTCCAAATTCTTTCTTCACCAGAATGTTGTTAATCTCACCAGCACACGAAACAAAGATTTGTATTATTATTTACCACTATACAATATAGGGTACTTGTCGCTCCCCCTACTAAAGATAGATGCCCCTGGTAGATGGATATATATATATTTTCCCGTTAGCATGTGGGAATGATGGCAGGATAAAGACAGCTAAACCCCAGTTAGGTGTGTGATTCCTCACCGCTATCTCATGAGAAGAAGCAGCGTGCCATCGAGACAGAAAGATAAACAGCTGATGAGAAGACCAGCTCCTGTCCGGGATCGCCAAAGCTAAATTGGGTACTTCTGGAAAATAAGATGCTGACGAACATTTCCAGCTGACGGGTTCATTGCCTCGATTACTTTGCTCCGTCTTTTTATGATTATTATTATTATTATTATTATTATTATTATTATTATTATTATTTTTAGCAGAGCGTCAGCTAAGACAAACAGAGACAGGGAAGAGATGCCAGGCACCATTCACTGTGTGAGAGTGCAGCCAGACCTGCCATCTGATGGTACAGATTGGATAAACCGCACGCAGTGGTTTCGGGAAACTGCTGTGTTACTTGTCCCTCTCACCGAGCAAGAGACTGATAATGATATAGAGGACACCGCTGAGGAACTGCCCATCCAAATCCACTGGATTAGCGTATTGCTCCATTGCTGCATGGGCGGGGGAAGTGGGGTAGGGGTAATGGTTATAATTTTGATCAAATATATTTCTACTCCCATATAACAGGGCCTACATCTAAAGTATACTTTTGAAACAGTGCTAGTAGGAGTTGATGTCATAAATAGTGTATGAAGTGATGTATGCCTTTTATAAGTATTACTGTAAAAAAATGTACTATATGAAATATTGTAGTTATTTAGTATGTTTTTAGTACTTACAAACATCCTTCAGTATTAGACGCTCCAAGTAACAAGCAGTATAGTTGTGTGCTAAGTATTGTGGTTTTTTTGTTTATTACAGTTACTGCATCCAGTTACACAGCATTTTTTTTTTTTTGTAAGGGTATTGTTTTTGTGTATGTCGTGATAGGGACAACTACAGGTGAACAGTGATAAGTGTACTGCACTGTACTGGACGGAGTGTACTTTATACAGGCATCAAAACACAGTTTAGTAAACAAGACTGAAGTAATCATGGAATCTGGTTACCTGAGTGACTTGTGAAAATATTGCCTTTGTGTTGCATTTTTAATTCATTCCTTCATATCAGCTGTTTGAGTGCAGAGATTACAAGACTGCTTCCCCTAAGGCCAACAATTATATCCCCAGTTCCCCAGAGATTGTAATGATGATTTATAAACTAGATAGTCCCCTGTGGGTGTATTGGTATTACATTTGAAAAAAAAAAAAGCTTGTCTTAGCCCCCTAGACACCAACTGTGTGAAATAAGCTGCCCCCCTAATTCATGTCATATCCATTCCCCTTTTACGATATTATTTTAACATTTCCAAAAACAGGTTAAGATGTTACAGAATATCTATGGAAAGGACAAAGTTACAAAAGAAACCATCTACAAAGTTGGTATATTTAAAGACAACAGTCCATTTTTTTTCTTCTGTTATTTTAAAATTATTTATATAAAAGAATTAAACACATCTACTGAAGCCCCAAAAGTACAGTTTGTGCAAAATGATCTTTTTTTTTATAAAATTGCAAACATATTTTACTGTTTAGGCCTACCACATAACTAGGGCTTGAATTTTTCAGGTTCTATTTTTTGGTTGAGTAAAGATCTTATTGAATACAAGACCCTTAACTAACTATACAAACAATTAGAAGGCAAACACTAATACAGTGCAAAGCAATATTAAAATTAACAGGACAGTTTAACCGATTGACCTATTAGCCTTTTAGCAGTAAGTATTTTTTATTTATTTTAATTATTATTTTATGAATCATAATAGGCCTACTGATGTTGTTTTAATAATTTTGAATTGTGTAAATATAAATGTTAACCTAATTTTAAAATAATTACTGGTTCTGAATTTATTGGTCCTAAACAATAACAAAAATAATCTTGCAACACTATCGAGCTGTTGTTTCTTTGAGCCCACCCTAGTCCCTAATGTCATTAATGAACTCAGAATGTAATGTATCAAGCCCTGGTCATTTCTATTGTATTTCTTGTTCTTTGTTCACATGTTCCTTTTCACTTTGTCCCTCGTTTTGTATTGCAATTTCTGCATTTATAAAATAAAATAGAAAATACATTAATTAAAACAAAAGTCACTCAAAGGAGTGTATTTTATTACGTAGGCCCACAAAAAAATGCTGATTGGTCAGGAGCAATGTCTTTGCACACCTCCTTCTGAAAGACATTTACTTTATTTAGAAAGAGTAGTGAATGATTGACATTATTCAAAAATATATTGCCGAAACCCAGGTTTATCGGTTTAAAAAAATGTAAAACCAATTTTCCAAATAGGTCTTCGGGGTGTTTTTTTGGTTATTATCGGCTAAAACTGAACACTTCCCCCTTCCTTACCTGTTAGAATGTCAGATAAAATGGGTTCCGCTGTACAATCTCTTGTAAATAGTGAAATCCCTTATTCATACAAATCTCTATATACAGAGGTATGTCTAATTGTATTACAATGCATCATTTACAATACAGTATATATTAATAAAGAAATCAATAAATTATTCCCACTTTTGGACTAGCGATTAGTCCTAATCTAGCACAGATAGAAAAATATTTCTTTGCATGTTAAAGTGACCCATCGGGAAAATGTAATTCCAACAATTAAAAAAAAATTGCAATATCCTAGATTTCCCATAAAGTTCTCCATTCTATGCACATCTTTTTCTAATTCTTGGCTAGAGTCACTGTTGGAATTTTTACATGAGAGTGTAAAAGAAACAGTGAGTATATAGCTAACAGTGCCGCAGCAGTCTTTCCATGTGTGAGGAAACAATACTGACTTTATGATGATGATGCACTTCTGCTCTTCTATAAATGAATATCACTGATTCCCACTCCAATATAAGCAAAAAACTAAACAGGTTCTGTGGCCTCAATAAAAAAAGAATAATAAAAAACCTCACAAAAACAAAAGGAAAGAGGAAAGATTAAAATTGTTGTTTCAGCTGAGAAGTTGACCTGTAGGGTGAACAAAATATTGTTTTTTTTGTGTGTTTTTATTCTTCTATTCTTTATTTTTTATTGCTTCTTGTTCTGTTTTGTTATTTTGGTCAATTGCAGTGCATGTGAAAAGTGATAGATTGATATGGAGAGTTTAAGGAGGTACAGTAAAGGCCTCTACTCACCGGACGCATACTTGCCAACATTTGGAAACTGTTCAGCGGGATGCTCGTCCCCTGGGGGGGATATGCATCATACACATGGGAGGGGTCATATGCAAAAAACACTCTATCACATAATAATAGACGTATCCCCTCAACTCAACACCACACAACCAGCATGGCAGTAAACATAGACACAATGAAGCGTTCTTACCTTTGTATACCGGTAAGTTAGTGATCAGCAGATGTTTCAGCTGCACGAAGAGCACAGCGTGTGGTTTTCAATAACTATACTGTGCAGAATAAATAATTCTTATTGAAGCTGTTGTCTGATTGGTTAATTCGCAAAAAAATAGGATCCAATCAAAAGGTTAATGGGTCATGTTAATAAACAAATCAAGTAAAATAAATAAATAAAATATTAGTTTGGGGTTATTAATACACACATATGTGACCTGTATCAATTTATTTCAGATTTACATTGACTTTTTAAAAATATTTGTGATCTCATTTAGGTCATATACTCCATTTTGCTTCACAGTGACCCCTACTGGGTGTGGTGGTGATTGTTCCTAACATTGTTATTGACACTCCTGGTCAGGATTGAACATTACTGTGGGGGTCTGACCCCTTGCCATTAGTGATCAACATCCAAACAGCCACTTCTCTTGATGGATGCTGACTACAATATATATATATATATATATATATATATATATATATATATATATATATATATATATATATATATATATATATATATATATATATAATTTATTAGCAGATGACCTTATCCAGGGTGACTTACAATTGTTACAAGATATCACATTTTTTGTGTCCATACAATTACCCATTTATATAGTTTTTTATTTTTTTATTTTTTTACCTGGAGCAAAAATAAATAAATAAATAAAGGGTTCAGCAGCAGTTTCCCCAACCTGGGATTGAACCCATGACCCTCTGGTCAAGAGTCCAGAGCACTAACCACTACTTCACACTGCTGCCCCTTAAATTTTAAATTTAACTGGATTCATTTAACCAGGGCACATTCTATTGAGATGCTATTGTATTTTCACAGGTTAAAAACAAAGTAGTCAGTTTACACAGACAGGTAAATTCAGGCATTCAACGAATAAGGAAGTTGTGATGAACAAGTATGATTTCCATATCATACCATGTTTTATATAAATAATTATATATCATACATCACCATACAATAGTAAGGGAAATATACCACAATTCTGGAATTGGAGAAAGGTGTCAAGTAGATTTGGTATTATTTAATTGAATTAATTCCGTGAAATTCAATAGGAAGCAATGTTTATAACTGCATATGAATTCCCATCACTCAGTATAAAGTGTTTGCCAGGTTTGAAACCATGCATTACTGATTAGCAGATATTATTGTCTTTCTTTAACATGCTATCATTCTCAGCTTTCTAAATTATTTATGCATGTGGATGCAAATTACTAAAAGGAAGAGAAATCTATAAATGTAGTTTGCACATGTATGGAGTACTTCTAGGATAACTGGCCTGCTGCTGCAGGCATTTCATATACATTTATTGTTTTAAACGTTTGGTTAACGTTGCTGGATGACCAATCACAACAACAGGGTTTTAAAGCTTTATTATTCACTGTTAGGTATTAGACAACTACTGGATAAATACTATATTCTGAAACAGCACAATGCTAATTGTATGCATCAGTACTTGCTGTAAAATCTCAACTGTCAGAATGGCATTTTGTGGTATGTCTTGAAGACCTTATTTATATTCATTAAACAGCCTTTTTGTAGTCAAATAGCTTCTATTTATATTGGATAAACCATTTAGTTATTTAGGTAAAGGAAATACACACAAATGAAAATGACAAGAAGCATGCATCTGTAGTAGCGAAACTGGGAGATATTGATCCTGTATGAATTTATGCACCACTGTGAAGCTCTTAACTTCTTTTAATTGGACACCAGGAAAAATGGTGTTACTTATTTGATGCTGTGGGAATGGCATACTCTGGATTATAGACTTATACATGTTTTATTTTAACTGGTTGGTTACAGAATTTTTTTTTTTCTTTAACGGGAAACGGCTACTTATTGATGTTTTTACAAGCAAGCATAAAAAAATTAACTCACGGATTGCATTTTTATTACACATACAGTAGTACTTGCATGGATAGATGGGTAATTAGCAATAAACAGATAGCTGATGTGAATACCAGTGTCTGGAAGGGTAGACAAACTTGAGACTTTTCTTTAGCTGCTAAATAGGTTGGAACAGAAAACATAGATAGTTCTGTGAGTACTGATAACTGAAGATGGTCATTTTTAAAAGTGGATCTCTTAGAGTAAAGCACATTTGAACAGATTGACCAAGGTCTTTACACCAACATGCAATTTGCACTATTATTTGTGGAAGGAAAAAAATGGCTTAGAAGTTAAAACTAACAGATTTCCCCCTTTTCAGAATAAGCTGCAGGTTCAAGTGAAATACATCAATAATATGTTCTGTGTGCAAACGTGTCCTCACATTTCTATCATCTCCACAGCTCAAGACTTAGAAATTAAGCACCTAGTCACGTACTTCCTGTTGTCCAGTTGTCTACAGTATTAACTTGTTTATTCAAAACAAACTGCCTGACCTGTTTTTTTCTCTCCCTGGGTTGTGACAGGATAACTGAGCTGTTATAAACAGTTACAAGATCAACTACAGATTAAACTTTTAATACATTTTCGTGTTGTTGAAATGTTATCTTAATCATCCAAAAATTTTGCATTGTATAAAAGGAATACTTTATGCCCTCTGAATCTTCATAATATTATTATTAATTTATTGTATTTATTACCTCATGATGTTATTATTCATCATGTATCAATGTTACTGTGTACACTCATGGATATTTGGCATGTTTACAAAATACAGCAGCATATTGTACCTCTGGGACAGTCTCTGAAGAAAGTCTGAGTACAGTGGATTTTTTGTAATAAGGTAATATAAAAACTGACCAATATTGGTTGTCCCCCCGCCCCATGAGAAAAATGTGTTTGTTAAATATTTTCAGTGGAAAATATCTACACTTAGAGACTGGAATACACTGAAACTAGACTAAAGCAATCCTATTGTATATGAATCTTATAGAATTTAACAAAATACTTCATAGGAAGCAAACACATTTATGTACAAAAAGGGGAGCTCCCTAATAAAAGCTGAATCTCAGAACAATAAGTGTGTGAATATAGTAATTGTTACAGTTGTGTATAATGGGATTTAAAACAGGATTCATTCATCCAACATTTTACATATCCGCTCTTACTCTGGTCTCTAGTTATTTTACACAATTAACTGGTCCTGTGAATGTGTCATGCAGCATTGCTTGCACACATGTCACTGCTTTAGTCCATGTGTACAATAATGGTGTTACAGGTTTAATTTTAGA
Organism: Acipenser ruthenus; assembly: GCF_902713425.1. NCBI lineage: Eukaryota > Metazoa > Chordata > Actinopteri > Acipenseriformes > Acipenseridae > Acipenser > Acipenser ruthenus. Next base: position 34,042,592 of record NC_081193.1, read on the forward strand.
AATGGATATTCAAATTTTTTTTAGCAAGCCACCTGCAAACAAAAATAGAGTGAAAGAACTAGTTAGAGTGAGGTAGGATTTTTTTTTTTTTAATAAATTTAGTTGTTGCCAATTATTTTTTATTATTTTCACCCAATTTGTAATGGCCAATTATTTTATTATGCTCAGCTCACCACTACCACCCCTGCGCTGACTTGGGAGGGAAAAGACGAACACACGCTGTCCTCCGAAGCGTGTGCCGTCAGCCGACCGCTTTTCTTCACACTGCGGACTCACCATGCAGTCACCCAAGAGCTACAGCGTCGGAGGACAACGCAGCTCTTGAGCAGCTTACAGGCAAGCCCACAGGCGCCCAGTCAGACTACAGGGGTCGCTGGTGCGCGGTGAGCCGAGGACACCCTGGCCGACCCAACCCACCGTCCCTCCCCCCGGGTGGCGCTCGGCCAATTGAGAGCTGCCCCGTGGGAGCTCCTGTCCTCGGTCGGCAAAGGAAAAGCCTGGACTCGAACTCGTGACATCCAGACTATAGGGCACATCCTGCACTCTACGCAAGTGCTTTTCCTGGATGCGCCACTCGGGAGCCCAAGGTAGGAATTTTTTGTCAATAAAATATAATGGGATAATAGTAATTAAATGTAGCTAATGCAGCTTATTTCCTTCAAAAAAAAATAATATGTGTAATGAATATAAACAGGAAACATATGTAGAGAAAGTGGTGATAAACTGTTTAATAACAAACTGTATAAATCAGGAGACAGAGTAGATTTATTTATTTTCTTACAGGGTTGGCCTACTACTTCTGAGGAATCTGCTGCTGCAGATACAAATACTAGGCCTACTGAAGTTGCTAGCAAAGGGAATGTAAGCATTGTTTTACCGCAAAATCCAAACCAGCCGGCAACATCAACAATTATTAAGCAGAATCTCAGCAAGAAAACACTGTGTTTTCAAGCCGACTGGTTCACACGTTACCCCTGGTTGCATTACGAGGAGTCGGTTAAGGAAGTACTGTGCTTTTCCCGTGCGAAGGCATGGCAAATGAAACTAATTAACATGTCCAAATTTGCAGAGGGGTTATTTTTGTATGATGGGGTTCGCAATTGGAAGAAAGCACTGGAGAAATGTAAAGGCCATGAAAAATCATTCACTCATGGACTAGCATCACAAGAACTAAAACAACACAAACCATCAAAGCCAATCGATGCATTGCTCAATGACCAGGTGCTGTGGTGAGCAAGAGGTTGCGTGAAAGTGTCTCCAACAAATATTCACTTCAGTCCGGTATTTAGCTCGTCAAGGACTTGACTTTCGTGGTCATGACACAAATCAAGGAAACTTTAAGCAGCTGTTGTTGTTACGATGTGAAGATGAACCACAACTAAAACAATGGATAATGAGAAAAATGAACATGACATCAAGCGATGTTCAGAATTAAATATTACAATTGCAAGCTCATTCTTTAATATGTGCAATCTGCCAGGCAGTTCGCACTAGCTCTCAGCTTTTTTTCAGTTATTGTAGATGGCACACAGGACGTCAGTGGAATGGAGCAATAATCGATATGTATTAGATACATTGATGAAGAGCTTAATGCTCATGAGGCCTTTCTTGGCTTGTATGAAGCACCTGATTCATGTGGAAAAACGATTGCAAATATTGTGCAGGATGCTCTACTTCGACTCCAGTTACCAATATCCTACCTATGCGGTCAGACGTATGATGGTGCTTCAAATATGTCTGGAGCCTACCATGGGTGTCAGGCAGAAATCAAATCAAAGCAGCCTTTAGCACGTTATGTTCACTGCAGCGGTCATTCCTGCAATCTTGTGGCAGTTATTAGAGATGCTCTTCAATGGGTTCAAAAACTTGGCAATTTTTACAGCGCATGTTGCTAGCAGTGAAAGTACAAAGTTTCACTGAATCAAGCCACTACGTGCAGCTGTGAAATCTGTTTTAACACAATACTCCAAGGTACTGTCCAGTTTGGAGGAAGCAGCAGAGAGCAGATGAGGTCAGAAACAGCTTCTCATGCCAACGGCGTACTAGTAAGATTTCGAATGGGAACAGTACTGTTGGGATTGCACATGGGTATGCCAGTTTTAGAGCTGCTGGAAAATCTTAATGTCTACAAGATCCATGTACGGCTGGGATGTTGGAAGCAGTAAAAGCTGTACAACGCGAGGTGGATGTAGTACGCAGTGAACACTATTTTAATGAAATGTTTGAGGACGTGAACAAGCTAATTGAACAGTATGACTTACAACAGTTGACAATTCCAAGACACCGCAAAACACCTGCAAGTACACTGGAACTGCTACAGCTTATCATGCCACAACCGAACTGGAACGCTACCGACCACAGTATCTCGAGTTTATAGACTGTTCAAAATCTGAATTGTCAAAGTGATTTGACAGCGATGACCTTAAGCACTACCAAGCTTTAGAAAACGTACTACTACATGTCAAGAGCAATGGTATCCTAAGTAAGTATCCTGAACTCAGTCAGGATTCACTAATGATCCAACTTAGAATGTTTAAACATCAAAATCACTACAGATCTGTTGCGGAAGCCGTAAAAACAATCCGAGAACTGACAACCAAAGTCAGGAGACTTGTCCCACAAGTTGAACAACTTGTACGTTTGCTCACTAGTTTCACCAGCATCTTCAGCCCAAGCAGAACGCAGTTTCAGCAGCCTATGATGGCTGAAGTCCTGGCTGCGCAGCAGCATGACACAAAGCAGACTAAACGTTGTAGCAGTTTGTCACACACACCAAGACATTGTTCCAGATCAGATGTTCCAGATCAGACATAAGAAAAAACCTATTTGGAAAATATTAGGTGAGTGACCTTATTCCTTCATAAATATATTTGTGTCAAAACATTTTTTTCCCTTCTAAATACCAGTGTTATTAAATCACTCTAATTTATCAACTTACAATGTGATTAAACACGGCGTTTCTAAAGCAGATTAGTTTATAGTTAAAATACACATTAAAAATATTTCTTATTGCTATTACTGTTTCAATCGCCATTTGTGTTTATAAGAATGTGTCGTAACATCACGCCTTATTTTCCTAAATTAATACACATTGTGTCCCCCCACCTTACAGTAGAGATCGGTGCCCTTGCACAGAAGTCATATTTTTTTTTTATGTCAACATAAAAGATTAAAATGTTGCCCAATATGAAAACTGGAATTATCCTGCCTTTTATTTTTCTTTGTTGTAAAATGTAAAGTTTTTGAATAACACCTTTATACAACTATATAAGTATAACTGTTTGCATATTGCATGCTTTACTAAAGGGCATAAGCAGAAGTAAGAATAAGAAAAAGTTGAAGCTACACAGGTTGAAGCGTAAACACCCCAGTCCTGCTACGAATCCAACTGGAACCATCGTCAGAGGTAACTGCGAAAAAAAAGTTGTCTATAATATTAAACAAACTGTTTTATAACTTATTAATTACTTAATTACTTAATAGTTTTATATTGAAGTTTTAACATGTTCACTGAATTTAAGAGTTGAATGTTGAAATATAAGTAACATAATTAATTTGCAGAGTCAGTGTGATACCTCAAAAAAAAAATGCGCTGAGCCGATAAAGCACTTGTAGAACACGTGCGTGGTTGTGCAGTAGTTCAAAGTAATGCAGTAAAAATGGAAGGCACTTTTTTAATGCCTACCCCATTACAATTAAAGATAGTACATTACTCATTACTCATGACTTCAAGGTAATGTTGCATTTTACCCCCTCAGTGTTAACATTAGAGGGTAAGTTACTCCCAGACCAAAAGCCTTTTCAGGAGCGCTATGGTATAAATGTACAGACGTGCTCAAATTTGTTGGTACCCCTCCACAAAAAACGAAGAATGCACAATTTTCTCTGAAATAACTTGAAACTGACAAAAGTAATTGGCATCCACCATTGTTTATTCCATATTTAATAGAAATCAGACTTTGCTTTTGATTTTTTATTCAACATAATATTGTAAATAAGAAAACAAATGAAAATGGCATGGACAAAAATGATGGGACTGCTAACCTAATATTTTGTTGCACAACCTTTAGAGGCAATCACTGCAATCAAACGTTTTCTGTAGCTCTCAATGAGACTTCTGCACCTGTTAACAGGTAGTTTGGCCCACTCTTCCTGAGCAAACTGCTCCAGCTGTCTCAGGTTTGATGGTGCCTTCTCCAGACTGCATGTTTCAGCTCTTTCCATAGATGTTCGATAGGATTCAGATCAGGACTCATAGAAGGCCACTTCAGAATAGTCCAATGTTTTGTTCTTATCCATTCTTGGGTGCTTTTAGCTGTGTGTTTTGGGTCATCATCCTGTTGGAGGACCCATGACCTGCGACTGAGACAGAGCTTTCTGACACTGGGCAGTACGTTTCGCTCCAGAATGCCTTGATAGTCTTGAGATTTCATTGTGCCCTGCACAGATTCAAGGCACCCTGTGCCAGGCGCAGCAAAGCAGCCCCAAAACATAACCGAGCCTCCTCCATGTTTCACTGTAGGTATGGTGTTCTTTTCTTTGAAAGCTTCATTTTTTCGTCTGTGAACATAGAGCTGATGTGACTTGCCAAAAAGCTCCAGTTTTGACTCATCTGTCCAAAGGACATTCTCCCAGAAGGATTGTGGCCTGTCAATATGCATTTTAGCAAATTCCAATCTGGCTTTTTTATGTTTTTCTTTCAAAAGTGGAGTCCTCCTGGGTCTTCTTCCATGGAGCCCACTTTCGCTCAAAAAGCGACGGATGGTGCGATCAGAAACTGACGTACCTTCACCTTGGAGTTCAGCTTGTATCTCTTTGGCAGTCATCCTTGGTTCTTTTTCTACCATTCGCACTATCCTTCTGTTCAATCGGGTCGATTTTCCTCTTGCGGCCGCGCCCAGGGAGGTTGGCTACAGTTCCATGGACCTTAAACTTCTTAATAATATTTGCAACTGTTGTCACAGGAACATGAAGCTGCTTGGAGATTGTCTTGTAGCCTTTACCTTTACCATGCTTGTCTATTATTTTCTTTCTGATCTCCTCAGACAACTCTCTCCTTTGCTTTCTCTGGTCCATGTTCAGTGTGGTGCACACAATGATACCAAACAGCACAGTGACGACTTTTCTCCATTTAAATAGGCTGAATGACTGATTACAAGATTGGAGACATGTGTGATACTAATTAAAGAAACTAATTAGTTTGAAATATCACTATAATCCAATTATTTATTATCTTTTCTAAGGGGTACCAACAAATGTGTCCAGGCCATTTTAGAATATATTTGTAGAATAAGCAATAATTCATCTTTTCACAGCTTCTTTGCTTTATTCTATGACATACCAAAGGCATGCAAGTATACATGATAAAATAGCTTTTAATTTCATCACTTTTCAGGAGGAATTAAGCATTTCAATGAGCTGTAAGGGTACCAACAAATTTGAGCACGTCTGTATGTAGTTCTGTTTTTTCCTATATTTCAAAAAACCTACATATGAGAACTAAGAAGTATGGCATGCAATTACCATAATAAATGTTACTATTTCTCAGTAAATTATAATTCTTTCATTCCATGTGGCTTACAAATGCATATTTCCTGATGATAATATAAACACTGCTGGTGTTGAATGTGCTTGTGTTTCAAAGTTACTGTATTCAGGTTTGCGGAGGGCATGCAGAGAGACTGCATTGTCTTACTTTTATATGTATTTCTTGCAGACAGTTTCTGCCTCATAAACTACACCCACACACATGCTGATAAAATAATTACTGCTAATGAATGAAAAAGTCCTGTAATAAAATCTGCAGACCAATCTAGCTGTGTTGTTGAGTGCCCTCGTATGGTTTCAGTCGTGAATTTTAATAATTCTACTCACGCATTAACAATCAATTTCATCTGCTCTAATTATACTGGGTTATCTAAATTGGTTTGTAAAATGGTTTCAATGCTAAGGAGGTACCCAATGATTACAATATATAAGATAATTCACACAATTTCTTAAGAATATCTAATTAAGGACCTTTCTGGTTTAAGCCTCATAGAACATAGAATACTCATCAAGCACAGTTCATATTTAAAATGCTTTTTGAGCAATCTGATGAATGTATGGTGGTGGAACATTATCATTATTTGTATGTGTTGACTAGGCATTATTTTGTGATTTTTGTTTTGCTGTAATGGCTTAATGTGAACAATATAATGAATAATACAGTCAACCTCAGCAGCACTAAAAAGTAATATTAAAAAAGTCTGTGATAAATTGGAGCGAACCATATAATTAAAAAAAAAAAAAAAAAACCCACCCCTGGGCATTTCCAATTGAATGAATGGTTTGTAAACATGATGAAAAATGGGTATGTGTAGTAATTTGTTTACGGTTGTTAAGTGGAAAAAAAAAGTATGTATCATTGACTGTTTCTGAAATATGACATGATTTTATGTGTCCACAAAAAGTTTTATTATTATTAGACCAATATCCAAATGTGAAAAGTTGAATAAAAGAAGCCCTGTCAATGGGCCAGTTTCCATGTGGGGCTGTTTACACGTGACATGTCGATGCGCATGCACGTTTGGGAGAATTTACTCATGAGAATCAGGTTTGGGGCTGAAAAGAAAGGCCAAAGCGAGGGATAGGGTAAATCTAATTTACTTGTGTAAATGAAGAAAAAAACGGGAAGACCACGCTGATTTTCAATGGAAACACGCATTTCACATTAAAATGTAAATCAATCAATCAATCTTTATTTCATATAGCACCTTTCATAGTGGACCACCATCACAAAGCACTTTACAAGATGCAGTAACAGCTAGAAATATACTTTAAATACAGAGAAATGCATAATGCATGAGATACAGTAAAAACAATGCATAATACAATACAGTGAAAAATACAAAATACATGAAATACAGTTAAAAAGAAAAAGCACAATACATTAAATACAGTGAAAATGCATAATACATGATATAGTAGCAACAACACAGGAGCTGGTATCAGATATCAAGCTTAAAGAGCATGGAAAGCAATAGCGAACAAGTGGGTCTTGAGAGTTGATTTAAAGCGAGCGACGGTGGGAGCATCACGCACCAAAGCCGGGAGAGAGTTCCAGAGAGTCGGAGCCATGAAGCTAAACAAGCGTTCTCCAAGTGTGGTGCACTTTTGCTTGGGGATAACAAGCAGGCCAGAGTTGGAGGACTTCAGCTTGCTGGCAGGGACATAGCAGGTCAGCAGGTTGAGGAGGTACTCAGGACCTGTGTGATGAAAGGCATTGTAGGTGAACAGGAGAGTTTAAACCGGGCAAGACGGGGTGATGTGCTCACGTTTTTTACATCTGGTAAGGATCCTGGCAGCGGCATTCTGAACTCGCTGCAGTCGGTTTATGGTGTGTGCCGGGAGACCACCGAGTGGCGCATCCAGTAAAGGCCCTCCGTGTGGAGTGCAGGATGTGCCCTATAGTTTGGACGTCGCAAGTTCGAGTCCAGCCTATTCCTTTACTGACTGAGGACGGGAGCTTCCAGGGGGCAGTGCTCAATTGGCCGAGCGCCACCAGGGGGGGAGGGAGGGTTTGGTTAGCCAGGGTGTCCTCGGCTCACCACGCACCAGCGACCCCTGTAGTCTGGCCGGGCGCCTGCGGGCTTGCCTGTAAGCTGCCTGAGAGCTGCGTTGTCCTCCGATGCTGTAGCTCTTTGGTGGCTGCATGGTAAGTCCATAGTGTGAAAAAAAGCGGTTGGCTGACGGCACACACTTCGGAGGACAGCGTGTGTTCGTCTTCACCCTCCCGAGTCAGCGCAGGGGTGGTAGCGGTGAGCTGAGCCTAAAAATAATTGGCCATTCCAAATTGGGAGAAAATAATAAAAATAATTGGCAACGACTAAAAAAAAAAAAAAAGAAAGAAATACTAACCTGCTGAAGTGGGTGTTGACACATATACAATCCTGAACGCCACAGCATCATGCACAGATCCTGGCATGCCACACGAAATGTCTCTAAACCTTTGAAATAAAGTAACAAGATGTGTCAAAATTATTGAAATAGCTGTATTTTGACACATTATGGATTTGTGACTTTATAAGGTACTTTATATGAAAAGTCATAATATACTGTATTCCTTACAAATATGTTGTCAAGACCTATGTAAACACATATATATATATATATATATATATATATGCCAGTGTTATCCACTACTGCTTGGAGAATGAAAGATGCCCAGTACTTCCTGTTGAGGTAATCTCTCAGACAGTGCTGTTGTGCTTTGATGGGAATGTGGGTAGCATCAATCATCCCCATTACTTGGGGCAACCTGAAATTTTCAGCGACACGCAGAGCAATGCTTTTTCCTTCAGTTACATCTGGCATACATATGCACATGTTGCAGTGCCACTGAACAAGGGAGTTGACAGATTTGTAAGTACAACGATGAACTGTGGTTTTATGCACCCCAAACACATTGTCGACTACCCTGTACTCAGCTGAGGATGCTAACCTATACAGAGCAATCGCCACTCTTTTCTCCACTGGCATAGGAGCCCGTACGTAATTCCTTGCTGGCTGCATATCCTCCTTTACCAGTTCCACTATAATGTGGAATGTGGCCGTGGTGACGCGAAAAAACTTTATCCACTGGAGATCTGTGAAAGAGTGATGCAGCACAACCTCTTCCAACCAGCGAGACGGATGAGAATCTGTCCAAACTGTCCTTTAGCTAGCCATTGGCATTAGATAACAAGGCATAAGGATTTGCTGGTAGAGGATGTTTGGAGGTTCAAGCTCCCGAAACAAAGGGAAAACATCCACTGTTCACAATCCAGGCAGCCTTGGGAGCATACATGGAAGGTGTCTGGCACAGAGCTTTAGAATCCTATGTCTTTGTCGGTTTTCAGCCATGGTGCTCTGCAATACATGTGTTGATCAGTTTCATTTTATACCTCTGAGTTCATTTTTAATTCATGAGTCGTAAGTTAAATTAGCTGACAGTATTCACTACTAAGGACTTACCACCCCACCAATGACATTTGAAAAGCAATTTGGGCAAGAGCAGTAAAACATATTATTAAACAACCATGCACAAGGTATTTAGAAATTGCATCTTTATTACATCAGCTTACATTACCTCATGTACCAGTTCTCTGTGCGCATGGAAACAACATTTACACAAGCCCTCTGCGAAAACAGCACGAGAACTTTACGCACAGCTAATTTACATATCAACCCCCACCTTACCCGTTCATTTGCACGACGTCAGATAAAGACATTTTACTCGAGCAATTGTCTCGTTCTAAAAAAAAACACACATGGAAATTCCACCAATGCCAGCATCAGATTTGAGTAGTCCCCCTTGCTCACTAAATATCTTGGTACACCTGAAAAGCTAATCATCCATGTTTGAATACTACAAAAACTACTGGACTGTTTTATTGTTTACAGCTTGGATTGGATTAAAATGCCCCATCCAGATAAAATTGTGAGAATGCGTGGTCAACAGCGAGTGATTTTTGACAAACTGGCCATTGACCACGCATATGAGAAAACCCGTGCCGAATGTGATCGAGGGATAAACAAGGTAATTAATATCCAGTTAATCCCTCGGCCATAATATAAAAACAAGCAGATTTGGCTGAACAGGGTTAGTGTGTTCAGAGGCAGAACGAGACGTGAGTCGTGAGATAAAAAGAAAAGCTAAAATCCAAATAACCAGCACGATACTTGTTTGTTCCATGTCTGTTTGGTTTGTTAAGTGCTTTGTTTTTTGTTTAAATATTAGATTTATTATTAAAACTCATGCATCAGCACTTCCATACCCTAGCACTGTGTCTGTCTCCTCCCTGGTCTGACGTCACCCGCAAGCCATCTTGCCACAGGTACATTTGTGGGACAGAATGCTTATTAAAATGTTTGACATTTGAAGATTTACTCAAGGATACTGTCACGGGGTACGCAGATTTATTAAACTTGTGCAAACTATGGCCGAGGGGTAATAAGATAATGAATAGCCAGTTAATCCCTCGGCCATAATATAAAAGACCTGCAGCTTTGGCTGCATGGGGTGGGTTGTCTAGAGGAGGAAAGAGACAAGTAAGAACAGATACTGAAAGTAAATAATTACTACTCGTGCTGGATTCAAACCAGCACGATACTTGTTTGATTTAGTGTTAACTTTGTTTTGTGCTTTGTCTGTTAGTTTTGGCCAACGAGCCGTTTTGTTTTGTAAAGTTTTTTGTTTTGTGTTTTGGGAAAGAGTTTGTTTTGTTCGAACCTTTTGTTTTGTTATTTTGATTAATAACCACGCAAGCCATCCTGCTTCAGGCCACCGTGCCATTTTGTTTCTGTTTGGTTTGTTGTATTTATTTAATAAAGAAAGAGTGCATTTGCGTCTCACCCCGTAGTACTGAGTCTGTGTCTATCTCCTGGTCTGGTGACATCACCCAGCCATCCGTGACAGATACCAAGATATTTATTAAGCCTCAGGTAGCTAGCTAGTTTAATGAATCTTATCCTTTAATGTTAGAAGGAAAAAATGTTTTGTTTCTATTTGGTTTTTGATGAAATATCATAGAATCTAAGTGTATCAATGTAGCAATTATTGGATATTAATACACATCCTATAATAGATTAAGAAATAGTTTTTCTGATTGCACCTCTTAAAGATTGAAATGTTTTTGGTTTTGTGGTTGCATGTCGAAGTGAACCTGCAACCCTCATATGTTCATGTTCTGAACTTGCACCACTGTTTATTTGTCCTAAGGTTTTCAAATGTCTGTTTAGATCCAGGCGCATGCAACCACAAAACCATCTGATAATGATCAATTACCCTCTTCCTTGCTTCTGGTTCTCTTATCATGATATATCAATATAAGCTAATGTGTTAAATGGCTTACAGTGTTTGAGTGACACTGACTGATTAGTCAATAAATGCTCCATTGATGATGCTGCAATATGTTGCAATATAAAGCTTGTGGGTGACAATATTTATCTTCTTTTTAAACAGCGATATTGTTGTGCAAGTACCAAAATAATACAGTCTCCCTGTTATTATTATTAATTTGACATATTTTAAATTGCTTTATTTAAACATAAGTTCCTTAAACAGAACTGTGGCAGGGCAGAAGCCCTGCTGCTGTAAATAGTGTGGGTGTGGGAATGTAAGGTTGGCAGGGATGGGGTTAAATCTGTCCCTGCCAGCAATCACAGGTGTGGCAGTTCTCCAATTAGGTAATTGATGCTAACTTTGTTTGGTGGAGGGAGTCAGGTCTGTGTTTTGACTATTTGTAGTGAAGGCGATTGCCCAGCCTACAACATTTTATTTTGGCCCTTGTGCTAGTTTGTTTGTTCCTGTTTATTTGTTGTTGTATTTATTAAATGTGCACTCTAGTGTTTAAACTGCAACTTCCTGGTCTCTGAGTCTCTTCCTGCTGATAGCAGCTTGGGTCGTGACGCTATCCTTTTTTTTTTACTGCCTGGCAAAATTACTTCTATATATAGTACTCGTCAGATTCCAGCAAAAGTAAAGCAAGACCAGAATAACAGTTTATTCTTGGATGAAAAATGATTTAAGTCAATGTGAAATATTACAGTTAAATGTACATATGATTTTACCCAAATGCTTCCTAAGGGACATACACCAAACCACCCTGTATTAGGAAGTGTAGTGTAGAGGCCAGGGGAAATCATGGGATCAGTGTGTCAGGTTGTACAATAAGAGAACATTGATTTCAAGGAAAAATACATAAAAGTGTTTACTAGCCACTTCAGCTTCAGGACATACGTATGTACATCAAATGAAAGAGCACTTGCAGTACCATGCCGTGCCTGTGTACGTTAAGGTTTGCCGTCTATTCTATGTTTTTTTTTTAAAAATCTGATCTCTTTGTATACATGCCCTAAGGCAGTGTTAGTAATGTGATATTTGTTTTGAAGTTAGGAAGGAGAGATAGAAATCATCAGGTGACTTTAAAATCCCTATCTATCTGTGAAGACATTGTGAAGAGTTAGAGATACCGCAGCAAACAATTAACGATCTAAAGTATATATATAAGATTTCATTGTATTGTTTGTGCAGTTTTTTTCATACCCTAAAAACACATAATAAAAGGCTCGCAAATATTTATGGCTTTACAGTACTTACAAACTACAGCACTTAATATGAGGCTGTGATGCAACTTTCTAAGGCAAGCAGACCACTTGCAATGCCTGCGCTAAGTAGTGCTGTACTTTGCTTTGTTACAATCCCTCCCACACAAGGTTAGCAGAACAGCACAACACACAACCGAATTGCGAGGCCCTACTCTACATTAATTTGAGAAGCAATGGCTGTGTCAGGAGGCAATTCATATATATAACTTGTTAAAGTGGTTGGTTACAACAAAGACATCCACTTTATTGTTCTTAGTATCTTCAGCAGTCCAAAGGTCCATGCACACAGATTCCATCAGTTCCATAGTCTTGATGTTCTCGAGCGGAGCCCTATCTTCGGGTTCAGGTGTTTTGCTCACTACACATCTTTTACAGTAGTGACTTGACTTCCTCTTCTAATCCCACCCAAAAGAATCTTTGGCATATCAGATACAATGTTCTCCCCTGACCCTGGTGACCTGCAGGGACCCAGAGAACCAGGGACCACTAACTGGTATCTCTTCACTCCGATGGTCCTTTCGATGCTCTGTATAAAATTCTGGTCTTAAGCTCTACCAACTCCCATTGCTTCAGCAGTCTTTTGGTTTGTGAGCTCTCATGATCTAACTCACGACGGAAGATCTTCTACCGTGCTAAACGTAGAACATGGTCCTTCCAACCCCGTCACCTGCCTGCTGTTCTTCTTGCAACTTTTGAAGAGTAAAAACTGGAAGTGTGGGTTGACTTCCTGGCAGCAGGTTTTGAACATGTTGTGTGGCACACACTGCCCTAGCAGGCACATGTTTCTCCCAGTTCAAGTGGGTCTCTAGAACTGCCTTCACAACTTCACTCCTTAAAGAAACAGGCTTTGACAGTTCAGGCATGATTCCCTTTTCACAGCAATCCTCTTGAACAGGCATCTCACGATCTTCCACTGCTTGACAGTTCACTGCTAACATAAAGGCTCTTTGGACACTGTCTTTAGCGACGCCATTAGCTTTAGCTTCCTAAAAAGTGGCTTGCGTTGCTTAACTTGACCAAAAGGTTGCTTCCTGTGCCTTGGTTCAGCAGTGAGCTTATAGAGGGGCCTCACCATTGTCGAGAATCCTGGGATGAAATGCAAATAGTAGTTAGCCTGGCCCAGAAATTACCTAAGCGATTTTGCTAATAGTAGGGACCCCTAAACTACACTGTAGTCATTACAACTCAGACATTTACAAAGCTGTGTCCTCTTTCCGCAAAAAATAAATTGCTTTAAAATTAGAAAACAAAAATATTTTGATAGCCTACAAAAAAAGGAGTATACGTAATGCAATGTCTATTATAGTACACAATTTAAATCAATACATATAAAAAAGCACTCCCTGATCTGTCTCTCCCAGTGTTCCCTAAAAGCCTCATGTTCCCTAAAAGCTTGTGTCCTCGGGAAGATCAATACGACATCTATTTCATATGGCAATATTGTGAAAAACATAACATGCCACAAAAAAAAAAATGCTGACTTAAGGACTGTATTGTAGTGTACCACCTGACAGATCCAAACATCTGAAAAGCATTTTTAACATTCCAAATGTACGCTCAATGACAGATCGAGCAGGAGTATTTGGGTTACATCATAAGCCACGAATACACTGCCCTGCACGCTTCACTAAAGCTGCAGACACTTCATGTACAGCACCTCTTACATCTGACTGGCTAATACCTGCACTAGTTCCTACAGTCCTCTCAAAGGAAACAGTGGCAAATAAAGTTAGTGCAGCTGTGACCTTTAATGCAACAGGCAATGTGTTACATCTTCCCGTATCTCTTTCCAGAACTGCCTGCAGTAACTGGCAGATATCAGCTATAGTGTGCTTGTTAATCAGAGGCGATGTCTGCATTCGCTGTCGTACAAAACTAAGAAGCACAGGTTCGGAAAACTATTTCGATATCTTTTCTCCCTTCGACGCAGGAATGCTGATGCATATTCCATTCTCTCTAAAAATAAATAAACAGAAAATGAATAAATATTCAATTTATAAAATGTAAATATAGAAATGTATATATACTTACGCTTTGTCTTCACGTTCACTTCCTTCTACCCCTAGCGCTGCCGTTGATTGCGCTCAAAATAAGCCTGCCTTTCATCTGCAGCTTTGCACCATCAAAATCACTTCACAACAAAATGTTAATGACACCACGCCTCAAAAGTTATGCTTCAAAAATCGTGCCCAAATGACCTTTGAGCTAGCGCTACTAGTTGGCGAAGTTATGAAAACTGGGTCCATAAAGTCATATTGTAATTATATGATGTATAAAATCAACTTAATTTGGTATTCTTTAACATACAACATGCTGCCTGTGGCCCAAGATTGTATCAACAGAAAAGAAACAAAGAGCTGCAGTTAAAACGCTGTTGCGCACGTTTATTAAACCAACAAAGAAAACACTGTAACAAATAAACAAGGCACAGGGGCCAAAATAATAGGTTCAAACAAAACAAGAAGACCGGGCATTTGCCTTCACTACCTCAAACACAACACAGTTACCTACTCAAACACTCACCTAAACAAACTCCCAAACAAAGCAGTTCTCCTCCCTTACATAGGCCATGGCTGGAGCCTAATTAACCACCAATCGTTCAATTAAAGCTCCAGCCACATTCCCACATTCATTCTGGCAGGGAGGATTTTAACCCCATCCCTCCCAACCCTATATTTACACCACACACACACACACTATTTACAGCCGCAGGGCTTATGCCCTGCCACACTGCCCTTTAACAGATCTGTTCCATTTCTTTCTTTTATATTGCATATAATATGTTTTTATTGCATATAACATGTTTTTATTGCATATAACATGTTTTTTTATTGCAGCTTTTTGCCTTGGGGTTTTTAGTTTGCATTGATAGCTGACAAGGAGCATTACCATTTATGTCGTCTTTTTTTGGTTCAGTAGCTTTGGAAACAAATGAAAGAGGACAAGATGCAAAAAATGCAGGAACATAATTAATGGCACATAAATGCAAGTATGCATATGGCAAAGGGAAGCAGTAGAATACTGTTTATAGCACTGTATATACAATACCTTTAGTACTGTAGGTTTATATCGTTCTGGTTTATTATACCTATAGATCAGACTATTTTTAGCACATTAAAGTAGTCCTTAAAAATACACTTTTTTTCTACTGTGGGTTTTTGGTGTACTGACACATTGTTGACACACATAAATATGCTGAAGGGCTGTGTAACAGGGCAAGGTTACATACGTGGGTTGTCACTGAATAATACTGAGGCAGTGTGAACACGATGGCTCGTTTGGTGACGTCAGGCCAGAAAATAGACAGACAACAGTTTTGGTGAGTGAAATGTGCTGTTGTGCCTGTGAATCCCAGCACAGTCTGCACGTTTACTTATTGTGCACTCCCTGTGCCCCATACAAATACCCACTTTAATCTGCTCGTGAAGTGATTGTGCAATCCTTGTGCTTAAATACAAATTTACATTTTAAATCACCTATGCTGCATAGCCCATACTCCGTGCACCACTACATACATACATATAACATCCCACATACAACGTAAATACACAAAATACCTACAGGGTTGGGGCACCCCACCGCATTGGGTGTTGACAAGCTGCATTTAATAAAGAAAACAAAACTAAACTAAAAATAAAAGTTTGTCCCACTAAAAGGAACATCCTGTTCCAGGAACCTACTACTCTACACAAACCCTCTCTACACTGTTTGGGATTAACATCCCCTAAACTGACCTACTTCTGAGCCCCCGGAGTCCCGGCAGTCTCACGACAACTCCGGCCTCTTCAAACGGCCTTTTCAAACGACCTCGGCTGAACAATGCCTTCACGAGCACCTTCTTGGAGTGGAAGGGTTTTGTGTAGTTCTCTCCATGGAGCAGACACTTTCCTCCTCAATGTAAACACAGCACCCGTCTCTGTAGCATGGCAGTGCAGTCGCCTCAAGCTGTGGTGCAGACGCCTTTTGAGCTCTGCGCAGACTCCCCGCGCACGCCCCCCAGCCATTCAGGACTTCCCGATCAACTCAGCACCGGGCGAGCCTACCTGCTCATCAACGTGTCTCCTGTTGTGCGTCCCAGCTGCTTCCATAAAGGCACACATGCAATCAAGAACCAGCGACAGGGTCTCCCTGTCACAGGCTGAATAAAATATAATTAGAATATAGTGACCACCTTCAGAAGTATGTTGGTATCTCTGGAACCTATCTCTCCCACATGTCCTCTTACCTATCCGGACGCATGCAGTCGGTTTTCTATGCTGGATGCAGTGGTATTACAAACCCAGTCACTTGTGGTGTCCCCCAAGGATTTGTTCTTGGGCCTCTTCTCTTCAATATCTACATGCTTCCCTTGAGTCACCTCATCCAACACACACAAACCTCATGTTTCACTCCTATGATGACGACACCCAGCTCTACTTAAAACTCTACCCTGGAAGCCTCTCTGACATGGTCCCGCTCTCGGTTTGCATTCAAGATATCAAGGCCTGGATGTCTGCCAATTTTCTTTCTAGCAAATCTGAACTCCTTATAGTAGGATCTAAAACTCAACTTAAAACTCTAAATATAGCTGCCCTGAACCTCGGAAACTGTCTGCTGCTGCCTTCCCCCACAGTACTAAGCCTTGGTGTACTTCTTGACAGCAACCTCTCCTTTGATACCTACATCTCCTCCGTGGTCAAATCTTCCTTCTACCATCTTTGAAACATCTCCAAAGTCCGTCCCTACCTTTCCCTCCCGGATGCGGAGATACTTTGTCATGCATTTGTCTCCTCTCGACTCGACTACTGCAACTCTCTCAATGGTGGTCTCCCGGCACACACCATAAACCGACTGCAGCATGTTCAGAATGTTGCTGCCAAGATCCTTACCAGATGTAGAAATCGTGATCACATCACACACCCACCCCCCCACCCCCATCCTGTCTTGGCCAGCTGCACTGGCTACCTGTAAAGTTCAGGATTATTTTCAAAACTCTCCTGCTCACCTACAATGCCCTTCATCACAGAGATCCCGAGTACCTCCTCAATCTGCTGATCAGCTATGTCGCTGCCCGCAAGCTGAGGTCCTCCGACTCTGACCTCCTTGTTATCCCCAAGCAAAAGTGCACCACACTTGGAGAACGCTTGTTTAGCTTCATGGCTCTGACACTTTGGAACTCTCTACCAGCTTTGGTGAGTGATGCTCCCATCGTCGCTCGCTTTAAACTCTCAAGACCCACCTGTTCTCTCTTGTTTTCCATGCTCTTTAAGCCTGATATCTGCTATTAGCTGCTGTGTTGCTGCTACTATTTCATGTATTATGATACTATCATAAATTATGCACATTCCACTGTATTTAATGTATTATGCTTTATTTTACTGTATAGCATGTATTATGCATTTCTATGTATTTAAAGTATTATGGATTTTCTTGCTGTTTCTGCATCTTGTAAAGCACTTTGTGATGGTGGTCCACTATGAAAGGTGCTATATAAAATAAAGATTGATTGATTGATTGATTACAGTGCCCAATAGCTTGTACCAGTTTAAATGTGTCCATTTACTTACTATGATTATTATACAGTAGGTATGCCAGCTACCTTAGATGTGCTGTATGCTCAATACCTACAGGGACACCTTTCTATAAAGAGATAAATATTCAGATTCTGAAATAAAGCTATTTTTGTCTACTGTGTATGCTATTGAAGATGTAAACATCAATGGAGTTGCTGTTGCATTTGCACTCGCAAGCCCTACTATATTTTCACGAGTATAATTACTAACCGTTAAAACATTATCACTGATGTGATGCAAAGTATTGTCATTAATTATTACAGTAAATGGAGAACCCGAGTGCGGTTCTGCTCCACTGTCAAGGTGACTGTATTTGAACTGAGAAGAGAATACCACTAATAAAGTTAAATTATGATACTAGTTCTTTGAGTCTGTTTTGGGCTATCAAATAGCAATTTTTTTGTGTATGTCAACAGAAAATTAGGTACGGCAGGAACACTACCAATTATTTTGCTTTACTTTGTGTAGTAGTAGTGCATGTATAACCAAAATAGCATCAACAACATTTTTCTGCTATGTGTGGCCTTGCTTCAGTGTATTACCCAGAATTCTAATCTGAACATTCTAATTGGGTTTAAAAAAGAAAGTAATATAAGGGGACAGTTTATTTAAATATTAATGCATCAATCTGCAATTCTTAGAAATCAAAACTGCATACATACTGTTTTTCTTACTGTACCTGTTAAAACTGTCAAAAGATCTCTTAAATCCACTCCAGAGAGGCAGAAGGGGTTTAGCAAAGCAAACACTAACAGGGATGTTGACCATTGTAAAAAGGCATATAGAGGCTGTGCTTTGGAGGAACTTTTAATGTACAGTACGTGAAGGATTGATCTCAAGGAGAACAATATTTACAAAATAATACAACGAATTGTCATTGTTTTCCAGGTCAGTAATTCATTTGTTTCTAGTACTGTGTATATAAGCAAATAATATTCTCAAAGTTGTATTTAAACAAATTATGGTAACTGTATACTAGACTGCTGTTTTTCTTATGAATTGAGGATTAATTTATGGATCACAGATTGGCATTTTATTTATAAACCGGTTATACTTTACATTTCATTTATTTGCTTCAACACATTTTGTAAATTATAATTTTTTTTTATGTATTTACTTCAGTTGATTCTGTCTGAAAAGGTTTTCATTCTATTCTGAAAATATCCTTGAATAACTATAGTACAAAATGCAGTACAAAATGTGATAACAGTTATATGATATTATATTGGTTACCTACAACTTCAGTATTGTATATTTTACAACTTTCATGTTGAAGAAATGTCTAGCTTTATAACAAAAAGGGACCATTTCCTTAATTGGTAAGATGAGTACTGGGTATCCCTCACACTGAATCAAAAGATAACAGAAGTCAATGATAAACATTCAGCCAGAAAGGTCTGCAGCGAAATATGTGCACTTTCTTACTGAGGCATGGCAAGTTCCATTAAGCAGTCGAACAAGTAAGCAATAGACTCGTTATTAATAATCCAGAATCCACAGATAATTTACAATATCAATCCTTCTCAACTTCAATGTAAATGTAGATTTCTCTGCTCACATTTACTTCCACTTGGCCTGTAAATAAAGAGTTTATTTACAGGTTTTGAGGGAATTGTGTATTTCGATATAAATTCATTCATGTATTGAAAATGTGGGATTAGTAAAGTGGTTAGGGAAACAATGAACAAATTGAATGGCTGAAAAAGACTAAATCATAGCTGTACTGTATGCTGTGTAGGAGACTGTAAAGCAAATACCATGCACCCTTTCATCCTTAAAATTGGCCATGCATTAACAAACTGTACAAGTGGCATTTACAGTAGATTTGTGTTGTATGTGTTTTTTAAATGTGCCAGTGATACAAAGGTTAACACTGTTGTACATGTCATGCATATGTGTGTTATTACCCCAGAAATACAGTAAATAAAATGTACCTCCCTGAAAATCCCTAATATATTTTGTTAATAAAAGTCTATGCTGTGAATAGTGTGTGTTTAGGGCTGTGACAGGGTGACTGGGCGGTGACGTCAGGCAGAAACAGGAACAAAAACTGACACCAGGGACGTACTGAAGGTAAAGGCACTCGCGCCGTTTTTATTTACAAAAACAAAAATAAATAAAATATTTAAACAAAAACACACTTGCTCGTAGAGCAAAATAAAACAGGTAAACAAAACAAATCACGCACACAAAATAAAACAAAGGTCAGGCTGAGCTATAGCCTTCACTGATCCTGTTATCTTTTTATACTCCTTTTTAAACTCCCCGTTCTCTCCACTCTCGCTCTCTCCGCTCGCCATCATATAAATACAATAAAATAAACAATACAAAATAACACAGGGGCGGAGGGGGACCCCATTCTAAAATAAAACAAACAAATCAATGTACAGGGCTGCTCGCCCTGTTACAAGGGCATACAAAATCAATGTGCTACGCCGTTTTCTGATGACCTGCACTTTATTTCCAAGGGAAATTGTGCTGCATGTCAAAAGCAGCTGCTTTGAGAAGGATAAGCCTCATCTCATCTAAGTTCGACCTTATCTAAGTTCCTCGCTTTACAGTAAACTGTTACCAACTGCATGCCGTCACACAGCAGCTCAAACATGTTTTTTTGTACGTCTGGGATAGTGTTCCCTGTAGAACTAAGAGCAAAGAATGTGACAAGTCGTTCCTACAGATGCTGCACGTGACATCAGGCAGCTGGCAGCTGCACTCAGGCAAAGCAAGATACTCTGAGAACAAAGAGGTTGCTCACCAGAAAACAACGACTTGTGACTTTTACTGTGAAACTTCACAAGGGATCAAATTCATACGTTAACATTGACTGGGCCCTAGACCATATCAAGGGACACATTTTTATTAATTCCTTAATTTTAGATTACAGATGTGTTGGAAATTAATTATTTTTATAAAAAGCTAAATTATTTTTCTTTTTTACTTTTATGTACAGGCAATCTGCCTGGAAATGACATTGTGTTCGGAGGTGAATGTGGAAGGGATTGTTTATAAATGTCTCCAATTCAGAGAGGTAATGGAAATACACACATACCTTTGGGAATTCAAATCAGGCTTCCACCGATTTAATTTATTATAAAATGACAGCTGCTTATTTTAACAAGCATTTTCTTTTTGGAATCTGAAAAGGCAGCACATGGATTTTGCATGGTGTTTTATTCATTGGCAATGTTTTTATTATTATTATTATTATTATTATTATTATTATTATTATTATTATTATTATTATTGTTATTATTATTATCATACTGCTGCACTGTAAGTTGCTAGCATGGCCACATAGGTTTACTTGCCTAACTCATGGGTAGGCAGCTGTTTACTGAGCCTGCTCCTTGGCTGGGGTGAACTCAAACTGGTCTAGCTCGCACTGCTTCTGCTGTCTTGTTTCTGGCCCTCCCCTGCGGCTTCACAAGTATTTATGCAGCACCCCAAACTCTGTGAAGGTCAAGATTCCATCCCAATCCCATCTGCCTCTTCATTAACAACTCAGATGCTCTAAAGTGACTGCAAAGCCAATAACAGATCATGAAACAGGAGACTAATTTAATAGGGCACTAAATCTACAAACTAAAACAACTTAAACTGCCGTCCTCTGCACACTCACTTACCATTATCATTACTCACAACATTACTCACAACACCCACACATTCACACATACCTATGTTTTCCAAGAGCATTATTTGCTACACACATGGAAGCAGTGGCTTTTTGTGTCATATACAGTGCCTTGCGAAAGTATTCGGCCCCCTTGAACTTTGCGACCTTTTGCCACATTTCAGGCTTCAAACATAAAGATATGAAACTGTAATTTTTTGTGAAATGAAATTTATTGGATATTTCAAACTTTTTTAACAAATAAAAAACTGAAAAATTGGGCGTGCAAAATTATTCAGCCCCTTTACTTTCAGTGCAGCAAACTCTCTCCAGAAGTTCAGTGAGGATCTCTGAATGATCCAATGTTGACCTAAATGACTAATGATGATAAATAGAATCCACCTGTGTGTAATCAAGTCTCCGTATAAATGCACCTGCACTGTGATAGTCTCAGAGGTCCGTTTAAAGTGCAGAGAGCATCATGAAGAACAAGGAACACACCAGGCAGGTCCGAGATACTGTTGTGGAGAAGTTTAAAGCCGGATTTGGATACAAAAAGATTTCCCAAGCTTTAAACATCCCAAGGAGCACTGTGCAAGCGATAATATTGAAATGGAAGGAGTATCAGACCACTGCAAATCTACCAAGACCTGGCCGTCCCTCTAAACTTTCAGCTCATACAAGGAGAAGACTGATCAGAGATGCAGCCAAGAGGCCCATGATCACTCTGGATGAACTGCAGAGATCTACAGCTGAGGTGGGAGACTCTGTCCATAGGACAACAATCAGTCGTATACTGCACAAATCTGGCCTTTATGGAAGAGTGGCAAGAAGAAAGCCATTTCTTAAAGATATCCATAAAAAGTGTCGTTTACAGTTTGCCACAAGCCACCTGGGAGACACACCAAACATGTGGAAGAAGGTGCTCTGGTCAGATGAAACCAAAATCGAACTTTTTGGCAACAATGCAAAACGTTATGTTTGGCGTAAAAGCAACACAGCTCATCACCCTGAACACACCATCCCCACTGTCAAACATGGTGGTGGCAGCATCATGGTTTGGGCCTGCTTTTCTTCAGCAGGGACAGGGAAGATGGTTAAAATTGATGGGAAGATGGATGGAGCCAAATACAGGACCATTCTTGAAGAAAACCTGATGGAGTCTGCAAAAGACCTGAGACTGGGACGGAGATTTGTCTTCCAACAAGACAATGATCCAAAACATAAAGCAAAATCTACAATGGAATGGTTCACAAATAAACATATCCAGGTGTTAGAATGGCCAAGTCAAAGTCCAGACCTGAATCCAATCGAGAATCTGTGGAAAGAACTGAAAACTGCTGTTCACAAATGCTCTCCATCCAACCTCACTGAGCTCGAGCTGTTTTGCAAGGAGGAATGGGCAAAAATGTCAGTCTCTCGATGTGCAAAACTGATAGAGACATACCCCAAGCGACTTACAGCTGTAATCGCAGCAAAAGGTGGCGCTACAAAGTATTAACTTAAGGGGGCTGAATAATTTTGCACGCCCAATTTTTCAGTTTTTTATTTGTTAAAAAAGTTTGAAATATCCAATAAATTTCGTTCCACTTCATGATTGTGTCCCACTTGTTGTTGATTCTTCACAAAAAATTACAGTTTCATATCTTTATGTTTGAAGCCTGAAATGTGGCAAAAGGTCGCAAAGTTCAAGGGGGCCGAATACTTTCGCAAGGCACTGTAGAAATAGTATTTTCTACTTATATTATAAATAGCATTTTCAGAGACAATTGAAAAACTATTTTGTAAATATTATTTATTTATTTATTTATTTATTTATTTCATACCACTGTCTCAATAAAAATATATCATGTAAATATTTTTACTTTTGTTGGGGCTGGAGTGGATGTGTAGCATTGGAACAGGAAATCAGGTTGAATTTCCATGCAATCTGATAGAACTAACTTGTTATTAACTGTGCCACTTATAAATTAAAAATGGCTTCTATTGCTGGGTAGCAATAATTTGTTGAACATGGATATAAATAGCAGGTAGGACATATAGTAAATAATGTTCCTTTGTGATAACTGTATAGATTTCTTCTGTAATGCAAACCGTTAAGTGAGTAAACCTTAATTAAAATATAATTTATAGAAAGGGTTATGCAATAAACAATGCTGCTCTACATTAGCTCACAATTATGTATTCCCTCAGCCAATCAGAGTGCAATAGTCCCATTGTGTTCTGCTGTACCTAGGTTATTTATTGAGGCAGTATTCTCTCTCTCTCTCTCTCTCTCTCTCTCTCTCTCTCTCTCTCTCTCTCTCTCTCTCTCTCTCTCTCTCTGTATTAGAAAAAGTAAGTTTCCTATGTCAAAGGTCGGTTTTAAGCTTGAGATTATACATTTATTTGAATATGATAATTATAGTAAATAATATATTAATATTCAGCAATCCCTATAACTGCCTTTGTGGTACATAAAGCATACTGTATAAGCATAGGCGGCGTGTGAGTCTTTCATTTGGGAGGCTATTCCACATTTTTACCCCCTGCATTTACTGAGTTTGAAAAATACTCGGACTGATGACGGACATGAAAGCAGTAAACCGGATTCATTCTCCTGCGTCTTTTTGAGGACTTATACTGTATAGTAATTTATTGCACAAAACAGACCTCGAAACCACCACTCAGGGACAGTGTCGCCGAGAGCCGTCATGGACCCTGGGGAAGGATTGGCATGCTCCTAAGCCAAGCATTGATACTCGCTGTCTTCGCAGTGTCTGAGGAGGATCTGTTCAACTGATACAGTATGTTGGTAATGGGTTTGAAGGAAACTGTCAACGACGAGTAGATGTTTTAATATCTCAATTAAAATCTGCAGCAGGATAGTTTATTTTTTTCTCAAAGTAGTTATGTTTAAGTTATTGAATCATTATTTTGTACAAACTCCATGTGTGTAATTGAGTGGAAGCTTGCTTAACATCAAATAACATACGTTTCTTAGCATCAAAATGCATTTAAATGATGTTGCTATACACTATTTTATTTATCCCATGCCAAAAAGAAACCACTCATCTCCTGCTCTTAACTAATAACCTGTATTAGTAAATATATTTGTATTTTAAGCAATATAACCAATCATTCTCTAATTATGTTTACCACCAGCTGAAGAAAATACAGTTTTTCTAACAAACTGCTGTTGTTTTGAGCAAATTATAGATCTTAATACAATAATTCATACTGTGGTATATATTGTGCAAATTTAGGGTTCTTTTACATTTTTTAAATTATGATTTCTTAAAAAAAAAAAAAAATTGCTATGCCTTTTTTCAGCTTTTTGGTGTAGTAAATTATGAAATGTGAAAGTTAAAATCATTGCGTGAAAGGAAGTGTTTTGACAGCGCCTGCACTGGAGCCGCATACACAATTACACAACAGAAGCACATCGGATCGGTGTACAGTACTGGAGTTTTTTCTTTATTTTTATTTTTTTATGTGGTGGTGAGAACGCAAAGGTCTTGTGCAGGGCTACTTGCTTTAAAACATTTTATGTATTAAAAAAAATTAAACAATCCCCCTTCACCAGGGCCCCCTTCGGGGCGTTGGGCCCCGGGGAAATTTCCCCATCCTCCCCGCCCTCTTGGTGGGCCTGCTCAGGGATGCTATATATTTAACATTGTTTTTTTTTTCCAACATAAGGCGGCCAAATAAATGAAGTTTAACATAGCACTAGCTTGTACTAACATGTTCTGCATATTTAAGCAAATTAGAAAAACAGTAAGGATAACAAGCTGCACTGTTTTTTAAAAACTTTAAATCCGTTAACCTGTTCTGCAGTCCTTCAGGACCTACACCAATTTCGAACACCATTTCCATCACTTCACACCAATTTAAATCAATTATTAATACTGACTAACAAGCTTCTAAACATGCACTTACTATCGTACTTATAATTAAGGGGCATAATAAGGTATATTTGCAAAATAAATAACTGCACTCTTACTGTAAACTTTCGAATATCCATATGGGGCTCAGATCGGCGGGAAGAACTGACGTTAAACCAGCCAAGCATTGTCTCCTCAAATGACATTGAAATGCAACTAAATCCTGTATTTTGGACCTTGGTGATACTGCAACAAGACCATCATAGCCTTGTTTACCTGTGTATCTGAAAACTGTCTTTGGTAAGCAAAACCATTCATTTTCATCAGAATATTAAAATACGTTTTCATATTTAGAGTACAGTAAGAAGGCAGATGTGGTTTTCTGCTTTCCTTGCAGACACTTTTTCAGAAGTTCAAAAGACCCCGCTTTCACTCAAAATGGAGTGAAGGACTGGAAAAATCTAAAGAAAAAACTTCAGAAACATTTGTAATCTGGCACCACAAACAGTGTTCTGCAGTGAAAGTGTGTATAAGACTTGCATACAATTGCACTGCAGTGTGTAACAGAATCAATACCAAATAGTTTTTACATCAAGGTGTATAATAGTTGACAATAGAATATGTTTGCATAATGGGAGCTTTTTTACATTGCCCTATGAAATGCACAATTGTTTTCTGCTTTGTTTTTACATTAACCCTAATCTGGTCTAACTGTGGTTGGTGGTAGTGGTGTGGACTGCTGCAGTTATCCTAGCAATTACTTTATGTCACCTGCTGTGAATTCTGGGGCTTTGTGCTATAAACCATAGTTTAACCTTCTAACCCAGGTGTTAGATCAGCCAATCATAGTTCTAGTGGTGGGGGTGGAAGAAGCACCATGAGCATCCAAATCAACCTCACAGGCTGCTGTCCAGATATTGTGTTGATGAGGGCTGATTGAAAGCTTACTCCATGAATTGTGAAAGTCTTCTTCCTGAACATGCCATCTCTATCCTCAGAGAGTGGATTGAGAAGGTGGTGCACATGTTTAAATTCATGATAGTTAATGAGCTCAGATTTTGACAGTCACAGCATACAATTACCTTCCTCTGCAGAAGCTGCCATGTTGTGATGAGCAGTGCTACAGTAGGAGGCTGTGTGGTCCAGTGGTTAAAGAAAGGGGCTTGTAACCAGGAGGTTCCCGGTTCAAATCCCACCTCAGCCACTGACTCATTGTGTGACCCTGAGCAAGTCACTTAACCTCCTTGTGCTCCGTCTTTCGGGTGTGACATAATTGTAAGTGACTTTGCAGCTGATGCATAGTTCACACACCCTAGTCTCTGTAAGTCACCTTGGATAAAGGCGTCTGCTAAATAAACAAATAATAAACAAATAGTTAAAAATGGCAAAATAAGAAGTAGTTACAAAATGTTTTTAAGTATTTATGTTTTCTCATATTTCCCTTACATGCATATTGTTATTATCAATAGTAATTATAAATACAGCCATTTTTATAATGGGGGAGGGGATTCATTTTGGGGAGACAGTGCTTTCTTAAGCCCCATTTTCCAGCAAGCCATTGTTAATATTGTTTATGGAAAGCTTTTGTGGTATTCTATAATTCTGGGTTTCTTTGTAATTGCGGTATTCACACACTTATGGAAAGTATGGTTTAATCAGAGGTTTATGATCCCATATTCCAAATGTGGTCTGTCTCATTGAAAGGATTTTTAACATGATTTCCACAGAGACTCCAAAAGTGAAAAGACAGTGTTAAAAGGCAGGAATTAATCAATCCTGATTTTCAAGGATGACACATAACAGTGGAGAAAAAAAGAAACACATCTGCATGAATTACCTGCTAGTATGGAGTATGGAGTATTAGTTTATTATTAGGAGCCTTTTTCAAATGAGTGTTCTGTGTCGTGAGCCAGTGCTGTCTGTATTGAGTTAGAGGAGACGGTTGTCAGTGAGAATGAAAACAGAGATAAGCAACTCCAATCCCCTTCACACCAGTGACAGCAGTGGCCTCTGTCTGGCCAAACCCCTGGCCAAAAAAGGCAAGACAGAATGCTCTTGGTATTAAGTGCTCTAAGAATAAACGGGAGCAGTAATGGATAAGGTTACCTTGAGGCCCTGGTTTGATGCTCTGACCTATACCCCCACAAGGCTGTAATTATACTGGAAGAAGTTTGCAGGCTTTAACTGCATATTTCACTGCATGGGCTTTCAGGCTTCTTTTCCTGCTTTGCTCCCCGACCTGGAGCTAGATGCTACTATCAACCCCCCTTTTATGATGCAATAAGAGAAAGTGGCTGAGACCTGGTCTGGGACATTGCTATTTTAGAAAGAAGTTGAAACTCAAGACTTGGCAACAAGTGTCAAGGAAAGGTTTGGGGCTTTGCTAAAGGGGAAGGATTCTGGCAGGGGTCACAGAAGCAAAAAGGAATATAAATCTTTTACCTTCAAATATATTTTACAACCAAGGGAACTAAACTTGAGACCTCACAGCACCATGACTGAGATCACTGCTGAAGGTAATGTATATCAAATTTAAACTTTCTGAAGTTTTTCTATTCAGTAATGTCTTAGCCTCATCACAATCATGCGGTTACCTGTCCTGTTGTGCTGGTTACATAATCTTGATCTTAAAAACTTTGAAAGAGTGACATTTGGAAAGTTATTAAGTATGATTATTCCTGGGTACACCATGGGAGGATTAGATGACTATAGGTTTCTATAAATACTGCAGATCGTATTTCCCGACAAGGCATGTGTTAGGCAACCTGTAAAATGTGGGTGTGGAATCAATATTTATTGTATATCAGAGAACTTTTCATAGTAGACAAATGGAATCATTACTAATTATATATTTACTCAATCTATAGTTCACATACAATATAGAGTGATTTGCATGATATCGTATCTATGTAATTGCGATACATTTTTAACTGGCCTCTTATTACAAAATGTTTGTTCACAGGTATTATCATAGATGCATTGATCTGACTCCTATTTGCACCACTTAATGTCTCACGCTATTGTGGAACTCCAAGTACTTTTTATATGCCAACTGTGAAACTACCACTGCAATGTAATAATAATTAAGGTACTTCAAATATTGTATTCTGTCTGTTGTCAATACCAAGTAATGTGGCATAACATGATCTTAATAAATGCCTGCAAATACATTTTACTTTTTATGCTAAAGTTTGATTTCTGTCATTTAACTATGCTATATGTAAAATGATTACTAGTAACACTTGTGGTGCTTCATCTGTACAAACACAGGTTTGAAGATTTAAAAGGTATATTACTTTGGACAGTTGACTGAATTGAATGGAACTGGCATATGGTTTGTGCAAAGAGGTCCCTTAGTCAGCAGGTGGATGTAATTTCTAATTTGCTGTGTTGACAGCAGAGACTGCTGGAAAGTACTCAAACAGGTGGTTGAAGCTGGCAGATTCTAATGTAAAGCAGTGGACACTCATACTGTGGTGCTGAGTCAGACTTCAGTATCAATACTAACTGATACATTTTGTCTTTGGCACATACATTTGGCAGCTTGGTCGATATTTCCAAGAAATTCTCGGCATGATGGGTATAGTATATTGCTCTTATTACAAAGGATTGGGTGTTGTTTTTCGATAAGGTAGTGGGAGAAATTGAACAGGGTTGGAAAGTTACAGTAACACTGGACTACAGCTGTGAGACACCAATTATATACCAATTGCCTTTACTCTACAAATTTAATATCCCATTTTATGATTCAGCAATAACATAAAGGGAAATGTGGTATTATGAAACTTGGTTATCAAAAGAAATTAGCACTGATATATCACCAATGACAAAATAAACACATTACGTTCTAATATTATTAAGACCATGAGCTAGAAATGTACACAGCACAGGTTTACATTACCAGTTAATGGCATACAGTATTTCACTGAGAAAACACTCAAAGGATAGGTGTGGGATGGGCCCATGCAACCCAGCAGGACAGAGTTTATTGGGAACCCATGATGACCTCATTCAAAAGACATTTGCAGTGTAGAGTGCATAATGGGCAAACAACATTTTTGCAGAAGAGTGCCTTGTTAGAAGAAAAGGTGTAATTTAGACATAGATTAAAACACATTTCAGTTGACTTCCATAAAGTTATGTATTTATTTATTTATTTATTTATTTATTTATAATCAGTGATCATTTCAAGAACAGTTTATTGGCTGTTCAGATAATGTGTCCATAGGTGGACAATGGTTGGAAAATGAATATTACTCAACAAAATGCCTCATAACTCCAATTTAAGTATTGTTACAGTGCAGGTGTTTACCCTTTCCTTTTTTTTCTTTTTCTAAAAAGAGAAGGTTGTTTACAGTTGCATTTGCGCAAAGAACAAGAAAAGTGCAAGCCCATTGTTAAAAAATGAAGATAGCTGATTTATATTTTGATATTAAAATACTTGTGTCTCAAACTATAAAAATGTAAGTGTGCATGTACTTTACCAGGGACCGTTACCCTGAATTTACCTTTAATGTAATATTTAGAATATAATATGTACCCCATGCATTTTACATGGGGAGCATGACTGAGCAATTACATTTAACATCCCTTGTAAAACAAGCTCCTCTCATAAAACACACTCCTGTGGTAAAGCAAAAAGTATTTGGTAAGATCAGTAATACTTTAAACTGTGTTTAATATACCATATTCAGGGCAGTAGTGGGTCTGGAGCGAACCAGAGCGTTGCTGTTAACTGTTTATTAAATGTTGTTCATTTTGAGCTAAAGGTTATACATTAAGATCTTTATAACTGATGTAACGGGCAATGTTGTTTGATTCACTGGGATGCCTTTACGGGTTCTGTTCCTTCTCGGTGAGATGAGGTTAAAAGCTCTATAACCACAGATGCAGACAAACCTGGCTCTTCTGCATTGTGGCTAAGAAGCCTGCTAATAAAAACCTGATTTAATTTGCTAAACATTACTTTTTCAAATATATGATCGACTGGGAATTGATATCCATAGGGCTCTGATGTTTGCAGTTTGCAGTTTTAGCTGGCCTACAATATATTCACTAACAATTAACAGAAAAAGATATAATGTATATTAACATGTTTGTAGCTGGTTGTTAATAGTTACGAGGCCGTTCTAAAAATAAAGCGTGACAAAACAATGGTATTTAATTGAATTAAATGTCAAGGGTTAACTGTTTAGAATGTACCATGTTTTATTTAAAGACAGCTCTGGTACTTTTGTTTTCTGCCACTACACCCCTAACTATATTATCAATATATCAATTAAACATAAACTGTACACTTGTTATAAAGTCAGACAATCCCAATATAATTGTTTGGTTTTAGTCAGGGGTGAAATTCTCAACAAACAAGTGCAGGTACTCGTATGCGCAGCCAGGTGTAAACATTTTGAAATGTATACATATTGGTACACAATACATTTATAAATACAAAATAAGCCTTCAAAAATAATTGATCAAATATAACCAATTCACCATAAACAAAGAAGTTGAAAATACTGAAAGCTGTGTAATATAACACTTAAGATTTAAATGACGAGCATTAAGAAATATTACACTATGCTGTAACTGCTGTAGAGAGGGTTTTGTTTCAAGATATCCATAAAAAGGGATGATGTTATAAAAAGTGGTATAAAAAATATCTGTGTTATGAAAAAATTGTACAAAAAGGTCTAAGTCAAACAATGCACAATAGGGGCTAAAATAGCCCTCAAATGTATTATGTAACAGGCAGTACAACTACTAATGATGTACTTGGCCATTTTAATCTCCATAGTATTCTCTGAAATCATCCCCATACTTCCCAGACCCTGGGTGCTTACCTATAACAGGACCTGGCCATGCTACAATAATAGCCTTGGATTAGAACATATATCCCTGTTTCTTTTATTTATTTTGTAGTTATTACTTATCTTACCATAACATGCTCTGTGTGCTGCTCTGTTGTGTTTCTGTGTAGATTAATTACCATGATCTATTCCAGAAAAAAAAGAAATCATGCAGAAACAGTATAAAAGTACATTTTTTTATTTTATTTTATTTTATCCCTGGTATTTTGGTTTATGCACAAGAAACACAGTGGCAAAAGACACATTTTCATAAAGTAATGTCATTACTGTGGTTTATTTCTGTCTTTTTTTTTGGTCCACGCAAGTGAAAACTCACATTTGTCTTTTATAAACTCTTCAAAATGTTTTAGAAAAGGGGGCATTGAACCAAGAAAAAACACCTCACCATTTTGGTTTTCGTTTATTACAGTCCTCATAACAGAAAATACTAGGAACACAACAAAACAAAACATTGATCACTATGCTTAACATGTACCTTGCAAGTTGGGCCAGTGTTTGAAAAGTGTGAAGCACACCTCCATCTGTATCCCGATTCTGACTTGCTTACCAAATCTGAAGCTGCTCTTTGATCCTGTTTTTTTATGTATTGTTAATCCCTACTGTCCCACACATCACTTACCATTTTAGAAAATTTCGCACAAATTCTGACAATGTGGTAAATCGGTGCAAGGCAAAAAGCGTTGTGATAGTTATTTCTAATATTTATCAACTATGTAATTTATGACGAGCACTGACATGGATTTTTGCCTTCAAATTCATGTGCAGCAATGTTCGTTTCGAATATTTCAGATAGTTTCTCTGCCACACTATAGAAAATATTTATTAATTCATAATAATGATAATTACTCCACTGCTGTTTTCAAGTTGCACTGCTAAGGTCTTCTCTTGTTGATCAATGAATGAGCACTGACACAAAGAGAAACGGGTGGAGATTTGTGACTCATGCCAAAATGAAATCTGATCAGAATGAAAGCTCGGCCAATCAACATGCAGGCCACCATTAACGTCAGCAGTGTTATGCTGACGTTAATGGTGGCCAATAGCAGCTAACAGAAACAGAAGCAGTATGAGGAAACAGAATGCAAGCAGCATGGACTGTACTACATGAAATTGCATTTGAGAAACGTTGCGCTAGTGGACTGTGTGAGTGGATGGAATGCATCCGTGTTGGATGAAAAGCAGATTAAATAAGTCCTGGTACACAGTACTGGCATCAAAATAAGTCCCGGTATGGAGTACTGGTGAGTACCGGCAGAATTTCACCCCTGGTTTTAGTTTTCTCAAACACAAATAAAGGCTTGACTGTAAAATCCACAATCACTTTTTAACGTACTGGGGGAAAGTAACTGAGTGCAAATTTGTCACTATGGCACTAGATTCTAGCACCAGGAGCACCAACAACATTGCATTTTGGTGCCAGTAGATATGTTTCATTTATTTATTTATTTTATTCTCCTTAGCAACCATAGATGATGATAGTTTCTCATTGGGTCTGGACTACTGTCATGACCCACCCACACTCATCTGCATACACAAGACAGACGGTTTGTGTGGCGTGGTAAGTTGTGAGGGGGGCAGGTTAGGGCAGGGTTTCATAGTTTAGCACCAGTAGGCTAAACTTTCCAAAAAGTTTAACACCAATTTTCAAAACGATTTGCAGCACTGAACTAATGAGAGGGTGAGTGCTTTGTCAGCTATGATTACATTGTGGATAGATTTCAAGAAGTTTTATTATGAGCAATTATAGGGTGCTGCGATCGAGATATTCCTTCTTTTGTCTTCAGAGGCCAATGCAGTAATGCAACCCCAATAATGTTAGTGAAGAACATTAATGAAGCTCTGGTCCCAATGGTTATTGTCTACTATATTGCTATGCAAAATAATTTAAGCAGTGAGGTTCCTAGTGCTATTCCTAGTGCTCTGGTTGCATCAGAACAACCTCTGTGCCATCTAGGCTTGAGTTTGTGTGTAAGCCACTGATCCAGCATTCAAGACCCCCCCCCCCCCCACACACACCTTTTTTTTAGTAAGCTAATGAGAAATGTTCTGCATTTCTAAACATAAAAGGTTATTCTCTGTGCAGCCAAGATTCAGTTTGTTAATTATGCCTACAAATATCATTTGTAAGTAAATGTTAAGAGCATAAGAACATAAAAAAGTTTACAAACGAGAGGAAGCCATTCGGCCCATTTTGCTTGTTTGGTCGTTAGTAGATTATTGATCCCAGAATCTCCTCAAGCAGCTTCTTGAAGGATCTCAGGGTGTCAGCTTCAACAACACTACTGGGGAGTTGGTTCCAGACTCCCACAATTCACTGTGTAAAAAAGTGCCTCTTATTTTCTGTTCTGAATGCCCCTTTATCTAATCTCTATTTGTGACCCCTGGTCCTTGTTTCTTTTTTCAGGTCGAAAAAGGCCCCCTGAGTCGACATTGTCAATACCTTTTAGAATTTTGAATGCTTCAATCAGATTGCTGCATTTTTTTTTAGCTTGTCTGCATATTACATGCCTTTTAAACCCAGGATAATTCTGGTCACTCTTCTTTGCACTCTTTCTACAGCAGCAATGTCAATTTTTATAGCGAGGTGACTAGAACAGTTTTCAACAATCGAAAACTGCATGAGAAGTTATCTGTTGTTTGTTCAGCACTTCCGTTGATCCTGTAAGTTGAGGTTTTACAAAGGGACCATGACCCCATTCTAAGAGCTTAAGTTTACACAAGCCCTGCTGGCACAATACATGTATGATTATCTCAATGGAAGATAGAGACAAATACTGCAGTGGCAAAGCAGTGTTCAACTTTAGTTTATTTTATTATTTATTTATTTAGCAGACACCTTTAAACATCTTTAGACACCTTGAAAAATATTGTACACATGGTTTGTGTTTAAAAATCAAGCAATGGTACCTGATTGGTATTGAATCGTCTTGAGAGAGTTCTGTATGTCTCCCAGTATTTAACGAGAATACTGTATTTTTTAAAAAGCACTTCACCACCAGTGGTAGCATAACTTGAAATAGCCTAGGTATTTAATTTCGGGATTTTGTATTGTAATTGTCCTTCAGAAAAAAAAAAGGTACTGTATACTGACAAAAATGGCATTAAAATAAGCCCTTCCCTTGATGTTGAATTCCATAGCCTTGGACTAAAATAAATAAACAGCAGCATTATGTAGATCATATAGGAAAATATGTCCCATTGTGTTATGTTTCTTGAATTGTCAAGTTGATAGTCCATACTTATTGGTCTCCATTTCTAAAATGAGTTCAGTGTTACAGATTATTCTATTTTATAATTTGAAAAAATATTTCCAAAGAAGTTGGGCAATCATGTCTTTTGTTCTGTATGCACACTTAGAGCTATATTTAAGGATATTTCAGGTTAGTTTAGTCAGCTTTTGATTCGCTTGGCAGACATCAATTTTAGTTGTCTTTTGTAAAA
Organism: Acipenser ruthenus; assembly: GCF_902713425.1. NCBI lineage: Eukaryota > Metazoa > Chordata > Actinopteri > Acipenseriformes > Acipenseridae > Acipenser > Acipenser ruthenus. The sequence continues at coordinate 34,077,051 of NC_081193.1, forward strand.
TCCTCCACATTTCCATTCTCAGACTGCACACTACTGAAATTAAATCCTTGCTAGCATTTTAGCATCATGTGCTATCAGGCATTCATAGCATCCAAAGGAAGAAATACATCTTGGGCAGCAGTGTGGAGTAGTGGTTAGGGCTCTGGACTCTTGACTGGAGGGTCATGGGTTCAATCCCCAGTGGGGGACACTGCTGTTGTACCCTTGAGCAAGATACTTTACCTAGATTGCTCCAGTAAAAACCCAACTGTATAAAAGGGTAATTGTATTGTGGCGGAGTGTCCCGCCCCTATTTATTATTATTTGTATTTTTGTTTGCGGCGCGGGTAAAAGCGCCGCGTCTTTTATTATTATTTAAAAACCCCGTGAGGATGCATGGCTGATCAGCTACTGATTATTTAAATAGCTGACAGTCATGCATCCTTACCAAACGCGTGCAGACTCTGGCCGGGGGATAATAAGATAATTACCAACTAGTTAAATCCCTCGGCCAGAGTATATAAACCAGCAGCTCTCTGCACTCGGGGTTGGGGTGTTGGAGTAGAGAGTACGGGGAGCAGAGAGAAGGAATAACATTTAAAAAACAATTGCTAATACGTGCTGGATTATCCAGCACGGCACTTACTTGTTTGTTTATTTATTCGTTTGGCCCTCGTGCCCTTTTGTGCTGGAGATGGCAGCAGCAGGGTCTCTCCCATATCCGCAGCCAGGTAGTTGAGCACCATGGCTGCGATGTCTGGGAGGGATGCTGGGTGGTGTTGCTGTTCCCAGGCCTCCCAGCGCTCCCCATCTCTTGCCCACAGGAGGTTGATCACTGCAGGGAGGGCTTCCTCATAATCCCTCCTCAGCTCCACCAGCCAGTCCCAGACTCCCTCAGAGGAGAGTGCATTCGTCCTCTTTGGAGGATGCAGGTCCTCCCTCACTGGACGCTCTGGCTCCTCTTTCTCCTGCCATGGAGGGGGTTGGTCGGGTGCTATGTGACCCACCTCCCCAACAGCGAAGCACCACTCCTCACCTTTCAAGCAGGTGGGGCAGACGTCCAGCATGGTTGAGCTACAGTGGGACCTGCGACCGGCCCCACGCTGCTGTAGCTGCTGCTTCCTCCGTCCGCTTCTTCCCATATTTATTTTTTTATTTTTATTTTTTTTTCCCCCAAAAAACACACAAAAAACACTTTGAAAAAAAAACGAACAAAAAAACGAGCTTTTCTTTCCTGGTCCGGCTATTGGAGGCGTTTGTTTTATCCCACTTCTGACACCATATGTGGCAGTCTGGCTCGCAGTGGTGTGGTGGATGACGTCACGGACCAGGAAGTAACTGACTCCAAAACAGTGGATGGGCGGGTGAAACCGAGTGCAAAAGCACTCAGCGTATTTAATAATAAACAAACAAAAGATTTAAACAAAATACAAACAAAAGGGCACGAGGGCCAAACGAATAAATAAACAAACAAGTAAGTGCCGTGCTGGATAATCCAGCACGTATTAGCAATTGTTTTTTAAATGTTATTCCTTCTCTCCGCTCCCCGTACTCTCTACTCCAACACCCCAACCCCGAGTGCAGAGAGCTGCTGGTTTATATACTCTGGCCGAGGGATTTAACTAGTTGGTAATTATCTTATTATCCCCCGGCCAGAGTCTGCACGCGTTTGGTAAGGATGCATGACTGTCAGCTATTTAAATAATCAGTAGCTGATCAGCCATGCATCCTCACGGGGTTTTTAAATAATAATAAAAGACGCGGCGCTTTTACCCGCGCCGCAAACAAAAATACAAATAATAATAAATAGGGGCGGGACACTCCGCCACATGTATGTAAATATAATGTGAAATATTGTATAATGTGATATCTTGTAACAATTGTAAGTCGCCCTGGATAAGGGCGTCGGCTAAGAAATAAATAATAATAAATAATCTTAGATGGGAAACATAAGCAAAGTAGGATTATAGCAGCACATGTCAAAACAGGCCAGTCTATTCAGTGTAATTCCCCTCTAATCCAAATGCATAAGCCAAAATCTGTCAGCAAAAAAATACAGAAAGGACAAAGGTCACCTTTGGAATGTTAACTACAATACAAGAAAGCAGTGATGTTAATATTATTATCGTCAACCCGCTTTCTCCTACTTCTCATTCTAAATGTTAGAAGAATATTTACTTAATTTGGAGAAGCTGCTACAGTGATCACAGAATCCATACAAATACCAGCCACACAAATACCACATGGTGTTGTTAAATGTCTACTGTTAACATTTGGAAGCAAGTGCAAAGGTAAAGGCAGCATTTCTGAGAGGAATACAACTGGAGTCATACAAAACTGTTCCAGAAGAATTGCACAACAATGAAGGTTATTGTAAATTGTTGAATGTTGATTTACTTCATAGTAAGAAGCAACAGGTCAAAGCGATTTTGCAGGCTTGCTTATAGTATGCAATACTCTCTGGTTACATATTCTTTGTTTTTCATAATACAGTTGGACTTTTTCTATTTGTTTCCACTTAAATGGCTGTCCTTTTCCAGTAGCGCCAAAACTTTAAGTGCTAGAGACTTAAACAGTTTAAGAAATGTGCCTCATTTAGTTGAAACAGTATGTACTGTATGTAGGCTATACTATACATAATTGTGAACACATTGGCTTCTATGAATTTGACTTTAGTAGCTATTGTACAACCAGCTGAATTTTGCAATGCTTTACATATGCAAACTTTGTCTTGAGTGTGCTGTTGATTCATTGGGTGAGATTTTCCAAGTAAGAAGAAATGACAGATGATCAATGGTACCAATAAAAAGGCAACAGTTTTCTTTGTTTCCTTCTAAATATAAAACCTGTATTGCATTAGTGACACAGAAAGAGGGTAATATTATTACTTTGCTTATTGCTACTCTTTCACATCAGTGACTGAGAGTGTTGTAATGTGACATTTCATCACTGCCACAAACTAAATGTGGTCTGACGCTCTTCTTTTTAACCCTGTGCAGGACGGGTGTCTGCCACCACCACAACTGTGACAGACAACAAGAATGGAACCATTCTGAAACCCTCAGCTAATGTGCCAAAAAAATCTGTGGCTGACGACTTAGTTTCAACATTCAGCTCCCCTACAGTATGGTTGCTTGTTGTAGCCTTAATTGTCACCTGGTCGGCTGTTGCTGTTGTCATGTTTGATTTAACCGATTACAAGAGTTATGTTGGTAAGTAATACATTTTTATGATGTTATAAAGTATCATATTACTTTCTGTGGCTTAAAGTCCATTTCGATGGTATAGCTAATTAGGTGATCATGTTGATCTGACACAAGAAGTAAAAGTGTACCAAGATGTGTGGTCCAAGTTTACCAAAGCTGCAATATAACATGGTCATGTTACATTTTCCACTAAATTATACCAGTCATGCTATGTTGACTTGTTACTACCTTCATCCATTATATCCTTCTTTACATTCAACCTATTAAAAACTGGAGACAACCTCTTCTTTCCTTCTTGAAATTTACTAGCCAAGCATTTCTCTATAAGCAGAATTGGCATGCTTAAGCTACTTGAAACAGTAAAATGTTATAATTGACATTTCAAATGCTGTTATAGCAGATGTAAAATAGATGGCATTTGTTTTAATAACGTTGTTGTTAAAAACGTTAAGAGCTGCTATTTTTTTCAGCATGGGGCTTCCTACATATGTTCACCATTTTGAAAATATTATAGGACACTTCCTTACTTACAGACCACAACTTTCATTCATTTTTTTTCATTCTTAGAACTGGATACTGTATATATGTCTATGTACAGAATATCACAGAGAAACTGGTTCATGCCTTTGTCTCATTAAGACTTGACTACTGAAATGCCCTGCTTGCTGGGGTGTCTAAGAACACCCTAAACTAAACAAATTGCAGTGCGTTCAAAACTCAGCAGCCAGGGTTTTGACTAGGTCTCGATTTGGTGATCATATTACCTCTGTTCTGGAATCCTTTGGCATCCTGTTAAGTTTTGCATTGATTTAAAAATCTTGCTATTGACTTTTTAAGGCTTTGAAGGGTGTGCCTCTCCCTTACATAACTGACCCTTTGTCTATTTATACCCCTAGACACAATTTGCAGTCTACTGATGTTGGTTTCTTATGTGTCCCCACGACCAGACTACGAACTGTGGGTGATAGGGCTTTCTGTTCCTATGCCCCTAGGTTGTGGAATGCCCTTCCCAAAGAAATTAGGCATTCTGAATCCTTGGGTGCTTTTTTAAAATCTTGCCTTAAAACGTATTTGTTTAAAATGGCTATTTTTTAGATTTAATGTTTGATATTTCTTATTGTCTATTTTTATTTGTGTTTTTATGTACAGCGCTTTGTGATGACTTGTCATGATAGGCGCTTTATAAATTTAAGATTATTATTGTTGTTATTGTCTAATCAATTTTATCATCAATACATTTTGGCATACCTATATGCAAAACTGTTGGTCTAACTTCATTTTGACATGCCTATTTTCAATAAAATGTAATTTGTAAATAACACATTTTATACATGAATTAATCTAATTTGAACCCCTATATTTATTTTATTTAATGATTTTAACAGGGAAGCCAATAAATGACCCCTGGGGGGAAAATACCAGTATGTTTATTTTACAGTTGAAGAGTTACCAGCTTGTGTGTCATCAATGCTGAAGGCCTACTCAGTAAAGCATAGTGATGCAATGAATTGAGCTGCCTCCTTAATGTATCTGCTGTGTATGGAACGTACTGTATTAGGCATCAAAAGGAGTTGCAACAGCATCATTGCCTTAAAGCATCAGGTGTGAATTAAGAGCTTACAATATGTATTTTAGAAATTGATATTTGACCAAATTGTTCCCAGGAATGTATTGAAATTCAGTAAATACTACCATTATTTTTGTAGTACCTGGGGAAACATGTATTATTATATACATACAAACATAGTTTTAACTTTCTTTCATATTTTCTTCAACTTTTTCAAAATATGTTTTTGTTATTCTTCTAGGGACATGGATTAATTTGGACAATGAGAAGTTTTCAAATAAAACCCATATAGTTTCACCCATCATCAATACCTGTTAAACATGAGGTTTTTGTCAAATTAAATTCCTTTCAATGTTTATTAAAATATAAAATGCAAGAATGGGAGGAAGAATAATCCATAATAAATTGTGATTGCTGCTCAAGAAGTTAAAGTGAGATGTGGATAGGCTGCTAGCATTTCATAATAATATTATTCATATACAAGTAGATGTACAATGTCTTTTTTGCACACTAAATTAGAGAGAGACTACAGATACATCTAGATTTACAGAATACTTCAGCTGATTTTCATTATACTGGTCAATCGCTCTTTCAATGTCTTCATTAACTCCCTCCTTTTTTCTCTGCCCATTCCATGATTCATCCTGTTACCACCCAATAAAAAGCATCCTATACACAATACTGTGATGACCCCTGTTTACCACCTGGCAAAGACCAATTGTTCCCAATGTGTGCCTGCAGACCCAACTGCTGTATTGGTGCATCAAAACAGGTACAATAATCACAAAATGTTTTAAAACGCTAGATGTATGCATAACAAAAAAAAAATAATAATACTACAAGACAATGGGCCCTATTTAGCAACGTTCGCAAACCTCTAAGGCAATCGCAAAACACTTTTGCGGACAGTTAGTGCACCAAAATCAGGCGCACAAAGTCTGTTTGCCCACCTATGTGATTTTGCTGCTGTTTTAGTGCTCACCCGGCAAGTCAGTGTTAGAGCTGGACATGGGCTGAACTTTAGGGGAGTCCTAATTTACATACACATGTAGCGATCATCAACAGTGTTAGCGTTTACGTTTCAATTGACATGTGAAAACCAGGTCTAAACTGTGCGCAAATTACATGGTCGACTATAAACACTTTTGAAACTGCCAGGGGGAGGAGGAGGAGACGTCCCCAAATATTTCAAAGTCGTCTGTCTTTTCTGAACCTGTCTGACACACAATGTATACAGCAATTTTGCCTCAACACACAAACAATCACTGACATCTGCCAACTGCTTCAGGCTGACCTGGAAGGAGACATGTGGGGAGCACACTGTTTGCCTGTAGCGCTTACATGATAACATTTTATGCCACTGGCTCGTTCCAAAGTACTGTGGGTTACTGTAAAGCCATACATATTTGCGACCAAAATATTAGGCGAATCACACCCATAAAACCTATTTTGCTCCAGAAATGTTGGCTACCTGTTGCAATATATGAAGTATGTATTGTTAGTGGAATTTGATTTTTTTTTCATACGCGAAAAATGCATAATAAAAGGCTCACAAATATTTATGGCTTTACAGTATACTGCAGACATGAGCCAGTCAGCTGTGCAGTGCGAGATGTACCTGCAGCTTTAGTAAAGTGGGCAGGAGAATTCGTCCATTTCCCTGTATCTCACAAGCTGCAACAAAATACAAAGCAGGGTTTTCTTGGGAGGTAGGGGTTTCCTGGTGTCCTGGGAGCCATCGATTGCACAAAGGTACAGCTATGTGCACCAACACTTAATAGGTACATCTACATAAACCATAAGGGGACCTATTCTGTCAAGATGCAAGAAGTGTGTGATGCCAACAACTACATCACAAATGTGTATGCAAACTATACTGGCTCCACTCATGACTCGTTTATCCTCGCAGCTGCGATTCAGCGCGATGACAGTCTGAGAGGGTGGTTGATAGGGGACAATGGGTATCCACTGAAGCGGTGGCTACTGACACTGCTGGTCAACCCCACGATCCCTGGGGTATAACCATAGTTTTAAATGTGCTCATACTGTAATTGAGCGAACGTTTGGAATCCTCAGAATGTGATTCCGATGTTTGGATGTCTCTGGGGGAACACTACGGTACACTCCTGAGAAGGTTAGTAACAGCATCCTGGCTGGTTGTATTTTACATCACATAGCTCTCCGTAATGGATGTGATGTTGAACTTACAGAGGAAGGACTACAAGGTTTGAGGGAAGTAGATGCTGAACTTGAAGCCCCAGTGGTGGAGGTTACAGATGGTGCACATGCCAGGCAGGTCAGACAAAGTCTTATAGATTTTTTTTTATTTTATTTTGTAAGTATACCCGCCTCCAGGCTGCAAAAAAAATAAAAAATTTGTAGCCTTGCTTGAGGAGTTTGGTCATCCTCCTCACTTGGGCTCCTGGGCATTTAATTTTTTTGCACTTTTGTCTCATTTCTTCTTTTTTTGGGGTTTCAAAATGCCATCCATTCGCTGTTGCATCCTTATTGGTTGTAACCTTATTCCCCCCATTATATTTTGATTGGCTGGGTGCATGATTCGCTGTTTGATATGCATTAGCCCATGCATGAGACCTGACTTCTAAATCAAATTTTCGTGTGCTATTGTGGTGGTTCGCTAACACTGTCATTTTTGCATGCGCGAAAGTGGCTGCGCATATATTTGCTAAATGGGGCCCAATGTTTTGTCTACATTGGCATGTTACTTGTTTGGATCTGTTTCAAATTGAGTGCTAAACCCAAGAAAGGTAATGGCCAGATATGTAAAATGAGATTAAGTTTAAACATTGGCATAAAAAGGATGATTTGGTTATGATGTTTTGTGGGCAGCTATGGCAGTTATTCAGATATTGCCCTTAAATATGTTGCAAGTTTCCTGTGTTCAGCAAATAGCAGGCCCTTATTAGCAAGCAGTGCAAAGTCAAAGGCACATTTTCTGAAAGGAATAAAGCAAGAAAAAAGCAACTTACATCCTGCTGGTAAGAGCTAAATAATTGTTCCGAGTAATTGCCAATTTTATACTGTTAAAATGGTTTCTTTCCTGTCAGATATGCTTTTGGTCTCTTCTGAAAAATGAAATTTCATAACATTCAATTGCCTATTTAAGTCTGTTGTATTTAATCTATGCAATTATTTTGCTCATTGCTAAATTAATGCATTACATTCTAGATTCTCGATTAAAGCATAAAAAATAGCGTTGTCTCATTCAAAATTGATCAGTTTCTCTAGTTATTACACAACAAATGTTCCTAAATATTTAAATGCTGACCTGAAAAACAGTAAATGCTAAACTGTAGAATATTTTGTTTTTTATGTCCACCTTTTAAAGACATTCTATTTTCACCATCAGTGAATTATCAAACTAAATACATGTAAAAATAACAACAAATAATTCACAGGGAACTACATATTACACAACAATGGGTAGTTAAGTAGTTTCATGACAAACACCAATCACAAAATGTTTAACTACAAATATTTATTGAGGAGAATGCGGAGTATGCAATTTTACAGAGAAGTATGTTATATATACACAAACCTAACTTGGTTTGAGGGTTTGCTGCCTGGCCGACTGGCCGACTATATCCAGTCTCACTGCCACTGGATATAGCCCACTTCAAGGTTTAACCAACCTTTAACAAATGATCGTCAATACGCAGGAGAGGAAAACAAAACCCCAGTTGGGAAATAAATCTCTTGGAATCCATGGCTGATGAGATTGCCCTTCCTCCGGGCAGGCTATTAACGCTTAAGAGCACATTTTTAAGATCTGTAATATTTGTTCTAATGTAAACTTGGTAAGCACTGGAGGACCAACAACCTAACTGTTTGCTATGGGAGTCAGGAGTCGTGGTGAGAAGCTGCTCCAATTCTGAAAGAATGACCGGAGAACTGCTCAGCTGCAAATCCAGACCTGGAAAGAATCTGGCGAAGGTGAAAGAGGAACCAATGGCGGGTGACAATTGTTCCGTATTGTTCCGTTTTCATTAATAAACAGCGGGTCTGAGGGTGACGTGCCCTGAGAAAGACGGAGATGGAGATAAGAGAGAAGGGGGTCGTATGGGCTAATATGGGAGTTTAATTTAAACAAATAGATTAGGGAACCCTTTCCTTCCTGGTCAGTTTTACTTCTTTTGATCAGGAAGGAAAGGGTATCAGAAGAGGTGATTGATAAGTCGGAGATACAGGGGTGAATCTGGGGGTTGAATTTATTGGAGTGCAATGTAAACTCTGAGCACCTAAGGAACCCAAAAAAGAGGGAGAAAAGGGGATTCTAAGGTTTTATCTAAAAACTGGGAGGAGTAGCCGGAGCAGATAAATGAGATGCACTTGGAGAGTACATTGATGGTGATAGGTAGGCGAGTAGGGGGAGAAGGAGATTCTGATCGTTGAAGCACTTTCAGGATTAGTGACATTTGTGAGTTGCTGAGTGTAGAGCTGGTGGCTAATGAGTTTGTGGAAAAACTGGGTGCCGGAAATTGAAACTTTGATGGAGGAAACTCTTATAGCTCTATTCTTAAGAGACATAATATAGGATGATACTATGGGCATTGAAAATGAAGGGAAGGGTATGTTGAATGCAATGTGAACATTTTTAAAGCAATTCCAGGATGACCAGTACATTTGCAGTGAGTGGGGAGCGATGCTGAGAAGAGTTGTTGCTTGAGCCTGCAGAACCAGGGAATATAGCGGGTGGCTCACATGAATATCATGTCTGAAAAGGGAGGAATCTGAGTTGGCAGGAGGTTGGCTTCGGGAGCTAATGCTCTTAATCTCTGCATTGGTAAACGAAAAAGAGAATCAGCGACTACATTCAGGTGGTCAGGAATGTGTTGAGCTCTGAGAATGAACTGATGAGTAACAGATAACCAGGTGATCCTTCTGAATATTCCCATTATATGGTGGGAGGATGAACAACCTTTGTTAATGATTTGGACTGTAGCTGAATTGTCTGAGTGGATAAAAATGGATTTTGGGGCCCAGGAAGACCCCAAAAGGAATGCGGCTACAGCGACCGTACATCTCGTAAAATGACAAGGATTGATCAGGTATAAGAATGGTGCTGAATTCTTCAGGCCATGGAGCAGAAAACCATTTTCCCTTGTAGTATCCTCCAATGCCTGCATCTGTGAATAGTTGCATGTCTTCTGGCAGCAGGAGACAGTTGTCGTAAAAGAATGCCGTTCCATTCTTTTAGTAGGAGCTCCCACAGGCAGAGTTCCTCGCTGCAAAAAGGAACCAGGAGTATGACTTCGTTGAGGGAATCAACGGAAGGGATCAGAAGGTAGGAGATGAAAGCTCTTCCTTGAGGAATTATCCTCATTGCGTAGTTTAAATGGCCTGGGAGGGACAGCAGATTGCATTTGGTATGAGGGGGACCAGACAGAAAAGTGGAAATAATAGATATAATACAATCTATTTTTCCCCGGGGAGGCGAGGCTGAAAAAGATTGGGAATCCATGGTGATGTCTAGAAACTCGATGGAAGTGAGAGGACCCAAGGTCTTTTCTGATGCTAGGGGGATGCCGAGATTTGAAAATAACGATTTGAGGATCGTTAGGTTCTGGGCAGGGGGAGCGTGGGGAAAATCAATGAGAAGAAAATCATCCTGGAGATGCAGCAGAAAAGGAATGCAGTAGTTAAGGAGGATCCAGCACAGTGCTTCTGATGGGGTATCGAATATCTTGGGGCTTCTTCTGCAGCCGAACATCAGGCAAACAGAAAAGTAAAATTTGGAACGCCACTGTACTCCGAAGAGGTGCCAGAGTGCAGGATCAATGGGCATGATTTTAAATGCATTTCATATAGGATATGGCGTGGTCGATTGTTGTATATTGCAGGGAGAAATCTTTGTGATTATTGATGCTGGGTGTGGTGGAGTTATGGGCAGTGGAAAGGTTGATTATCAGTCTCTTTTTGCCCGAGTATTTCCTTATTGCAACCCCGATGGGGTTAATGTGAAAAGTGGGAAAGGAGGGGATTCAAAGGGACCTATCATCAACTGGTTGTGTATTTCTTTTTTTAGTAAAATATCAACTGATTCGAGGTCTAGGATGGCAGATTGGAGTTTTTTGCAATAAGTGGAAGAGGTAGGGAGACAAAAAAGACCAGTAGAAAACCCTTTAGTGAGACTTAATTAGGAAAGAAACAAAAGAAGGGTCAGGGGGTGCTTGTGTAGTTCTGAGGCTAGGGTTTGGATATTAAAGGGTGTGGACAGGAATCTGAGTAATCATTTTGGAACGTTAGCAGAGGTTTTTTGATTTTGAGCTGATTTTTTGGGCTAGCGGTGACATACTAATTGGGAATGGGCTTTGGTGCAATGGCTGCAAATATGAAGGAAGTTACAGGCAGAATAGGAGCAGATTCCTTCATTGAAGGTGTTACAGATCTGGTGGCCTCCAGAGTATGTAATATTGCAGCCCTGACCATCAAAACCCTCTGCCTTTTTTCTGCCTCACCATTTTTTTTGGCCACCAGCCGCCAGTGACCTGTTTTAAAGTAAAGGTTTAAAGCAAAATGGTAAGTTTGTTTATATTGCTGATTTATGGCACTGGTGAGCTGTAACCGTCTTAGAATTTAAAAGTGTTTCAGAAAATGCTTCCTGTGTTCACTGTTATTCAGTACAGTGCTGTTTGCGTATCTTATAATGTGATGGGGGGGGGGGGGGGGCGACTACATTTTAGCCTTTTATTTTAATTGCCGAATAACGCAGATTGTATTTATTTTTTAATTTGAGTAGGCAATGCCACCACTGATGCCAGGCCTTGCTGTTCTTCACAGCCCACTCCTCTGTTCTCTTTTCTGACCTGCCCATCTGGCTCCAGTATTTATCCTTCTTAACCCACCCCCTTTGAGCGGCATACTATTCCAGCCACCACAGACGCTGTTTCAAGCCCACCCCATGTGTGCTCCGCGCAAGACTGACATCCAGAGTAAACAAATACGGTAACATAAAGCAAACCACAAGGATTAATTTATCAATTCTCAATTATGGATCTGACAAACACTAGCAGGTCTTGGATGCCTCACAAACCTGCTGAAAACTAGTGCCCAAATTATGGGGATCAGTGTGACCAATCACCCCTAAAATTCACCACATGGTTCCTACAATACATCTAAAATCAGGCTAGAACCATGTTGCTACTAATTACTAAAATTAAAATCCTTTAACAACAAAATAAATATTAACACAAAGCATGACTGTCATCTAATCCCAGTGGTTTACCTGTGTTAGAGCACACAGTAGGCACTTTGCATTTCCCTATTCACCAGTTTCTTTCACTTTTAATTAAGCATTCAAACTGCTTACAAACTTACCCTGGGGTAACATAAAACAAGGACAAACAATATGGATTAAAACAATGCCTCAAAAACCTGCACATCAAAATTGAAAGTGTTGAGATCAGCAGAACATTTATAAAATCAAATAAAAGGCAAAAAAATTATATATATATATATATATTTCACCATTACAAGAGCCAATCAAATCGTGTGAAAGTCACCTAACAGCTTCTACATTCACAGTGTTTTAAAAGTCAAAGTACAGTATCTGCAGACTGTTTCGCCCTGTTTGGGGCTCATCAGTGCAGCGCAACTTGAAATTTGAAATACTGCAATTTGCATATTTCCCGATTACCCATTGTTCTGTATTCATTGCTTTCATTCCCCTTAACTCGAAAGCTACTTGAAAGTAGTGTTAATTAGAATTAATACAGATTCAAAGATAGAAGTAAAAATGATGTCACAATATATAGAACACCATTACATCATGTAAGAATAAATCATGAATTTGAATGTAAACAATAACAAGTAGTTGTCATGCCATCAAAAACCTATAAATACCTCCAATGTTTGGATTCAAACACAGGCTCCCTTGAAAAAGATATGTACAACATATCGAAACGTTGGGCAGCTGGCTCTTTGAGCTAAAATATATATATATATATATATATATATATATATATATATATATATATATATATATATATATATATATATATATACAGTGCCTTGCATAAGTATTCACTCCCCTTGGACTTTTCCACATTTTGTAGTGTTACAACCTGGAATTAAAATGGATTTAATTAGGATATTTTTGTCACTGATCTACACAAAATAGTCCATAATGTCGAAGTGGGGAAAAAAATCTACATATTTTTCTAAATTATTTACAAATAAAAAACTGAAAAGTCTTGATTGCATAAGTATTCACCCCCTTTGCTGTGACACCCCTAAATAAGCTCTGGTGCAACCAATTGCCTTCAGAAGTCACATAATTAGTTGAATGGAGTCCACCTGTGTGCAAATGAAATACCACATGATCTCAGATTAAATACACCTGTTTCTGGAAGGCCCCAGAGTTTGTTAGAGAGCATATCTAAACAAACAGCATCATGAAGACCAAGGAGCTATCAAAACAAGTCCAGGATAAAGTTCTGGAGAAGCAACAATCAGGGTTGGGTTATAAAAAAATATCCCAAACTTTGAACATCCCCTGGAGCACCGTTAAATCCATTATTAAAAAATGGAAAGAATATGGCACAACCGCGACTCTGCCTAGAGAAGGCCGTCCACCAAAACTCAGTGACCAGGTAAGGTAAGGAGGGCATTAGTCAGAGAAGCAACCAAGAGGCCAATGGTAACTCTGAAGGAGCTGGAGAGATCCACAGCTGAGATGGGAGAAACCGTCCATGGGACAACTATAACTCGGACGCTCACCAAAGCTGGGCTTTATGGAAGAGTGGCGAAAAGAAAGCCATTGCTGAAAAAACCCCATATCAAATCCAGTTTGGATTTTGCCAAAAGGCATGTGGGAGACACAGCAAACGTGGAAAAAGGTTCTCTGGTCTGATGAGACCAAAATTGAACTTTTTGGCCTTAGCGCAAAACGTTATGTGTGGCGCAAAGCCAACACTGCTCATCACCCTGAGAACACCATCCCCACGGTGAAGCATGGTGGTGGCAGCATCATGTTATGGGGATGCTTTTCATCGGCAGGGACTGGGAAACTGGTCAGGATTGAGGGCAAGATGGATGGAGCCAAATACAGGGAAATTCTAGAGGAAAACCTGTTTCAGTCTGCAAGAGACCTGGGACAATGACCCTAAACACACAGCCAAAGCTACACTGGAGTGGTTTAAAAACAAGAACCTGAATGTCTTAGAATGGCCCAGTCAAAGCCCAGACCTCATTCCGATTGAGAATCTGTGGCAAGACTTGAAAATTGCTGTTCACCAAAGGTCCCCATCCAACTTGAAAGAGCTTGAGCAATTTTGCCAAGAAGAATGGGCAAAAATTGCAGGATCCAGATGTGCAAAGCTGGTAGAGACTTACCCAAAAAGACTCACAGCTGTAATTGCTGCCAAAGGTGCTTCTACCAAGTATTGACTCATGGGGGTGAATACTTATGCAACCAACAAATGTCTTTTTTTTTTGTTTAATTAACTTTTGTGTCACAATAAAAAAAATTGCACCTTCAAAGTGTTAAGTATGTTGTGTAAATCAAATGGTAAAAATCCCAATTAAATCCATTTTAATTCCAGGTTGTAACACTACAAAATGTGGAAAAGTCCAAGGGGGGTGAATACTTATGCAAGGCACTGTATATATATATATATATATATATATATATATATATATATATATATATATATATATATATATATATATATATATGGGTTAAATGTTTGAATTCGCAGTGGGAAACTTTCTGCCAACCACTAGTGCAATCTGTGAATGTAAAACATCATTAAAATAGGCTAGGGTATTAAATCAAAGAAGTAGTCATTGCATTTATACCTTTCTATCAACTACTAGCTTTAACCCCTTGGATTGAAGCTATTACAACATGGAATTCAATTGGTATCAAAGGTTATCATCATGTGTTAATTTGTATGTTCCAGCTATTTATGTGATTATTGCACACTGACTTACTGTAGAAATAAACTAACACTTATCTCCGTTTATTGTCAAACTCATTTTTACCTGCGTGATTTGCATGGTATATACAGTAAGTATTATTGTGTAATAACATTTTTTAAATTACAGTAGGTAGATATCTGAAACACCCCAGCCAATTCAAATTATTTCTGAAACTGCTGGATACTTTGTTCTTTAATGCTCCAATATCAGAACAACTATCATTGTGTAAAGCAACTACAGGGTGTTAAGGTACATATTAGTTACCTAATGTCCTACATTTCCACCTAAAGGCATTTGATCTGAAGTAAATTAATGTAACACATATACAGTATGTAAGTGTATATGTTTATGGAAAACAATGTATATTTAACCAAAATTAAATGGCTGAATTACAGGAATTACTTTCCAAGCTCAGCCTTCAGCTTCTCTGTCTGTCTTCGGATTTGAATGAATGCAAGAGAGATTGCAAACTGAAACCCGTTATTCACTCTGTAGCATTGAATACAAAAAATGTACTCAAGACAATATTCATAGTCGGCTATACACACAGTATTATTAACTTGCTGTACTGACTTTGCTTGTGTGACTGGATTACATTTTAAATTAACAACAATTTACTGTGATGAAAATGAATAATTTAGAATTGAGTGGCAATTAAAGATAATATAGTGCATTTGTGAGTTTTGCTCCCATAACATTTTGATGATATATGGATTTTACAACAGCTACAAAAGCTGCCAAATTTAAAATGTGTCTTCATCATTTTTCTAAACACTATAATTTAATAGTCCATTCCATCTTTTTGACAAATGGTTTCACTTGGCAATATAAAATTGTAGTAATAAACTGCTTTGTACAGGAATTTCATAAAATCTTGATCAAATACATTATTACACTATTTTCCCCCAAATAGAGTGTGACAAAACAGCAAAGCAATATCATCTAACTTTTCAATGAACTTTTGTATAATGTTAAAGACACTTGGAAGTGAGAAAGTTAGTTTGAACCCAAGAAGTGCTTTTCAGACCCAACCTGACTGATCTTTTAAGATAAAAAAACAAATGCCAGGAATATTCATAAAACATTGCCATAGTAGGAAACAATTTTATACAGCATTGTTTTTATCATTATTCAGTTAAATTAATTTTACAAGATGTATAAAGCAGATTCTTTTGTATTTTTTTGTAGATGTGGGTGCACATAGGAACTCACACACATGATGTGTGATTAAACAGAAAAGAATAACCTTTACACTGTGCACATGACAAATATATCATTTCAAATGTTATGCTGTGGCGGAGTGTCCTGCCCCTATGTATTATTATTTGTATTATTGTTTACAGCGCGGATAACAGCGCCGCGTATTTCTTATTATTTATAATTTAAAACCAGTGAGGATGCGTGACTGATCAGCTACTGATTACACCGTGTAACAATTTTTTTTTTTTTTTTTGGTTCCTGGGTAGTAAGTGTTATTTCCTAATTGCTTATGCCTCAAAAGTATAGAAAATGGCTATTATTCCCCACAAACTTTGCTTTTGTGACCAGGACAGTGATATTTTGAAATTTACCTATTTCCAATGAGAAAACGGGCGAATTTGTGTCTTTTCGTTCACATAAAGTCAGAAAAAAACAACATATGAATCCAAATTGGGGCAGCAGTGTGGAGTAGTGGTTAGGGCTCTGGACTCTTGACCGGAGGGTTGTGGGTTCAATCCCCAGTGGAGGACACTGCTGTTGTACCCTTGAGCAAGGTACTTTACCTAGATTGTTCCAGCAAAAACCCAACTGTATAAATGGGTAATTGTATGTAAAAATAATGTGAAATAATGTATAATGTGATATCTTGTAACAATTGTAAGTCGCCCTGGATAAGGGCGTCTGCTAAGAAATAAATAATAATAATAATAATAAATTAACATCTATTTATACTAAAGTAATACAAAAATGACTACAAAAGATTTAGAAGTGAAGTTTTTCGTGATTTACGATTATACTGTAAATCACTTTCACGAATCAGCCCCCAAATGTAGTCTCCAATCATGTTCTCGTTATACTGTCCTTGGTAGCGGCGTTCAAAGTCCAGTATATCCTGGTGGAAGCGCTCGCCTTGCTCCTCCGAGTACGCTCACATGTTCTCCTTGAATTTATCAAGATGAGCATCAAGGATATGGACTTTGAGGGACATCCTACAGCCCATTGTGCCGTAGTTCTTCACCAGAGTCTCAACCAGTTCCACATAGTTTTTTGGCCTTGTGATTGCCCAGGAAGCCCCGAACCACTGCGACAAAGCTGTTCCAAGCTGCTTTCTCCTAAGTAGTGAGCTTCTTGGAGAATTCATTGCACTCCAGGATCTTCTTTATCTGTGGTCCGATGAAGACACCGGCTTTGACCTTTGCCTCAGACAGCTTAGGGAAGAAGTCTTGAAGGTACTTGAAGGCTGCCGACTCCTTATCTAGAGTTCTGACAAATTGTTTCATAAGGCCCAATTTGATGTGCAGTGGTGGCATCAGCACCTTCCGGGGGTCCACCAGTGGCTCCCACTTGACGTTGTTCCTCCCACAGAGAACTCGGTCCGCTGTGGCCAGTCCCGTCTGTGGTAGTGCGCCTTGGTGTCCCTGCTGTCCCAAAGGCAAAGATTGTGTTACATAGTGTTATTTAACTAGCTGACAGTCACGCATCCTTACCAAACGCGTGCAGACTGTGGGTAATAAGATAATTAACAGCTAGTTAACCCCTCGGCCAGAGTATAAGAACCTGCAGCTGTCCGTGCTGCAGGGTTGGGGTGTACAGAGAGGAGGTACGGGGAGATAGAGAGGAGACACAATATAAAAACAATTGCTAAAACGTGCTGGATTAGCCAGCACAACACTTACTTGTTTGTCTGTTTATTCGTTTGGCCCTCGTGCCCTTTTGTTTCTGTTTTGTTGTTTGTTTAAATCTTTCATTTTGTTTTGTTTATTAATAAATCAGCTGAACGCCGTTGCATTCAGCTTCACCCGCCCATCCATTGTTTTGATTCAGTTACTTCCTGGTCCGTGACATCACCACACCTCACCACTGCAAGCCATCCTGCCACATATGGTGTCCTGCGTGGGATAAACAACGCCCCCAGGAGCCGGACCAGGAACAACAAAAGGGCACGAGGGCCAAATGAATAAACAGACAAACAAGTAAGTGTTGTGCTGGCTAATCCAGCACGTTTTAGCAATTGTTTTTATATTCTGTCTACTCTCTATCTCCCTGTACCTCCTCTCTTTACACCCCAACCCTGCAGCACGGACAGCTGCAGGTTCTTATACTCTGGCCGAGGGGTTAACTAGCTGTTAATGATCTTATTACCCCTCGGCCACAGTCTGCACGCGTTTGGTAAGGATGCATGACTGTCAGCTAGTTAAATAATCAATAGCTGATCAGTCATGCATCCTCACAGGTTTTAAATTATAAATAATAAGAAATACGCGGCGCTGTTATCCGCACCGCAAACAATAATACAAATAATAATAAATAGGGGCGGGACACTCCGCCACATATGCCAATGAGCAGTTTTTAATAAGCTTGCAGCTTTTTTGTATTCATTTTAATTCATTTTACCATAATTACTGACACAAGCAGCAAACTAATTTAGCGGGAGCTTTTGTAGTAATTGTGCATGCTGTCGAGCAGGGGGGGGGTCACTCTTCCACTTCCACTTCCATTTTCACAACCAGTTTCCTTCAACATTTATTGTCCTAATAGGAGCACATCAGGCTGGTTTTGGCAAAGCACTAAAGGAAGCCGAGAGCCCTAAAGACAAGGAATCACGTGGTGCATTACATTCTTTGTAGTAGCGGTTACTTTCTAAGTTTTTATTATGATGTAGACCATTGGAAGAGGCATAATAAACTAATGAACATACACATTAAAAGGCAAACAAGTAGAATTTGTAAACATGGCTGTACAATTTCAATCCCTTTTTTACCTATTTAAATATTGTTTGAAAAATCTGAAATTTACAGTATGCCTTTCCTTTACTACAGTGTATTAAAAAATCAGGATTTCGTTCTTCACTTATCAACATAAAAAAATGGCTATTAAGATTAGGATGACCAGATTTTCAAAACTCAGGACAATAGGTTACAGATGTAACCCCGGTCCCCTGAAAGAGAAGATGACAAACAAAAATACTTTTGAGATATGCCTGCCACAGGTCAGGCATTTACTGAGCATTTTATGTCAGAGTTGCTGATAGACCCCTCCGGGGAGTGACGTCCTCGGTCCTGCCTACCGAGGGATTAAGTAGTCACTCCGCAGAGATCACATTCTCTTTTGCATGGAACCCGCGAACGCGAATGATGCAACCTCACAAGTTTTGTTGGTCATCTTCTCTTTCAGGGAACCAGTACAGATATCAGTCAATGAGGCACCTCTAAAGTAGGCCCATAACGTAGCCACTCCTCTGGTAGAGTGCGCGTCCACCCTCCCAGTGGGGGTAGGCCGGCATTAGTATATGCAGTCAAAACTGTGTCCACAATCCAATGAGACAGTTGCTGCTTTGAGAGGGCTTGACCCAGGGTCCTTTCACCATGACAGACGAAGAGCTGTTTAGACTGACAGTGCTCTCATTCTATCCACATAACATCTCAATGCCCAAACCGGGCAGAGGAAATTCAATCTCCGATCCTCCTCCGAACAAAAAGCAGCGGGATGGAAAGCCTCTAGTTCCACTGATTGATTCAAATGGAAAGCCGTAACCACCTTGAGAGAAAAGCGGGGTTTGTGAGTAACAACACCCTATTTCCATCATCCCAAATACGCATACAGGAACTGTGCACTGACAGAGCCTGTAGCTCACTAACCCGCTTAGTGGAGGTGATGGCTAACAAAAAGGCTGTCTTTATATAGAGATATTTCAACTCTATGGAATGTATAGGCTCAAACTGGGCCTTAGTGACAGCCTCCAATACCACATCTAGACTCCACTCGGGGAGGACGTCCATCCTAGGAGGACGTAGCCACTGAGCACCCTTTAGAAAACGGGTTGCCAGAATATGAGCGCCCGAGGAAACTGAGTCATTGGGGACATTGCATGCAGATATAGCTGCTAGGTACACTTTCAGTGTAGAGGGGGACCTGCCCGCCTCCAGCAGATCTTGCAGAAACTGTAAAATAGTTGCTATAGGGCAATAGATGGGATCATGACCTCTGGTCATACACCATTTTTGAAAATACCTCCACTTGTAGGCATACAGTGCCCTTGTGGAGGAGGCCCTAGCATTCTGCAGTATACTGACGACCGTGTCTGAGAGCCCTAAGGCGGACACAATCCTGTTCAGGGGCCAGACCCACAGTTGGAGTCTGTCCGGATCTGGGTGCCAGAAAGTGCCTCGCTCCTGACTGAGGAGATCCATGCGCAGCGGGATCTCCCAGGGCTGGCCTTGCAGCAGCTGGCAAAGATTTGCAAACCAGATTCTCCTGGGGGCCACCAGGAGAACTGTTGCCTCTTCTCTCCAAGCACAGGGAGGTACTGTTGAAACACTAGGTGGACCGCTCTGAGCTCTAGCGCATTTATGTGCAGGGATGCCCAGCGGCCCGACCAGGGTTCGCGGGCTCCTCTGCCTGCCCAGACCGCACCCCAGCCTGAGTTGGATGCGTCTGTCATCACCACCTGATGGCTGTGGATCACTCCCATCCTTACACCTTTGTGTAGGTGAGAGGTTTGCCTCCACCAGCACAGGGCTTCCCAGCATACGCGAGACACGGTCAGTCGACGGTGTCTGTCGCGTTTGGGGTGTAGCCGGAAGGCTTTGAGCCACACTTAGATCAGGCGCATGTGGAGTAATCCCAGTTGGATGGCTGAAGAAGCTGCAACCATCAGACCAAATAGTTTCTGACACAACAGCAATTGTACTGTGGATCCCTGTTGAAACAGGGCTAGATAGTTGTGAATGGCGGCCACTCTGTCGTCCGACAGGTAGGCTTGCATTGTAAGGGAATGCAGCCAGAGACCCAGATAAACCATACTTTGCACTGGTATTAATTGGCTTTTGGCCTTGTTGAGGGTAAGCCCCAGTCTTGCCGGATGCTCTGTCACAATCGCCATGTGGGCCACTGCTCCTTCCTGTGACTGGGAGCAGATCAACCAGTCGTCTAGGTAATTCAACACCCTGATCCCCTGCAGCCGCAAAGGGGCTAGGATGGCATCCACACACTTTGAGTACGTGCGGGGGGCTAAGGAAAGGCCGAATGGCAGCATGGAAAATTCGAAGATGCTTCCCTGAAAGGCAAAGCAGAGGTATTCCCTGTGCGCTGGACGGATAGGGATGTGAAAATACGTGTCCTTTAAGTCCACAGTGGTAAACCAGTTGCCCGGCCAGACTGACTGGAGGATGTGGCGATGTGTGACTGTGGCGGAGTGTCCCGCCCCTATGTATTATTATTTGTATTTTTGTTTGCGGCGCGGGTAAAAGCGCCGCGTCTTTTATTATTATATTTAAAAACCCCGTGAGGATGCATGGCTGATCAGCTACTGATTATTTAACTAGCTGACAGTCATGCATCCTTACCAAACGCGTGCAGACTCTGGCCGAGGGGTAATAAGATAATTAACAACTAGTTAATCCCTCGGCCAGAGTATATAAACCTGCAGCTCTCTGCACTCGAGGTTGGGTGTACAGAGGAGAGTACGGGGAGCGGAGAGAGCGAGCAACATTTAAAAAACAATTGCTAAAACGTGCTGGATTATCCAGCACGACACTTACTTGTTTGTTTGTTTGTTTATTCGTTTGGCCCTCGTGCCCTTTTGTTTTGTGTTTTGTTGTTTTGTTTAAATCTTTTATTTTCTTTGTTAATAAATACGCTGAGTGCTACTGCACTCAGCTTCACCCGCCCATCCATTGTTTTGGTTTCTACTTCCTGGTCCGTGACGTCACCACAGCGAGCCAGACTGTCACAGTGACCATCGTGAAACCTCCTCTCCCTCAAGAATCCGTTGAGGTGTCTCAGGTCTAGGATAGGGCGAAGGCCCCCATCCTTTTTTGGCACCAGAAAGTATCTCGAGTAGAACTCTTCTTGAGAGGTGTGTTCTACGAGGCGGATGGCTTGCTTGAGAAGTAATGTTCTTACTTCTTGCCTGAGGGCCAAGACCTGCAGAGGGTCGCTCACGGATGAAACTGTGATCCCTCGAAAAGGAGGAGGTCACGCACGTAACTGGTTTGTACAATGGTGAGCACCCAAGAGTCTTGTAGCTATTGTTGTGAGAAGGGGTGGGTCTGAGGGCCTTGCACCAGGGCCACTATGGTTATTCTGGCCCTGCCTTCCAGGGAACCTGAAGGAAATTGGAGGCTCGCTCCATGAGCGCTCAAACCGAGCTTGATGGAGGGGTAACACCAGTCTCTGAGGCCACATCAGAGCTGGGGCCCATCTCCTGGATCACTTCCTGAACCTCTGTCTCCTGCTGCTCTAAAGAGTCCCCATCCCAGGAAGCAGCGATCAAGATCGCGTCCTGGTCCTCCTCGCTAATCACCTTGTCTCGGTCCGAGACGTCCGCGACCGCCAGTGAAGGTGGGCTTGGTACCGGGACAGGTGCCAAAGGCAGAGCTGGGGCAGCATGGGGAAGAGCCTGACTAAGTACTCGAGGACCTGGGCCATCTGGCTCTTCAGGTCCGAGATATCCTTGGCCTTCCTACTGCAGGGAGCACCTATGCCCCGAAGCACTGAGGCGTCGAGGCTCTGGATCACCGATGCGGGGAGTGTCCAGGCACAGAGGGTGGCGAAGTACTGAGGCTCTGGAGCACTGATGCAGGGAGTGTCCAAGCACAGAGGGCGGCGAAGTACCGAGGCTCTGGAGCACCGAGGGTGCCAAAGGCACTGATGCAGAGAGAGTCTAAGCACCGATGGCACCGAGGCTCAGTGGCACCATGCGCATCGAAGCACCAAGGCACCAAGGGCATCAACGGCGCCGAGCGTCAAGCACCGAGGCATTGAGGGTATTGAGGACACAGAAGGCACTGGGCACCAGGGGCATAAGCACTAAGGTTACTGGGCCGGGTGTCTAGTCTGGACAGTCACACAACCGTTGCAGTGCGCAGCTTACAGCGGCGTGGAGCACAGCCTTTTTTTTTTTTTTTTGAACTGTAGCAACATTACAAATGCATTCCAAATTATCACAGACTTCAGTATTTTACAGCCAGATCCAAAATCTTCATTCTTAAAATGCAAGTTACACACAAGTATGTGGAAACAAAAGTATGATTTTAACAGGCCACCCGAAATTAACCTGCGTCTAGAACTCATTCTTGTCGTATGGCGTTTCAGCACAACAGAGAACATTGCAATACTGATTTTATATCAAATTCTACGTAATAAAGTACAGTGACTACAAAAGGTTACAAAGCACGACTAGTACTTTTTGGTTTGTGCATATCTTGTTTCGTTAAAGAATATTGATACTAACAGATAATTGGATTTGTGGGTCATAATAAATGTATTTTTTTTTATGAGAGGAATGGGACTGTACTGTATATCCAGCATTTTATTTGTACTTCCATATATCTTTGTTTACAGATCAGTTATGTTTTGCTTTTGGCATTTGTCCTAATAACACTGCAGCCAGAGTGGTGGGAAGTCATGTATCACGTCAAGATCAGTGAAGCATTTCACACACTTGCATTCTCAACTATACTGCATAATGCAGGTAACTGTCTTCTCAGGGTTGTACAAGGAGCAAAAAACAGTAAGCTGTTTAGAGATAGTTACCAAGATGAACTTATGGTGATGTTTCCAAGTAGTGGACACATATACAGTACAGACCAGATCTGAGACTTTTTCAGACAATACTCTAATAAACTAGTACAGTAGGCAAGCATACATTGCATATGATATTCGTACATATCTTCCTGTTATTATTTATGACGTGTTTTAATCATAGACACTTAAATAATAGGAGTACATCCCTATCAACACTTGACATTGCTTTTAAATATATCCACCAAATAATGCAGCCTAAACCAATCCTTATGATTTGATTTAAAAACGATAAATTATTATTTTGTATAAACTACTCTATTTTTTAATTTGAGGTGAGGTACAAATAACTAACAGATGTTTAAATTGTTTAAACTTAATTTGGAACCTGATGCTTCTAGTGGCTGCAGTTGCATTTTTTTAAAGCCTAATTAGTCTCTAGTGCAGACATTACTGCAACTTCATTCTTAGGCCTACAGCAAGATACCCATTAACATGGGATTACATTAATGTTAACCTAATTGAGCTGAATTTTCCTCATTTCTGACTTTGCAGTAGCTCTTGGAAAATGGTATATGTAAACCCTATTCATCCTTACTGTACTGCTCTCTTTTAATCCTGTACTCAGGAGGTATAACTAAGCTCGGCTCTGACCCAATGAAAGTCATAGACGAAGTGGTGGAAGTGTCCACTAACTGGATTCACGGTGCCATGTCGTTACTGTCTGACATGATAACGCCTGACGATGATGATGACGAAGGTATTCAAAGATCGCACCACTGTTTAATAGCTAACAATTTTTATTGGTCATGCCCTTGCTTTTAATGCTGTAACACACTCAAACAGGGCTGTAATGCATTCACAGAGATTTAAGTGATGCTTGGTTACAAATGTAAGCTTTAAAATGTGTGGCAGATCATCACAGCACATTTGCATAGTTGATGCACATTAGTGTTGTGGGTTCTTAGTTTAAAGATACCTGCACATCAGAATCTGTTGCTTTCAATCCAATCTGGTGACAGGTTACCCATAGAGTGGAGTTATTAACATAAATGGTATTTTGAAATGGCGATTATGATAGAATAATTAAGGTTAAAATTACATATTTAAATCACTTGTATGTGTTTATTTATATTACTTTTTTTCAGGATCTAAAATATGTATAGTAGAGTAAAGAGCCTCTACAGTGTTACTCCAGAATGCTTATTTTTCAAACATTCTACGTACTAACTTGTTTTTCTTATCCAATCTTTTGTCTTCACACCCACTGTTTTAGCTTGTGAGGAATCCTTTTTGCATGCATATTTTGGTATGGCACATTTTGATGTACAAAAACAGAAATGTACTAACAATGTATGTTTATTAATTATACAAATGCTGGTCAGACCGAGTTAACTTAAATCCCCAGTTTTGAGGATCACCCTCTACGACTTCCTGTCTGCATGTTCTGAGAGATCAGGGACTGCAGAATTAGGTTCAAGTGGTACTGGGAATGGGAAGCGACTTTTTTGTCTGTGATTCACTAAATGTGTATTATGTATTCTATTAATTTCTTCTGCATATTTATGAATCTGTTTTGCATGGCACTTACTTACACTGACTTGTTTTTCCTTATAATTTAGGTGAAACCGAGCATCCACTGAAGAGGAGAGGTTTGTTATTTTTCACTGTAGGGTAGCTGAAGCAGAAATATCTGTTGCAAATTTAAAGGAGAATTGGAGTCAATTAAATCATAGTTCTAGCCTTTAAAATCTGCTCTTTGATTATGCTTGGTTGAACCTTTGTTGTGCCGTTGTTCAGCCATAGTTAGACTGTGTTACAATATTCACTAACCAATCTACGCTGATCTGATTGTCCTTTTGAGTTACTTGAAATTATAGCTCCAGTGGAATGATCATGACAATATTAAAACCAACTCAGATGCCAGCTAAGGAGCTGTTATGCTGTTGATATGGTAGCATTAAAAGTCACATTTCATCACATCAGAAATGCATCAGTGGTTTCCTGCAATCCATTTTCTTTTCTATTCTATTTGGTACCATGTTGCTCACTCTGGTGCAGGATATGAGCACCGGATAGCTATGAAATGAGGACAAGTTTAGGTTTAAATTTGCTGAAATCATCCTTCAAGGGAGCCAGTCTTTGTCTTAGGTTTTCAGCTTTGTTTTCCATAATGTCTTAGTCTCTGCAGACATTCATAATTATGGAAAAGTATTACTGCATTCTGTTCCAGGCTCTTGTAATTTAATTGCTGCTCAGGTATAGTAGTTTCTCAAAGTAACACAGAACCCTTTGCGGCATCTATATCTGTATTGATTGGGTTTATCACAGTTTTATGCTGAGGCATGTATACATAAAGTTCAATGTCCTCTTTGTAAGGCCAGTATACATATTTCTGCATTCTATAAAACACTGGCACTGTTAATGATAATTATAATGATAATGATGATGATGATGAAGATGAAGATATCATGGATAAGCATGATGATAATGGCACTGATGAGGAGGAGGATGATGGTATTTTGGCACTGATGAGGAGGAGGATAACGGTAGGAGGCTGTGTGGTCCCATGGTTAAAGAAAAGGGCTTGTAACCAGGAGGTCCCTGGTTCAAATTCCACCTCAGCCACTGACTCATTGTGTGACCCTGAGCAAGTCACTTAACCTCCTTGTGCTCTGTCTATCGGGTCAGACGTAGTTGTAAGTGACTCTGCAGCTGATGCATAGTTCACACACCCTAGTCTCTGCAAGTCGCCTTGGATAAAGGCGTCTGCTAAATAAATAAATAATAATAATAATTGTATTCACTGACGCATTAAAGATTAAATGAGTATCTATATACACCACCACCCCTATAAAAGAATCAGATGTCTTCTATAGATATTTAGTGTTAAACTTTTTTTTTGAAAGCGTATTATTTATTTGTCTAATCACTTGCGTGAATGGCTCTGTGCTGCTTCAATGAGCTGATTTGTTAAAAAGCATAACCGATAATTATGGCAAGCCATTTTATCATTTATAGATATCTCAAATTAATTTATAGATATCTCTTAATATTTGAAGATATCTCTAACTCATTTCCAGATATCTCTAAATATTTGAAGATATCACTCATCAGTGTAACATATCTTAAATACATTTAGAGATATCTCAAAATGATTTCCAGATATCTTTACATGGAGCTTTAAATAAGATATCTAAAATGCATTTTCAGATATCTTTAAATCATTTTAAGATATCTCAAAATGTTTTTGAAATATCTTTAAATACTTTTCAGATATCTCGAAATCATTTAGAGATATCTCTAAATAACTTCCTGTTCATTTAGAGCTATCTCTCCATACAAAACATTGAGCATTTTCACAGGAAGTCATTTAGGGAGGTCTTGAAATGACTTCCTGTTCATTTTGAGATATCTGTAAATGATTTAGATATATCTAAATGAACAGAAAGTTATGTAAAGATATCTTTACATGATTTAGAGATATCTTTAAAACCCTAATATTAAGATATCTCTAAATGACAGTTTGGCGTACCATGCTAGCAAACTCCACATGGTTTCCATATTATTTAAAGATATATGTAAATCAATTTGAAATATCTTTATTTCATTTTTAGATATCTCTAATTGATTTACAGATATTAAAAAGAATTTTAGATATCAAAAATGGCACAATTAAAGATATCTGTAATTAAATTTGCGATATATTGAAATGTTTTACAGATATCTCTAAATATTTCAAGATAACTTAAAAAGCAATTTGAGATATCTCTAAATTATAGTTTGGCTCGGCATATGGGTGGCTTCCAAATGAATATAATGGCAAACACATATATTTATTTATTTAGCAGACACCTTTATCCAAGGCGACTTACAGAGACTAGGGTGTGTGAACTATGCATCAGCTGCATTGTCACTTACAACTACGTCTCACCCGAAAGACAGAACACAAGGAGGTTAAGTGACTTGCTCAGAGTCACACAATGAGTCAGTGGCTGAGGTTGGATTTGAACCGCGGACCTCCTGGTTACAAGCCAATTTCTTTAACCACTGGACCACACAGCAAATACTGGTAGAAGTCTACCAGTATTTGCTATAAACAATTGGTTGTATTTGGAAATTTAATTCAGGGAATGGAAGCTAGGTCATTAATAACCATAACATATTATTTGCTAAATATACATCCCAAATCATTAGCTTTACCCTATAGTAGTTATGATGATACATTCTTTTTTTCTTTCAATCCTAGGTGAAGCTCATCCATCTAAGCAGAAAGGTTGGTGACTTTCTATATTCTATATTAAGACAATAGGTTGAATCATACGACTGTACATGTTAGCTAAGAATTCCTGCATCTGTTATATATTTAAAGGGTTATTAGGAAAAAGAAACAAGAATAACATACATTATGCAGTATCATGTGTGACAATAACCATAATACAAAAGGTTTCATGCAACATACAGCCTTGTCACTTCATTGCTTAGATATGTACGGCTTTGTGATTACAAACGCAATAACATCAGAAAGATTAGGAATATTATACACTTAATTTTGTGTACATTTCAAAGTTAACATGCAATTGTAAATAGTTTATTTCCCTTTACTTTTATTTAGCATTTCAATCTTAATTATTTAGCTTTGACCATTTTTGCAAGTTCACAAGAGTACAATATTTGTAAGAAAACCACTGATAAATAAAAGAAATATGATTTAAAACCTGGTTGTGTTTTGTTAGAGGGCACAAATTATAGTATATTTTAATTATACAGTAATGTAACAAAGTATATTAGATTTACTGAAGTGGTTGCCAACCGTGGTCCTAGGGTCCCTATGTGTCTTCTGATTCTAATTCCAACTAAGCTCTCAATTACTTAACTAGACCCTTAATTCAACTAATAATTTAAGGATTGTAGAGTTTGTTGCATTGGGGCAAGGGGCAGGCAGCAGTTATTATTTGAAGATTGATAACATATTTCAACATTAAATAGTATTTTTGTGTATTCAGTTATAAAACTATTAGAAATAAGTAACGGTTATTTGAATGGATAACTTGGAAATCTGGCAGTTTAGTTAGGGTTGATGTAGCATCTACACTATGTTGTTGACTGGGTGGACCCAATAATGTTAATTTTATTGATTTGTTTATTTGGGTAGCAAGATTATATTTTGTGGATCTCCTGAAATGTTATCTAGACTTCTGTGGTTAGAAAGAAGTTTTTGTCTTGATTTTGTTTTGAAATATGTTTAGTTGTCTACTCCGAGAGGTGTGTTTTGAATTT
The DNA here is from genome assembly GCF_902713425.1 of Acipenser ruthenus. NCBI lineage: Eukaryota > Metazoa > Chordata > Actinopteri > Acipenseriformes > Acipenseridae > Acipenser > Acipenser ruthenus. The sequence continues at coordinate 34,105,749 of NC_081193.1, forward strand.
TATATATATATTTTTTTTTTTGTGTGTTTTCTTTTATTGTTTTCCCATTTGAGTAACGACTTAAGCATGAGAAACCTACAGTAACATATGCTTCGTGAAGACAGTGGACAGCAATAATTCCTAAGGTCTCTGCATATATCCTTGGAATGTGTGTGATACTGCAGGAGACACCCTTAGAAATCCAGTTTAAACCACATCTTCCGGTGCTAAATTAAGATACAGAAGTGTTTCCTTTTTAAAATTGAATATAAAAACAAACATCTGATTTTTCCCCAATTCAGATGAGTGATAATATGAATCTATATATAGCTGTAACGCCCCCAGCCTCAAACCAGGCTCTGAATTACAGTAAGTTCAGTATTCATGAAACCTAGACTGTACATTTCCTGAATATCAAATTTAATTTAAATTCCCAGTACTATTGTTTAACCTTCATAGTGTTGTACTGCATTCTTTTTCAATTGTACACAATTTTCCCTTTTCTGAAAACATTTTCATGTTGTGTTTTGCTGTTCTCTCTTTTTCCCCATTTTGGAGAGAGCTGCCTCCTACAGGGTTACTGGAGCAAACCCTTTGTGCATTTTCAGTAGATCCCATGCAATTCCAGCCTTAAAAGTGCTTCTTGAAATAACACTGACTTATTTTCAAAAGTAGCTGCAACAGTGGGCCTGCGCTTGCAAATTAAAGACTGCAGAAATCAAGATTTTCCTGCCCTTAGTATTAACTTGGATTTAAATAACACATGTATTGATAATTAAATCTGAATAAAATTGCTTCAATTTTGCTCTGTTAATTGCAAGAAATTAATCAAATTTGGTCCCTTTAATTTTTATAATTAAATGTATCAATAGAATATGTGATATAAACAACAGCAGTAATACCATACATTGTATTTCATTTGAGAGTTTGAGGACTTATAATTAGTCACCATTTAAATGTCAGTTTTAAAAATCAAGCCTTCTGATTCTGAAGAAGTAATAGGTGATGATGATAATGACAAAGATGGAGACGATGATGGAGATAACAGTCCTCAAAAGTAAGAACAATGCAAAAAATCTAGTCATTAAAAGCAAAAAACAATCGGATAAGGTTCCTACTAAACAGAAGAAGGATGATGATGATGATGATGATGATGATGATGATGGAGACGATGATGGAGACAATGATGATGATGATGATGATGGAGACGATGATGGAGACAATGATGATGATGATGATGATGGAGACGATGATGATGATGATGATGATGATGATGGAGACGGTGTTGATGATGATGATGATGGAGACGATGATGGAGACAATGATGATGATGATGATGATGATGATGATGGAGACGGTGTTGATGATGATGATGATGATGGAGACGATGATGATGATGATGATGATGGAGATGATGATGATGATGATGATGGAGACGAGGATGATGATGATGATGGAGACGAGGATGATGATGATGATGGAGACGATGATGGAGATAACAAATGTGTAGTCCTCAAAAGTAACAAAAGCAAAAAAAAGTCAATAAAAGCAAGAAGCAATCAGATAAGGTTTCCACTATAGAGAAGGAGGAGGAGGATGATGACAATTATGATGACGAAGGCAATGATAAAACTTTTGTTACTAAAAGTAAGAAAGATGCCATGAATGTAGCAATTCAAGGTAGTAGTAAGGTAACTCATACTTGAAATTGGAGAAGCTAATTACAGTAAATATACCAATTAGATATTAAAATATGGTTTAAGAATGTGTCCTAATTTTTTCAGTACATTAAAAGCCACTGCAGTGTACTGTACATGATTTGTTGAGTACACACCATAGTGTTATTAGGTACATGAAGTTTAGCATTTGATGTTCTCAAGTAAATATACATAGCTGGGAAAGTATCTAAATAGTTTTATATATTTTATTAATATGTATTTATATTTTCAAAATGTACTAATTTCAAGTATGAGTTATTAAAATACTAGAAAAAGTAACTAAGGCTGTGTATTGTAGACATTTTTATTATTAAAACCGACAGCTTTACTAATTTGTGGAACTATGTGTGTTGGTGGTGACTAAATATAAACATTTTAGTTATTTACTTCTGAGTCCTTAACATTCACAATATGAAGTAAATGTAAAAGGCGTATTACTAAAGCAGCGGCTGCTGAATATGTTGCTAGTGTGGAAAGCTGCTTCTCAAGTTGCACATCTTTTTAATATGAAATGATATACTAATGAACTCCTGTGACAAGATGCAGCAGATGCAACAGTCCATTCTTATGTAAGAATTGCTCACACAAATGTGGTGAAACATGATACAGATCTACAATACTGATTCCTGTAATATGTTATTGATATACTTGATGGGGAATGTTTATCTTTCATAACACAACAAAACCGCTTGCCATTTGTACAGTTTCTTTTTTTTTTAATAATATTTGTAATTTATGGACAAATGTATTTGTGGCCTCCCTGGACCATACAATATTACAAACTTTACAGTTTTAATTATGTTGTTAGCCAACACTGAAATATCAGCCTCACACATTTAATACAGTCTGTCAAACTGTCATACAAAAAGAGCAGACTTGATCATCAAGATATAACATACTTTATAAATATTCATTGTTGTAATATAGAACAAATACATTTGTATATTTCCCAGAACTAATAAGTTTCAATATAATGCTACTTGTCATTTTATAGTAAACAATAATATGGAATATTTTACTGAATGCAAAGTCACTTTCTTCTGCCTGGTTATAAAGTTATAATACATATTGATGTATTACATTTAATCTTGTATAACAGTTTATATTATATTTTCAAATATTGTCTAAACTGAATCTTAAGGTCCCCCAGTCATGATATGTTGGTTAAAAAGTGAAATGAAAGTATCACGCACATGGAGTATAGTTTGCAAGGACGCTATTAAGCACATTTATGAAAAGTGAAATCTGTATGACCTTCCTGGCATTTAACAAGAATAGTGTTATTAAAATGTCATAATATTGAAAACAAGCTCTTTCTAAGCATTTTCAGAAAGCAATTCACTTTCAAAATATGAAATACTACTAAATAATTGTTAAAATAAGATTAGGAGTGCATCCATACGCACTTCATACACTTATTTATTAAAGTTAACGTTACAAGTGTTAATGACAAACTATAAATACACCTAAAGATCCACTAACTCTACCTACAATTTAAAACTCCTCATCTTTGCTGCATTTTATTTAAAATCAGCACCACCAATAGAAATACAAGTTTTACACATTCTTAAAAACTGCAATAATAGCTACACTTTACAGTGATTGTAATATATTGCATATCAAACCCCTGAACAGACTGTTGGAACTATATTTTTAAGATAGAATGATGGGGCAGGACTTGGCAATAATTTTGTCGGTTTCAGTATCAGTTCTTGTTGTTTGTTTGTGAGGCTGGACTATGTCAGAACTCTATTCACTACGTCCCCCCAGACGTAAACAAGGCATCAGAAGTGACCCAAGTGTCCTAAGCAATGACAATCCCTAAGCTCTGTGTATATATAATCATCTTTTACTGTCTACTTTACATATTTGTAAGAAATGTTCTCTTAATAAAGCAGTTTTTTTCACATCACAATCTGAAAATATATGCATATTAAAGATCTAGGAAGATGCAGGTATTATTAAGTGACAAGAAAACCCTCAGGATACAGTAAAGTGATTCACAATAATCCAATAATAATGTTTACGTTTACAAACAGAGGGATGATAGTTGCCATGGGGACAGGATTATCTTCCATTGTGTTGCCAAGGTTGTTTATTGAGCATATATTTCTTAATATGTAAAACATATTAACAATCTGTCATAATGATAAAGATAAATCATAATCCTTGAAGAGATTTTGTCACTTTGGTCTTTCAATTAAATTACATCTGCTATCTCAGCCAGCCAATAAGAGATGATGTCATTACTGAAAAATTAAAGCTATTTATCACCCTGCAAAAGTCTATATCAATCTGAACAATGGGCATTAAATTTGGTTGATATTAAATTGTAAGTCTCATATCTTCATATATTTAGCCCAATAGCAGTGGACAGCTGGTGATATAGAAATAGACTGTTCATAATATGCCTGTAATTCATTCACTGTAAATTCTTTTCCCGCTTTAAATCAGAAGAAAATTACCTAGTGGCATAAATCTACCAGGTTTTCACAAAAGCAACTACATTATTGAATACTCTATTCCAGAGAAGAAAAAATGCCATAAAATGATTGCATATACTATTTGATACAGTGCTATTGGGGCGTTTTTAATTCCTTAATTAGCATTACCTTTGTATTATTGGAGCACATTTTGCCAATTTGTATAATGTGCACTATAGATAGAAATGGTGAACTGTTAAACGTACACTTTATATGGGTTACCTAAATAATTGGATTTCAGGTTAATTTGATACTGTTTTAATTAGTGTTGAATGAGTAATTTAAGGGTAATTTTAATTACTATAAATGTGTTTTTAATTTAGAAATAAATAATAGATGAATATTATGTTTTCTTTGACCTTATTAAGATTTGAAATAATGTTAATATTAGAGCTTGTAGTTTTAAAAGGATAAAGAAAATTAGATTTTTAATATCATTTTCAAGGTGCTGTTTTAACTTGTGAAGTCACTGGTAATATTAAAGTCTAATAACCATTATTTTCTATTCCCATGTATAGCACAAGGTAAGACATCTTAAATAGACACCATGAAGTACCTTCACCAGCTGTCGCGTGACAGCTGGTGAGAAAAATTCAAATTAGCATCCTCTAAACAAAAAGGAGGTGCTAACAATGATGGTGACTAACACATCTTTTTTCAAACTGTAAATTAAATAATTAATTGTAACAGTGCACCAAAAGAAACCGTGCAGAGCACACCATTTAGAGCCCACTGGTCGACAAAGGCCATCATGTCACCACTCTGCATTGGTGTGCTCCAAATTAACCCGGGACCATAACAGGGCCCTGAACATGGCTTCTTACACATCCTGGTCTTGTAAATGGCCAGTTTACCAAGAGCCAGGAGCAGATTCACCAGGTGGTCTCTCAGTAGTAGTAGTATTATGTATAGCAGATGAAACATTACTAGAGGAGGACTTCAAAATTGGGTGACACTGATGTTGATGATAACATGATTTTAATTAGATATTAAACGTCAGTTTAAATAATTACAAATAATGTTGACCTTCTAATGTTTTTTTTTTTTTTAATTGAAACATGTATTTTCTGATGTATCCATGTTGTCAATAATCAGTTTTTATAGCGTAGAATTGATCCATACAAAATGGGTAAGTCTCAGTTGTATGTGTGTATCAATTTCTTGGTTTGAAAAGTATTTGGTGTTAGAAAGCATGGTGCTATTTTTTTATGAAGAATTGTTTTAACTTACAGATGTGATTCCTGGGTTGCGAAAATCCTTGGAGAGTCATATAATCAAATTACTTATATAACCCAGCAATTGCAAGGGAGTTTAAGAGGCTGCGGGGAGAATGAACATTTTTCAAGCTAAGAGAAAAAAATATAAACTAAAAAACAGTTGCTCGTGAACAAATATTTCTCCAGATAGGTAGTAGGTTTCCAAGAAATAATTGATTCACTGACACAAACACAGAGGTTAGCATTAACTTTTAGTACTTAAATAACCTTGCCTTTTCTGTTCTCAGATTACTAATTGAAGCCATTTCTATTTTACAGTAATGAATAAAAACACCAAAGAAACAAATGAAAGAAAATCAAGGGACGTAAAGAAAGCACCACTAAAAGGTATATCATTTTAGACAGTATAGTAGAATACCAGATGCTAGATACCACAAACTGTATTCACAGCTCTTGAAATAGGCCTAATTTCTTTAATAAGTAGCTTAGTCATTACACATACAGTAGTAGTATAGAGTGTAAACAATTTGTATTTTTAACCATCAGTTTTTTGGCCACAATCAGTAAATAAGGTCAAAATAAGGCATATATGTTCAAAGTGACACTGAGGACAGTGGAACTTCTTTTGGAAATTACATTTAAATTTCATTCTTATATAAAGAATAAGCATTAGGTCATGGCCTCATCTTGTGCTTTGGACTACCTGTACTGCATGTGAAAGTTCACTTGGAATAACAAACATATGAGGTTGGAACAAGACATGGCTCTTATTTTTGGTAAAAAAAAAAAAAAAATGTTGATGGACCATTAGCATAGAGAGAGTATGGTATTGCTATTCAGCATTATAGTTTGAAAAAAAATCATGGGTATCTTTGGGGAGAGTGTAAAATTTGTCTGAAGTATCAAACCTGTTCTCTGTTTGCTTTTTTATTTGCAATTGTGAGGCCTTTTCTTTGTGACAGTGATTTAAAGCAACTTTAGCCCATTAACAAAAGCTTGCTTCCATTTCTAGAGGCGAGAAAGGTTAAAGTCACCAAGGCAGAGGAAAAGACAAAGAAGGCAGCAAAACCAGAAAAGAAAGTAGAGAGAGCCAAGAAAGAAATCAAGGAAGTGGAAAAAGCAAAGCCCAAAGCCAAGTCGAAGGAGGAGACACCCTCAAAGACAGAATCGAAAGGTAAAAAAAGCAAGAAGGACGCAGAAGACACTGAGTCCCAGAAAGTAGTGACAAAGAAACTAAGAGATGATGATAAAAAAAGAGAAAAAAGAGAGCATAACTGAATCTTGAGACTGGAGAATTGTGTTCAGATTGATTTACATCAGTCAATGAACCTGTTCTTGGTACTCACAGTGCTGTACTATGTGTGCCTCATACATTAAAGGGTGTAGTTAGTTGTGTGTAAAGTTAGCTGCTGTAAGTGATATAATGGACATACCCAGACAAAGGGTTAACATTGTTGCTTATGGAGGGGAAACATCTCTGACAGATCTTTCAAGTGTGCCGTTATAGCATGTCACAGTGGACATTTTAATTATTGAGAATTATAAACCTCTAAAACAACAATTCTCCATATGGGCTATCTGATAAAACATCTTGACAAGATAAGAAACAAATCCAAGCAATCAAAAAGTTGGCACTAATAAACCTAAAGTATATTCTATATTTCTATATTTTGTGGTAACAACCATTCATTGTGCCTAACATGTCTTTAATACTTCAGCTGGAACTACAACATGGATGACATCATGTACAGTATATATATATTTCTGTGCAGTTGTTCTCAGTTACAGTGAGGAAGGAGAAGGTTTTTAATCTCCCATTAATTTTCTTCATTGCTCTTTTTCCCTTCTGCTCTGCTAGATCAGTTTGAGTTCTGTCGCTATGTGGTTGACTTGTATACACATGAGGATGTTTCTTCAGGTACTTTGGTCTTGTATTTCTGTCTAATACTAGTTGTTTGAAGTTGTTCTCCTCATATACTTAACAACGCTTCAAGCTGATATAAAATTCTGAATATACTAGCTTAGAAATCGGATGGATTTGAAATACATTATTCATATCAATCATATTAAACATTAATACCATAGGTCTTGGCTTTTGGCATCATTTTGGATGATTTATGTTAATGAAAATGAATAATACCTAAACATATGAACGAATGGTGAAGCACCAAAGATGCACTTTCTTACCTGGTCTTTGAAACTCCTTTTTGGATCTTGTTGCATAACTCTTCTCTGCTGATTCTTCATGCAGTGTAATGTATCTGGGTGCATGTGTGTAAATGAAACCCGTCATGATTATTACCATGGTTTCCAATGACTAATTCCATTAATTCTGCAGTTCCCTTTGTAAACAATATACAGTCTTGCGTTTTTTTTGCTTTTGTTCCATCCCTCCTCCACCTATAACTTTGAATGTCAGAGCAGCGTTATATACAGTATTATGGTTCTTTTAGAATTAACTTAGTTCATTCCTTACAACTCCACTGTGTACCTCTATATTATTAAAACATTGGGCTGAGTTACAATGCTTTTTAAGCAAAATAACTTTTAACAACATCCCTTAACTCACTAAGCTTCTCGACCGAGTGCCTTTCCTGTTAACAAAAGGCCATCAAATCATGGGATTGGGTCGTATCGTGATGAGCTCACACTGTATAAGAGGTTGCCTTTTCATGGCTGTTACATATATATATATATATATATATATATATATATATATATATATATATATATATATATATATTAAATATACGTTACATATATTAAATATATATATATATTTCTACAGTATGTGGACAGACAGTACTTGGGTGAGGGTTTTAATCTGGACCTAAATATTCAATTCAAACCTGTCTTTGGTGCTTATTCAAAGTAAAAATGGTGTTAAGGTTGAAATAGAAACATGTAATGTTTACAGACAATGTGCCAGGTACTGGAGTAGAGAGCCACCAGTTATTAAATTACAGTCCAATTACTGACGCTTGTCATAAGTATTTCCCTTACAATCAGGACAGAATAGCAGGGTTTATGTAAGTGAATAAGAAAGAAAGATAATTTTCTAATTCAGTAGTTTAATGTTATGTTTGCATTAATACAAACCACACTTTAACGGTTACTGAATAACACCCAGGTAAGTACGTTTACTTTGTGCTTCGTATTTCAGGTTATTACTGCAACAAATTATGCTAGATACATACACTTGGTACCAGCAAATTTAAAAAAAGAGATTGATACAGATTTTTTAGAGACATTATTTATGGGGTTTCCATGCAAGTTTTTTTTTTTAACTTGAGACATTTACACAAGAAAAATGTCTTGTGTAAAGTGCTTTTTTGGGTTTCCGTTTACTCCGTTTATTTTACTCGAGTAAACTGGGCTTTTCACCTGATGTTATGCAAATGAATGGGAAAGGTGGGATTGATATGGAAATTAGTTATGCATAAAGTACTCGTGCTGTTTTTGAAGATTACTAGTGAAATTTTGTGAAAATGTGGTTTCCATGCGCAAAGAACTGGTACACGAGTGAATCTAAACTGCTGTAATAAAGCAAAATACCTTGTGCCTGGTTGGTTAATAATGTGTTTTACTGCTGTTGCTCAAATTGTTTTTCAGATGTCATTAGTGGGGTGTCATGTTGTTAGTAGTGAATACTGTTTCAACTCATTTGTCTTACGACTCATTAATTAAAAATAAACTAGGAGGTATAAAATGAAACTGACCATGGCTGAAAACCGGCGGAGACGTTTATATATATATATATATATATATATATATATATATATATATATATATATATATATATATACCTTTTATTCAGGCAATACAGCATATAGGGGATCAGGTGATGCTGCACATACTACCCTGCCTTAGAAACCCTACCTGTCCAGACAGTTGACAGCTGCTGAGGAAGTATTCAACACCATGCTTGGGCAAATACGGGTAGTGGGCACTTGAAAGGGAGGTGGCAGATACTGATGAAACAGACTGAAGTGCATTAATTTGTTCCCAAAATCGCCACTGCCTGCTGTATCTGCACAAACTCTTGTCAACAACAAAATGAGGTGTTCAGGAATCAGTGGCTGCCTATGAGACAGACGGGGAAGGTTACCAATGTTGCCAAGTCTCATGAGAAAAAAAAGCGGCACTGCCTTTCACAACAAGCCTAAAACAAGTGCAACCCATGTTAGAGTGGGTGTTTAGGCAAATTACAACCCGCAACTCTCAAAAAACAAGCAACTGTGAAGGTTACCTCAGCCACCAGTTTCAACTGGACAGCAGCAATCTGAGGAGGCTCGTGCTGTCAGAGATTCTCTCCTTTCTTTTAAATTGTGTTGGATTAACTGTTGTGTTAAATATTAATGATGCCAACAAATAAAACACAATCAATACATTCTTTTGCAGTTTTATTTGGTCTGTTCTTTGAGGGTATCAACAAATTGTTGGATGTTTGTTGCACTGTTTTGGGCAATCGAGCTGGCTCATGACATCCAGTTCACCAGCTATATTTATTAATGTGGAGGGCAGACACGCGTTGTCTTTGGACATAGCTGGGATTAAAAAAGGACAGGAATTAATTCAGTTACATTTAAGCAGCTCACTTGCTCTTTGTGTTTAACTTTAGCGTAATTTTTACAGCAAGGGTATTCTCAAACAGCTGCTTTAATACTACAACAAGGGCATAACACAGTTCATGCTAAGTAGTTTAATACAGAACTGTAAACCCACAAGAGATACACAACATGACAGTCCAGACACAGCAAAAAACAATAATAACAAAACCTGCCCGCATTATCATTAAGGTGAACTACACCACTGCTAACCATAAAATCGCCCTTCAGCCACTACTTTCTGTCGTCTTGGAATCCACAGTAACAACTGACATGCTCCCTTGCAATATTTATAGTTAAGGATAATGGCTCATTAACATTTACACATAAAATGCATGTTTCCATGCGAAACTGGGCGTGGATTTTCCCGTGTGTTTCATCATTTACACGAGTAAATGAGATTTACTCTATCCTTCTCTTTGGCGTTTTTTTCGGCCACAAACCTGATTTACACAAGTAATTCTCCCATACGTGCACACGCATCGCTATTTCACGTGTAAATTGACCCGCATGGAAAACCCTTGATTGTTTACTTTTTAAAATGATGTGTTTGTTTGTTTCTGTTTAGCTAGGCCTACCTTTTTATATTTCTTATGCTCTGCACAAGTCCTTCTTTGGAACATGGAGCTTAATATCTGTTTACTAATTAGGATGACATTCAGATTTGTTTTTAGAATAAAAGCTGTAATAAAAACTAGTGGTAATAGTTTTGAATGTCCGCCTCTTCTTCATTTAAATTATGTTATGACCATGTTTTGTTGTTGATAACAGTGAGCAAACCAATTGAAAGGAAAGGAGATGCTGTTGAAGACAATGTAATTTTGAGTGAATTTCTGAATTATAATTGGAAAAACTCAATAGAAGCACTTTCATTTGGACATCAATTAAAACATAATTACAACATATTTACAATTAAAACTAAACCATAACTAATAACAATGAGGTAGTCAGTTCTGCTCCAATCCAACATTTATAATGAAATTGAGAGCCAGAGGGCCTATTTAAAAAGCTTTAACTCATGAAGTATTTAGTCTGTTTTTAGAAGTCTATTTTGAATAATTAAACAGTCAATTCATGAAATTGCTCTGGAGTGCTGATAGAGTCAACAACAGCATGGGACATTTTAGTGGTATATAAAACCGTATGTAATTCATCAAAAGGTTAAATTATGATTGAATATACTGAAAAGCTTAATAAAGCATGATTCACATCCTTGTAATAAACATTGAAACTCCCTGCTAATAAATCAGTTCCGTCGGATGCTGGTAATAAAAAGTATTCACATCTTAGAAGCAAAGTAAATGCAAATTGAACTGATGTAAATCCAGATACCTACAATGACTTGTGCCTAAATGTTCTGCTAATCTTGTACATTTTGCTATGTACTGTACTGTTTAATCTTATACTATTTGTATTTGTCCTGTTTGTTTTGCAATGTGTTGCTTATTGTGTTGCTTATTGCTTGACTTGTTTTCACCCAATAACATTTTTACATGAACATGATTTGATGCAGTTTTGTTTTTTTTTTCTCCCCAGACTCTTTTATTTCTATATTGGTGTTAAAATGTGCTTAACAGCATGACTATGCTGTTCAAATCATGTTCATGCTGCATGATGTATTGTTCCCAGGTCCACATGTGTGATGATTTGTTTTTGAATGGAGTTACTAACACTTGCAACCATATTGAGTAGGGTAGTAGCACCTAAAAAGTTGAGCACATTTTGTGTTTTCTGTGAAAAGTTGGCCATGCACTTTTCTCCACTTTGCAACTGGAAGAAGTCCTATTAAACCTGGAGTGGAACGGCCCTCCAGGACTGGGATTGGACACCCCTGTCTAATATCTAATTGTATTACTAACTTTATTCTTAATGCTACTGTATATAATTGTGGATAATAAACTTACTGTATATAGAAGCCTTGTCTTAATTTCTGCAGTGGCTCTTTGTGACATAACACATAACACATTACATTTTCAGGGTTTTGCAATATAAGGCTAGCATTCATAATATGATCTTAAACATCATTATCTTAAAATAAGATGTGATATTTTAACAATTACAGATGTTAAATGAATCGTTTAAAATAAAGTATTTTGGGCTAGATTCTTAGAGCTTTTTACTCGAATTATTATTATTTTTTTCTCCAGATAGTAAAAATGCACAGAACGAATTAACCAAACCTAAAATAAACAACTCTGATTTTTAATGTAGGGGCTTGTGAGTAGACCTATGTTGTTTCTTAAACATGTTGGCATTGTAATAGCAGCTTTTTCCTTTCAGACAAAAATTGCATTCATGACAATTTTAAGTAAATGGCTTTGACAACCTTCCACTTTAGTGACAGATTTGCTCTCAAAACTAAAATAAATCCTCACAACAATTATAAATTATACTGGAACTGTTCCAAATCATCACTTAGCTAAGTAAAAATCAAGCGATTACTCACCAGTCATTTCTGCCTAGTAACATACTCAATGCTCAGATCCATAATGGCAGAAACAACAGAGCACAGGTTATAATAGGTAGGTATGCATAACAACGGCTCAAAGAGATTCGGGACAATGCACTTTCATGAACAGCTGAATAATAAAGACACTAATGTCAGCTCTGCAAATGGACCCTGGCTCCATTGACATTACAGACTGTGCATTGGTCTCTGAACCTGCATATCAGTGTTTGACCCACTGTAAGTTACTGGTATCAGGGGAGTAGCTCAAACTGGATGACTTTCATCACCATCAAGGCAGTCAAGTGGTTAACGTCTTTGTCAGTCCGCAGCTTCCCATACAATTCATGATTTTTGTTGATATTTTTTTATGGGTTTGGTGCTTCTACAGACAGCTTGGAATGATAGAAATTCAGTAATAACATAAACTCTTAGTATTAATAAGGGATTTCTGAACTCACTGTGCGCAGCTCTGTGTTATTTAAAGAATTTGCGCAGGAGATATGCTGCAATGTCATAAAACTGTTCTTTAAATAACTGCAGGCAATGTTGGTTGGAACCAGCGATACTGATAGGGTTTTATACAAATAGATAAGGGAAGGGAGGAGATGTCTCAGATTTCCAGAATCATCCCAACCATGTACTTTACTGTCATCATTTAACCCTTTTAGATTGAATTATTTTATAACATGCAAATATTGACTTTGGATTGTTAAGAATTAGACCTACACATCTAGGCCCGACAGTATTAACATACCAAAACTCCATTAATTAATGAGGCACTGATTGAAACTCGATGTCACATTCATGGATTCTATTTTATTTAAATCGTCTTGCCTTTTTATTAGTAGCACAGAGATGAATCCATCTTCATCATTAGTTTTTGAAATAACAAATGAATGTGCTGTATGCTATCATTAGAACATTAGCTGTATGCTATCATTTGAACATTAGCTTTGCAACATCGTGCTTTACAGGACAGGACATTGTTATACAAACAGTACATTATAACCCTGTTCCATGTCATATTTGGGAATTCTGTGTTTTAACCACATTCTTTGAATGCAGGGGTAGAAACAGCTCCAGGCCTGCCTAAAGGAAGCTCCACACCAAAGAAGCGAGCAGCACCTGCTGTGGAAGGCAAGCTGTTTACTCTTTTTTTCCCCTACAGTACTAAACGAAACACTATTAACACTTTAACAAAAATATAAAATGTATCTCACCCAGTTTTATATATATTGTACAATGTGTTCTGTAGATAACTGCTATCAGTCTGAGTTAAAACCAGGGTCATTTGTAGGTTTTTGGATGTATTGACAACTGCTCCGCCATGTAATATGAAAGAAAAAGTGAAACCCAATTTAGGGGTAGTTTTCCATATGTTAATGGAGATTGTAATGTAGTTTGCATAGGAATGTGTTAATGACTTATTGATGTATTTTTAAATGGTTGAATATATGACCAATGTATGTATTTAAATACGTTGTAATGGCATTGGATTCATATACAGGGTGTTACCCATTATTGCAAATGCATACTGTTCAATATTTTATCACTTCGAACAATACACCTCTTCAGAGCATTGGTGTCTTTAGACAAAATACACAGCAATGAGAACTATTCAGTGGAGCTGCTGTAAATGGTGCGGGATCTAAATCCTGCTGTTATTTAAATCATTAAAATATTTAGCAGTGTGTGTGAATCTATTCAGTGTAATTTTGTCTTTAAAAATAAGTACAATTCCTGGTTCAATTGCAGTATTAGGATCAACTGTTTAGATCAATTGAACAGACCCCAAATTCATACACATTCACAGTATTACTTCTTGCAGGGCTAAATGAAGCAGTAACAAAAGCTCTGCCTACAGAAAACCCCACCACAAAAAAAGCCTGCAGCACCTGCTGTGGAAGGCAAGCTGTTCCTGGTGTTTACTGACATTACTAAACGCAATATTATTAACAGAACTATAGTTTAGGAATACCAAATGTCATTCTCCCTAATGACCTGAACAAGTGGAGCGTAAAGGCTAAGGCTTCTCTTGGTTCAATAATTTCCAGGAGAGGAAATTCATTTATTCTTACTGTGGGCTCAAAATAGTTCCTCGTTGGAATACAGGGTATTGCATTTACCTGTAATATCTGACATTCCAAGCACTTGTCTGAAGCTGTGATCATCACGTTGTGGAACCCAACCTGTGTTTCACAATTCAGGTTTGTTTGGCAAGTGGGAGAAGCATGCTGATGTCTTTTTGAGATCCTGAATGGGTCACAAAATTAAATTCTCACTGTTGAGATTATATACTTTTTGCCCAGTTCAGTGTGTTAAATATGTCTTTTGACTTAACCCAGCTGGACCCATGATTTTTCTTTTTTCTTGATTTTTTTTAAAATTGTCAATATGGTAGTTGTCCACAAGATAACCAGACTGTGCTAGTGCCATATTTCCCCAGCCTGTACGTATCCAGTAGTATATGGGCATATTTTATATTAAATTGCTTTCTTGGGCACTGCATATGTTGTTTTTATGTTTCACAAAAAAAAGAAAAGGTTTATTAAATGCTGACAAAACAGAGGTGTATGGATTGTTCATTGATATTCCTTATCTTTCAGTTATTAAAAAACATAAATGGGATACTTAAAAAAGAGCAAAATTGTGCATTCAATTCAGACCACAAAACCTGTCTTTCTGAAGTAAGGACTGGAGCTGTTATAAAACGTTATCGTTGCGAATTCAAAGCTCACCTCTTATTGAAGTATTCATCTTAGGCCTTGCCTGTACCGGACTTGGAGGCACGGGTGACTCATGTGTTCCCATCATGACATAAACAAAGCATTTAAATAGCCAGAAATATCCATCCTCTAAATATAATGTTCCAGTTGCATCACCAGGCCAACAAAAGGCAATAGGTGGGCTTTAGTTTCAGGCAGAAATGTTCATTCAAGTCTATTGAGTTTTTTTGAGCTTGTCAGAACGTTTGCGATAATTTCAAGTGAATTGTGTACTAGAGCAGTGCTTCCTTATATAGTACAGGGTTTGTAAACAGCAAGGCTCAGTTTGTTTTTGTTTAGGGAGAGAGATATTTATAGAACCAGTGACTATTGCAATTCAACCTCAGCTGCCAAGTTTCCCAACTATTTGGTATCTGGTTATCTGGAAGGGTGTGAGAAGTTAAATTAAAAACTCTTAACGTGCTATGCATCTGTTCTCTGTGAAAACGAATTAGCCAGGCTTACTATAAAATAGGATGAGTCTTTTATGTATATATATTTTTTCATTTTACTGCACAAAACTAAGACAATGGAGTCTATTCAGTTGATTTAAAGGCTGACCAAACTAAATACTGCCATGCTTTAAATCATCATAAGAAGTGACTTTGTGATAACAAATATCTATCCCAATGTGTACTTTTTGTCTTTCTGGTCTTGAACAGTGGCAGTATTTAGATATTAATTGAATAGACCCCAATATTCACTAGGGGGGGTGCTTTGTTTTGGGGGTTTGGTAAAGACACTGAAAAAGATTTGAAGTTAGCAACATATCTTACTGTTGAGGGTTTTACAGTTAGAGATGAACTACAGTATCTAAGAAACAGGTTCTTACAACCTTTCACACATAGCTTTCTCTTATACTGTATCTGCAATGAGTACAATGCTACTATAGACTGACATTTAGATTTGTAGTTACATTTGGGTTCTGTGGTGTTTTCTAATTGTTAATATCTCATGTTTTTCTTAGTTTTTTCTACTATTTTACAATGTTACAATCTTACTCCCCAGAATAGTACCTACCTTCAATCCTCAAGCATTATGATTTTCTCCATGCAGTAATTCATGAAATCTACATTTACTGTGAACCAGTTTCATGCAGGTTATGCTGCAATTGTACTAATGCTAATCAGGGGCAGCAGTGTGGAGTAGTGGTTAGGGCTCTGGACTCTTGACTGGAGGGTTGTGGGTTCAATCCCAGCTGGGGGACACTGCTGCTGTACCCTTGAGCAAGGTACTTTACCTAGATTGCTCCAGTAAAAACCCAACTGTATAAATGGGTAATTGTATGTAAAAAAATAATGTGATATCTTGTAACAGTTGTAAGTCGCCCTGGATAAGGGCGTCGGCTAAGAAATAAATAATAATAATAATAATAATAATAATCAGTCATTGTCAACGTTTTAACACCAAGCTAAGTTCAAGAGTTTTGAAGAGCTACCTGACCCAACTGGCACTACAGTGTTATTGTAGGCCTTATATAAAGTAATGGCTACACTGTTAGAAGTGCCACTTATTTCTCTAGCTGATACTATAGAACAGTAAGAGATAATGAGCCCTGTTCCAACATAATGAAACAGACCCTATTGGTGAATGTTATTAGAATCTACTGTGCATCTCTATGCTGTTTTCATCTCCTCTTTCCTCTGTTTTTGTTGTATTTCAGAGAGAAAGCCTGTTGTCAAGCCAGTGCAAGTAAAAAGTATGTGATTTATGCAGAACATATGAGAGGACTGTAGGATTATAATTACTCTCTGTTATCAAAGAATCTCGGGTAACAGACTCAGGTTTTAATTAAAACAGCAAGGGTGTCAGTGGGGGCAGTTTTTGTAGGTTTTAATGTATTTTAATGATTGACAGTTTCAAGTTTTTTTTTTATTTCCAATAACATTCTTTATTAAGTTTTAGATTTAATAAAAATGTTAATGTCGTTTTCCAGAAAGCTGTTTTTAAACTGTATGTGTATAAAATTAGTTCAGATTAACTGGAATCTTTTAATAGTGAAATAAATGAATAGTTGTCCTAAAGTATTATAGTTAAAGAGGTCTCCAAGAATAGTGCAATTATTATTTAGAGAGAATATTAATAGTAGTTTCATATTTTCTTTTAATGCAGAAAAGAAGTGTTAACCTAAGTTATAAAATTGTCGTAGTCCTATGAGCATGAATGTCCCTGGTTCATGTGATACAATTCTGTTGGTTCATTGGTTTTCTTTTTAATTAGAGATTTGTAAAGCACATTTGCTTTCCGGTTTCTAATCTGATTGTCATTGATATATAGCACAGGAAGTACATATGTACCTGAAAGATAATAATAATAATAATAATAATAATAATAATAATAATAATAATAATAATAATAATAATAATAGGGCTCCCGAGTGGCGCATCCAGTAAAGGCGCTCCTCGCAGGATGTGCCCTATAGCCTGGAGATCGCTGGTTCGAATCCAGGCTATGTCACAGCTGACCGTGACCGAGAGTTCCTAGGGGGCGGCGCACAATTGGCTGAGCGCTGCCCGGGTAGGGAGGGCTTAGGTCGGCAGGGGAATCCACGGCTCACCGCGCATCAGCGACCCCTGTGGCCGATAGGGCGCCTGTGGCTCTGCAGCGGAGCCGCCAGATCTGTGTTGTCCTCCGGCACTATAGGTCTGGTAGCATTGCTGTGGATCTGCAGTGCGAAAAATGACGGCTTGGAAGGACAACGTTTCGGAGGACGCGTGTTTCAGCCTCCGTTTCCCGAGTCGGCGGGGGGGTTGTGAGCGGGGAGCCGGGGATACAGATAATAATTGGGCATGCTAAATTGGGGTGAAAACCGGGGTAAAAATAATTGGCGACGACTAAATTTATAAAAAAAAAAAAAAAAAAAAAAATAAATAATAATAATAATAATAATAATAATAATATAAGGGGAATTAAATAAAGTTAGATATTGATTGAGGTTGTTTTTTGTTTGTTTGTTTTTTGCAGTAGGTGTAGGGCAATTTTTTTTAAAAAAATTACTGAAAGATAAAAGAAAAGAACACTAATTACATTTTAAAACAGAAAACAAAAATTTGAAAAAGTATCTTGAATGTCAAACTTCAAATAATCAATGATCATCATTTATCCATTAGAAGAAGAACCTAAAAAGAAGCCATCCCAAGAACCTAGAAAGAAGCTGAACCCAGAAATTGAAAGATCAGGTAGGAATCAACAGTTTTTTTGATTAGTTAAATATTACATTCTATTACGGTTGTGATTAAGGTTGCCACCTTCCTGAGGTACAAAAAAAAAACAGGAATGGGGGTTGTTAAAGGTTAAACTCTCCTTAGAAATCCTATATTCATCCAATAGCAACATTGATAATATTACTATGTAGATATTACTATGTAGATAATGTAGTACTGACAACCAAGTAATATTGTTGGTTTATTGTTGGTTTGTTGCAAAAGTATTTAATATTACTTTATAAAACATTGGATGTGGAAGTATAAAATTACGAACAGGATTGTGGCAGAGAGCAAATTAATCCTAGTCAGCAATCTCCCTCCCGATCTGTGAGGACGCTGTATAACAGGAACAGTGTGCCCTGTACTGGATGGTTTGGCAGTTCATTCCAGGAAGTCGACCATCCAGGAAGGGGGCGGAGTCACAATACCAGAAGTCATTGCCTTAGTAAGGTAGGCGATCTATCAGTCATGGATTGGAGGATACGTGATTGCATTCGCTATCGAAGGGGGCGTGACTAAGGGTATTTCAGGGGATGTGACAAAGCGAAGTAGATTGGAGTAAAATAGAGAAAACATCCACAGAAAAAGGGTGGCTGTTTTTTAAAAATGTAGTACTAGAGGCACAAAACAATTACATCCCAAAAGTAGACAAATCTAAATCTAAAACAAAATGGCCAAAATGGTTTAATAGATCAATTAAAAAAAATATTCAGCGAAAAAAGGCACTTTACAGAGCGTTTAAAAGGGACCAAAAACAAAGCACACAGAAAGAGTACTTGGAACTGCAAACACAAGTCAAAAAGGAAGTTAGAAAGGCCAAGAGAGAGATAGAAATCAATATTGCTAAGGGGGCTAAAACCAATTCCAAAATGTTTTTCCAATATTATAACAGCAAGAGAACATTCAAAAAGGAGGTTAAATGTCTAAGAGACACAAATGGCAAAATCATAGATGAAGAAAAAAAAATAGCAAATATATTAAATGATTACTTTTCACAGGTTTTTACAAAGGAGGACACGGACAACATGCCCCACATGTCGACCTGTTCCTATCCAGTTTTAAATAACTTTATCATAACAGAGGCAGAAGTGTTAAAGGGACTAGGAGCTCTTAAAATAAACAAATCCCCTGGGCCGGATGAGATCCTCCCAATAGTACTCAAAGAAATGAAAGAAGTTATTTACAAACCGCTAACCAAGATCATGCAACAGTCTCTTGACACAGGGGTTGTACCAACAGACTGGAAAATAGCAAATGTAATACCAATCCACAAAAAGGGAGACAAAACCGAACCAGGTAACTACAGACCAATAAGCCTGACTTCTATTATATGTAAACTTATGGAAACTACAATAAGATCCAAAATGGAAAATTACCTATATGGTAACAATATCCTGGGAGACTGCCAGCATGGTTTTAGGAAAGGGAGATCGTGTCTAACTAACCTAATTGACTTTTTTGAGGATGCAACATTGAAAATGGATAACTGCAAAGCATACGACATGGTTTATTTAGATTTCCAGAAAGCTTTTGACAAAGTCCCGCATAAAAGATTAATTCTCAAACTGAACGCAGTAGGGATTCAAGGAAATGCATGCACATGGATTAGGGAGTGGTTAACAGGTAGAAAACAGAAAGTACTGATTAGAGGAGAAACCTCGAAATGGAGTGAGGTAACCAGTGGTGTACCACAGGGATCAGTATTAGGTCCTCTGCTATTCCTAATCTACATTAATGATTTAGACTCTGATATAGTAAGCAAACTCGTTAAATTTGCAGACGACACAAAAATAGGAGGAGTGGCAGACACTGTTGAAGCAGCAAAGGTCATTCAAAATGATCTAGACAGCATTCAAAATTGGGCAGACACATGGCAAATGAAATTTAATAGAGAAAAGTGTAAAGTATTGCATGCGGGCAATAAAAATGTGCATTATAAATATCATATGGGAGATAGTGAAATTGAAGAAGGGAACTATGAAAAAGACCTAGGAGTTTATGTTGACTCAGAAATGTCTTCATCTAGACAATGTGGGGAAGCTATAAAAAAGGCTAACAAGATGCTTGGATATATTGTGAGAAGTGTTGAATTTAAATCAAGGGAAGTAATGTTAAAACTCTACAATGCATTAGTAAGACCTCACCTAGAATATTGTGTTCAGTTCTGGTCACCTCGTTACAAAAAGGATATTGCTGCTCTAGAAAGAGTGCAAAGAAGAGCAACCAGAATTATCCCGGGTTTAAAAGGCATGTCGTATGCAGACAGGCTAAAAGAATTGAATCTATTCAGTCTTGAACAAAGAAGACTACGCTGCGATCTGATTCAAACATTCAAAATCCTAAAAGGTATAGACAATGTCAACCCGGGGGACTTCTTTGACTTGAAAAAAGAAAAAAGGACCAGGGGTCATAAATGGAGATTAGATAAAGGGGCATTCAGAACAGAAAATAGGAGGCACTTTTTTACACAGAGAATTGTGAGGGTCTGGAACCAACTCCCCAGTAATGTTGTTGAAGCTGACACCCTGGGATCCTTCAAGAAGCTGCTTGATGAGATTCTGGGATCAATAAGCTACTAACAACCAAACGAGCAAGATGGGCTGAATGGCCTCCTCTCGTTTGTAAACTTTCTTATGTTCTTATGTTCTTATGATCTGTTCCTTTGTTATGGTTTTACGAAAGGACCAGCAAGGAGTAAAAGTGAACCGTGAGCTTACATGCTGTATTCTGTCTGTCTATAATTGTTACTTATTTGTTATTGTTAGACGGCTAATCACCGGGAACTGTTGCTACGAGGCCAACTCTACACCTAGACAACACTTCACCACTGTTTACCATTCACTGTACTTCACCTCGTACACTAATAAGCACTCACTCTGGACTTGTGACTGTGTTTGTGTTTCGTGTATTATTCGTGTTATTTGTTTATTATTTTGGGACTGTACCCCTTGGTATTACCTGTGCGATACACAACGTTGTGTAGAGCCAGGTACATGGCTTTGTTTTTTTCTTTAGGGAATATGGCATTTAAAATAACAACAGTTGAAAAAATAATAACAGCCAACTCTTCCTCGTTAATTACTGGACACATTATGACCTGACCAAAAAAAGCGTCACCTCTGTTGTCAAAAAATAAATAAAATAAATACAATTCTAAACTTGTAGACACGGGACAAAAAAAAAAAACCAAAAAAACCTGTCAACTCAGTTGTCAAAACCAAAAAAAAACTACCCTCAGTTATCATAAAAAAAATGAAACTTGTAGACGTGGCAACCTTGTTGCACAAGTAATTGCTCAGATGTGGACACAGCAATTGCTCGCAACTAAGTTGCGCCATTTCAGGAACAATTGGGTTGCGCAACTGATCGCTCAGGTGTCGAACGGGCTTAAGCGACTTGGCTGCATGCAACTAAGTTACGCAACTGATCACTCAGGTGTGGACCCAGCTAAAGGCCAAACATCGCAGCATCTGGTCATGACGCCAAGTAAACCATCCTTGACTAAAACCCACCTTACATCCTGTTAAAATGTGTCAATGTAGCTGGTGATGAACACAAAGGACACCACAGATCCTCTCCTACCCATAGATTAAGGTTATGTTGTGATAGGAGAACATCATATGTTGACCTGATGCGAAAACTGATCCTGCTGTGTTCCATTGTCCATAGATCTCACCAGCCGATCTTGTGTTGTTCCACACTCTCCCATCTCGTCCATTCTCCTTGCTTGGCCTGGGAAACTGCCTTTACACACCTCATCCTCTCCTCCTGCATTTGCACCTCGTTGACTACCAGCTTCCTCCGTTGAGCTGAGGCTGCTTTGTGCCATGTAGGAGGAGCTGAAACCAAGGCCTCCTCTTCCATGCTGTACTTGCCCCATGATATCACTGATATGAAGGGCAGCCTTTGCATCTTCCACAGCTTCCTTTGCCGCCCACTTTCTTCCAGTTTTCAGCACAGGTGCTGCCATCCTGAATCTGTGTGCTTTTCCTCGAGATATCGTTCCAGCTCAGACTTAGTTGCTTTTAGTGTGCCATTTTTCTCCCTGGTGAATAACTTCTTTGCAAATTTGAATGGGTCTTTATAAAAGTGAGTTCTCGCATGCTCCTTCTCTTTGCAGCATTTCCGTAGGCGCTCAGGTCTGCGCAATGTTGCAAGCTTATCTTTTATGACCCTTTCCAGTGCAAAACAGAGATAGGTGCTTACTGTGTCCCACGCTGTTTTCTCAGAAGCTGTTGGCCATTTAACTCCAGGCCTGTGCACGTTGAGGTTCTTATCTCTTACACTGGTTCATCTGACCAGGTTCACAATGATCTTAGGTTCATCACTAGTTGTGTTTATGCAAGACCTCCTCTCATCTATGACAGGGGTGCTGATATCCTGTGAACTGTGGTTTGCTTCCTGTCGCTGGATTTCATTCGACTGACTTGACTGACTTCGTAAAAAGTACTTATCAATGCGAGGCCCTTGTCCTTTCTCCCTCAAGCATTTCATTCTCCCTTGATGAATCTTCAACCCCCTAACCGTTGTCACTTTGCTCCAGCCACAGACACAAACCTGGAGCTCCATGTCTTTGCTAACTGCAGATCTTGAGCTAGTTCTTTGCAAAGTACTCTCTGTTCTCATATCTGTTTCCTTTCGCTAACCGTGTTGTCAAACCTTGAGCCCAGCTTACTTACAACAAGGATTGTAGCAGGAAGGAGCATGATCTTGATACACTGCATTGTTTATTAAATAAATTATCTTTCTCATGATGAACACTTCCAAGTAAAAGCTAAGACATGTTTTTCCCCAAGGTGATTTAAGACATGTGACATATACAGTGTGTATATACACTACTGTGCAAAAGTTTTAGGCAGGTGTGAAAAAATGCTGTAAAGTAAGAATGCTTTCAAAAATAGACGTGTTAGTAGATTATATTCATCAATTAACTAAATGCAAAGTGAGTGAACAGAAGAAAAATCTAAATCAAATCCATATTTGGTGTGACCACCTGTGATGGGGTGCCAGCTCGCACCTATAAATATGTGTTTGTTGTTATTGTTAGTTTTACTGTTTTCATTATGTTTTTGTGATTCTTGGTTTGTTTTGGATTGGCAGGGAGGGGGTTAAATTCCTCCCTGCAAAATACATGTGAGAATGTGGCTGGAGCCTTAAGTGTTTAATTGTTAATTATTAGTTAATTGGGCTCCAGCCACAGACTATAAAAGGGCAGCTGAAACCCTTTGTTAGGGAGAGGAGTTTTGGGTGAGTTTTGTTTGTTGGTGTGCTGTGCTGTTTAATTTTGGAAAAAGAAACTGTAGTGAAGGCTAATGCCCAGCCTACATTTCTGTATTTTGTTTGAACCTTTTTGTTGGCCCTTGAGCCACATTCTCACATGTATTTTGCAGGGAGGAATTTAACCCCTTCCCTGCCAATCCAAAACAAACCAAGAATCACAAAAACATAATGAAAACAGTAAAACTAACAATAACAACAAACACATATTTATAGGTGCGAGCTGGCACCCCATCACACCACCCTTTGCCTTCAAAACAGCATCAATTCTTCTAGGTACACTTGCACAAAGTCAGGGATTTTGTAGGCATATAGTCAGGTGTATGATTAAACAATTATACCAAACAGGTGCTAATGATCATCAATTCAATATGTAGGTTGAAACACAATCATTAACTGAAACAGAAACAGCTGTGTAGGAGGAATAAAACTGGGTGAGGAACAGCCAAACTCAGCTAACAAGGTGAGGTTATTGAAGACAGTTTACTGTCAAAAGTCATACACCATGGCAAGACTGAGCACAGCAACAAGACACAAGGTAGTTATACTGCATCAGCAAGGTCTCTCCCAGGCAGAAATTTCAAGGCAGACAGGGGTTTCCAGATGTGCTGTCCAGGCTCTTTTGAAGAAGCACAAAGAAACGGGCAACGTTGAGGACCGTAGACGCAGTGGTCGGCCAAGGAAACTTACTGCAGCAGATGAAAGACACATCATGCTTACTTCCCTTCGCAATCGGAAGATGTCCAGCAGTGCCATCAGCTCAGAATTGGCAGAAAACAGTGGGACCCTGGTACACCCATCTACTGTCCGGAGAAGTCTGCTCAGAAGTGGCCTTCATGGAAGACTTGTGGCCAAAAAGCCATACCTCCGACGTGGAAACAAGGCCAAGCGACTCAACTATGCACGAAAACACAGGAACTGGGGTGCAGAAAAATGGCAGCAGGTGCTCTGGACTGATGAGTCAAAATTTGAAATATCTGGCTGTAGAAGAAGGCAGTTTGTTCGCCGAAGGGCTGGAGAGCGGTACACGAATGAGTGTCTGCAGGCAACAGTGAAGCATGGTGGAGGTTCCTTGCAAGTTTGGGGCTGCATTTCTGCAAATGGAGTTGGGGATTTGGTCAGAATTAATGGTCTCCTCAATGCTGAGAAGTACAGGCAGATACTTATCCATCATGCAATACCATCAGGGAGGCATCTGATTGGCCCCAAATTTATTCTGCAGCATGACAACGACCCCAAACATACAGCGAAAGTCATTAAGAAGTATCTGCAGCGTAAAGAAGAACAAGGAGTCCTGGAAGTGATGGTATGGCCCCCACAGAGCCCTGATCTCAACATCATCGAGTCTGTCTGGGATTACATGAAGAGAGAGAAGCAACTGAGGCTGCCTAAATCCACAGAAGAACTGTGGTTAGTTCTCCAAGATGTTTGGGCCAACCTACCTGCCAAGTTCCATTCAAAAACTGTGTGTAAGTGTACCTAGAAGAAGTGATGCTGTTTTGAAGGCAAAGGGTGGTCACACCAAATATTGATTTGATGTAGATTTTTAGATTTTTCTTCTGTTCACTCACTTTGCATTTCGTTAATTGATAAATATAAACTATTAACATGTCTATTTTTGAAAGCATTCTTACTTTACAGCATTTTTTCACACCTGCCTAAAACTTTTGCACAGTACTGTATGTATATATATATGTGTATATATATATATATATATATATATATATACAGACGTGCTCAAATTTGTTGGTACCCCTCCACAAAAAACGAAGAATGCACAGTTTTCTCTGAAATAACTTGAAACTGACAAAAGTAATTGGCATCCACCATTGTTTATTCCATATTTAATAGAAATCAGACTTTGCTTTTGATTTTTTATTCAACATAATATTGTAAATAATAAAACAAATGAAAATGGCATGGACAAAAATGATGGGACCGCTAACCTAATATTTTGTTGCACAACCTTTAGAGGCAATCACTGCAATCAAACGTTTTCTGTAGCTCTCAATGAGACTTCTGCACCTGATAACAGGTAGTTTGGCCCACTCTTCCTGAGCAAACTGCTCCAGCTGTCTCAGGTTTGATGGGTGCCTTCTCCAGACTGCAAGTTTCAGCTCTTTCCATAGATGTTCGATAGGATTCAGATCAGGACTCATAGAAGGCCACTTCAGAATAGTCCAATGTTTTGTTCGTATCCATTCTTGGGTGCTTTTAGCTGTGTGTTTTGGGTCATTATCCTGTTGGAGGACCCATGACCTGCGACTGAGACAGAGCTTTCTGACACTGGGCAGTACGTTTCGCTCCAGAATGCCTTGATAGTCTTGAGATTTCATTGTGCCCTGCACAGATTCAAGGCACCCTGTGCCAGGCGCAGCAAAGCAGCCCCAAAACATAACCGAGCCTCCTCCATGTTTCACTGTAGGTATGGTGTCCTTTTCTTTGAAAGCTTCATTTTTTGCGTCTGTGAACATAGAGCTGATGTGACTTGCCAAAAAGCTCCAGTTTTGACTCATCTGTCCAAAGGACATTCTCCCAGAAGGATTGTGGCTTGTCAATATGCATTTTAGCAAATTCCAGTCTGGCTTTTTTATGTTTTTCTTTCAAAAGTGGAGTCCTCCTGGGTCTTCTTCCATGGAGCCCACTTTCGCTCAAAAAGCGACGGATGGTGCGATCAGAAACTGACGTACCTTCACCTTGGAGTTCAGCTTGTATCTCTTTGGCAGTTATCCTTGGTTCTTTTTCTACCATTCGCACTATCCTTCTGTTCAATCTGGGGTCGATTTTCCTCTTGCGGCCGCACCCAGGGAGGTTGGCTACAGTTCCATGGACCTTAATCTTCTTAATAATATTTGCAACTGTTGTCACAGGAACATCAAGCTGCTTGGAGATGGTCTTGTAGCCTTTACCTTTACCATGCTTGTCTATTATTTTCTTTCTGATCTCCTCAGACAACTCTCTCCTTTGCTTTCTCTGGTCCATGTTCAGTGTGGTGCACACAATGATACCAAACAGCACAGTGACTACTTTTCTCCATTTAAATAGGCTGAATGACTGATTACAAGATTGGAGACATGTGTGATACTAATTAAAGAAACTAATTAGTTTGAAATATCAATATAATCCAGTTATTTATTATCTTTTCTAAGGGGTACCAACAAATGTGTCCAGGCCATTTTAGAATATCTTTTTAGAATAAGCAATAATTAATCTCTTTTCACAGCTTCTTTGCTTTATTCTATGACATACCAAAGGCATGCAAGTATACATGATAAAATAGCTTTTAATGTCATCACTTTTCAGGAGGAATGAAGCATTATTTCAATGAGCTGTAAGGGTACCAACAAATTTGAGCACGTCTGTATATATATATATATATATATATATATATATATATATATATATATATATATATATATATATATTGATTTGTTCCCACAGATGTTGTAGCACTGTGTGGTCTTATCTTTAAAATGTTTAAAAAATATTACAATACAAGATACAGAATGTGCATAGTAATGAGTTTCTTTTTAACACTGCAGGGTATTCTGTAACATTTTTTTTTTTTTTTTTTACTCCAGCAAATAAAATAAATAATTTTACTTTAATTGTACTTTAAATGTCTTGATATGAATATGAGGACAAGTCATTCAGAACAGACACTCTGCATAGTAAATACATTTGTGATTGGGTACAGGTCAGATAGTTTTCATTAATATTATCATAGCTTTTCTACAAACAGTCCATCAGACTGACAGCGTTCCTGGAATAAATTATTTTATGAAACTGCAAAATCAGTTTCCGTAAAAATATTACACTTTTATCACCCAGTTCTTTGTAATAGTATATAAAATTCCGTTCAATCTGTTGACTCTGATGCACAGGAAATCCTTAATTACAATCATCTTGGCACAACAACAAAAATGTCTGGCTCTAAAAGTCACAAAAGAAAAACTTAATAAACATAAAATATCACAACTGATTAAAAACAAATATATATATACTGTATATATATATATATATATATATATATATATATATATATATATATATATATATACATATATATATACACATAGTGCTTAATTTGAGCCGGATCCTGCCGGAACAGGATCTGGTACCTCTCAGATTTTGACTTTTTTCATTCTGGCACCTAATTTGCCCAGATCCGGTACCTCTTGCGGCATGATTTATTATTTTTTCCATTGTTTGCACTGGAAACATTCTAATAAAAGCGATCAGAGTTAAAGTTGCCTCTGCCTCCTCGTTATTTCTCCTGCCCCCCAGAAAAACCATCACGTAAAAGCACATCCTATCCTGCCACACTGATTCCAGATCTGCTCTCTTATTTGTACATAGAGGTTATGGGGCGGGCCGGCGAGGTAAGTAACTGATCTTGAAACAGTGGTGGTCAGCTAGTCCCTACGTAATCATGTCACCTAGCCTAGGCTAGTCGTCGCTACTGAATTTGAAACGTGTCGTGGGAAAGGAAATGAGGGGCAAACTGCTTCTGATGGCAATGCCTTAGCTAGCAGCACTGTCTGTGCTGCTAATCCTGCCAGTTCAGCATCACCACCGACACGTCCTCCACTAGCTGGTAGGCCTACTAGTGAGTCAGATTCGGAGGGAGAGGGGGGCGAGGTCGGAGAAGACAGTGCATCCACCGACGAAGTGCCCGGAGCAGGTGCAGTTTGGACGGAGGCTCAGTTCAAGAAAAAGCAAACGTATAACCCCTGGCTTGTCATGCAAAATTCAAAGCTGGACTGTACAACATGCAAAAAGGTAGGGAGCTTGGGTCCGGAAAAGACTGGAGGGATGAGCAAAAGAGCAAAAGATAGCAAAAGAGTGGGTGGAATGTACTGTAACGTCCTCTGCCTCTGACGTAAAAAAACAACAAAGAGCCCTCAGAAAAAAGGTTTTTGAACATGCCCGAACCAAGGCCCATTTAGCGGCAGCAAGCATTATAGCCAAGGCTAAAGATGACACCTTAACACAGGTTATAGTTACATTGTCTGGCTACATTGTGTTTGTCACTTTTTTTGTCATGAGTTCCGGTACCTCAGAGCCCCCCGGAACACCCACCTTCTCGCGCTCACTGTTCCGGGACCTCCCGATTTATAAATTAAGCACTCTATATATACATATATATATATATATATATATATATATATATATATATATATATATATATATATATATTTTTTTTAAATAGGTGCTCAACAGCACTCATGTATAACACACACATTCAGAACCCACAGTATATTCTCCTAGAAGAATATAGGATTTCAACCTTCATCTCAAACATGTTTTGCATACACTTAAAACCTAATTACCATTTACTAAAATTACACTGTAATTGCACTGTTTTTTCATATGCGGATGTATTAATTGAACTTTAAACACATTTCCATTTGTGTAAATAGACTGTAATTTCAAAAGCTGCATGCAAACATTTTATAATTAGGCATGTTGTTGCATTGTAACTACACTGCACTATGTGTAATTACTGTGTATTACATGTAATTACAGTTTATTCAGATTTATTTTTAAATGCAGTGTTGAGTATGAGCTTATTTGAGACAAATTGTTCCCTTCGATGCATTGCAATGTTAGATTAGGCTGGGTCATAAAGGCCATGGTGACATTTTTGCATTTTATGTTTCATTCCCAAGCGAGATTCGTTTTCATCAATATTTTAACAGAGCTCTGTTAGCACAGCACAACATATAACATCTTGTTTGAGTCTGCAGGGGATCGACTAAGGACTGAATCTGTAAAATAGTTGCACAAGTGCTGTTAGGAAAGGGAATTGTTGATTCAACATAGTCTAATGGAAAAGTATTCAAAATAGTTTTGTATCCCTATAGTAAGAACAATGTTCTTGACAGGATTTTCAATGGGATTAAAATCACTAATCAAACTGATGATCAGTGGATGACACTATAGGAATGTGTTAATCCTTTTATTTTATTAACTATCTGATGGGGGTTTAGTTCATTTAAACATGTATGTTATAATGTTGTTGTATGTTGGAGTTTTTCCTGGACCAAGGCTGCGAGTTAATGGACAAGAAATTATAATAACAGGGTGTCACACGGCTGGCTGAGTGGTGCCGTCAGATCCAGGAAATGAATAACACACAGGACAGATGAGATGAAATAGTGAATGAAAGCGCTGCTGCGCGGTTTATTAATTACGGGAAAATAAAATGTTTGAGCAAAACAAAACACAGGACACGTCACTTGCGGTCAAAATAAACAGACAAACAAAACGAACAGACACTAACAAACAGGGACGAACACTAAACAAACACGTACTGTGCTGGTCCTCCAGCACCACGTAGCAATTGCTTACTTTTTCTTTAATTATCTCCTCACTCTCTTCCGTTCTTTCGCCCTGAACACACAACCCCCGCAGCACGGACAGCTGCAGGTTCTTATACTCTGGCCGAGGGGTTAAGTAGCTATCAATTATCTTATTACCCCTCGGCCACAGTCTGCACGAGTTTAGTAAGGATGCGTGACTGTCAGCTAGTTAAATAATCAGTAGCTGATCAGCCACGCATCCTCACGAGGTTTTTAAATATAAAAACAATAAAAAATACGCTGCGCTGTTACAATAATATAAATAATATAGGGGTGGGACACTCCGGCACACAGGGTTAGGGAGTCCCCAGGCAGCACTCAGTCTTCTAACCTATGTGAGTCTACATTTATTCGTCAAACCCTGCAATGCCCTATGCATATTTAAATTGATTTAGAAGTTGACACAGACTACCAGGACAATCTGTGAGTCACAGATATCTTTACATACAACAATGTGGCAGCAAATTGTTTAAAAAGTACAGAACAGAACAATCTAAATGTTTATATTTCTGTTGTTAGTCCAGCAAGTAACCAGATATGCTGCACAGAATATACTTCTATATTAGAGTAGGGAGCAATAACGTATTACTACATCAGTTTCTTTTCACATACTTTGTTTTGATTCTTGTCAATATTTCTTACTTTCTTTTACAACTTTAACGGTACTGTGTCATTATTGTTCCCAGGAGCATAGATTAGATCAGCTGATCTCTTTTTGCTGCCCACTCTTCCCTTCCATGTAGGAGCTCATTTACATCAGAACAGAGGAAAATGTTCAATAATAGTTTTTCGAATGAGCTTTCCATTACTGCTCAGTAAGTGCAGATTGTGTTGAAAAGAAAAAGATTGAGACTAGTATGTTGCCTTAATGATGTTTAAAAAGGTCTTTGACAGTTTGCCTGGGATGGAAAGTAAAATAGAAGAAAAGTATGACCATACTGTACAAATATTCTAAATACTGTAAAACTTTAACTACGTGTAAAAATAAAGTTTTCTGAAAAGGGGAGTAATGTGTTTATGTACAAGAACATCACATTTTGTTTTTCCAAGGCCAGCTTTTTAAAGATTTTTTTTTTAACTTTCTCTCAACAGCAAAAGATAAACCAAAAGCTGGAACCTCCACAGCAAGTAAATAATACATGTCATTTGAATCTGGGTCCTTAGTTGATGGAGTCTGCTTTGTTTTATTAATAAAGGCTGGCTTGCATGGGAACTGATGTGAATGGGTTTAAATACTGAAGAACAAGAGTGCAAAGATATGTGTTTGAAGGACACAGAGGTCATATAAAAAGACCTGTCATAACACTGTAAGTAGAATGTATGGACGCCATGGCCCTAACAATTCGGCATTTTTGCAGCTTACCATGCTTTTCCCATGATTATGCTATGAATGTACTGGTTAACCATGTTTTTTGACAATGATTTACCTTACGTATCTGTAAATTACCATGGCATACCAAACCATTTTCAACATCTCACTGTAAGATTTTCAGAACATTGTTATACAGGGTTGGAACTTGCCCATCATAGCTGAAACTGATCTGCATTGTGTGATTCATAGCAGGTATTGATTTAACAGGAGCACAAATATTCTCCTTTGCGGAGAACTTTTGCGGGTAAATCCCCCCCCCCCCCAAAAAAAAAACACATACTATTTGTTGTTACTATATTGATCACTGTCCATGTGCAGAAAGCTAGTTCTTAGCTTTATATATTTTTCATAGCATTCCATCTACCGATAGAGGCAGCTTAAGTCATTTAAAGGAAATTTATATTTCAGAACAAGCCTCCCAACACGTATGTGTGTTTGCTATTTACAGCTATGGCTAAATATTTATTTCGCCATTTAACAATGAATTGTAGGCTATGTAGTGTATCCATAAGGGCAGCAGTGTGGAGTAGTGGTTAGGGCTCTGGATTCTTGACTGGAGGGTCGTGGGTTCAATCCCAGTTGGGGGACACTCCTGCTGTACCCTTGAGCAAGGTACTTTACCTAGATTGCTCCAGTAAAAACCCAACTGTATAAATGTGTAATTGTATGTAAAAATAATGTGTAAAAAATAATGTAATTGTATGTAAAAATAATGTGATATCTGGTAACAATTGTAAGTCACCCTGGATAAGGATGTTTGCTAAGAAATAAATAATAACAATAATAATAACGTGACGGTGTAAACATACAGTGTATGCCATTGATGTCTTAAGTAGGGGACACAGCTCATTTGCATACCAATTGGTTAGATACAATCTCTCGGTAACAATACATGACTGCAAATCACATCTGAAACCATTACTGGCCAGTAAAATAACCAGGCAGTAGTTTTATAAATCATGTGTTAAATACCAACCAATAGTTTTTTTGTTTTTTTTTTAATGGCCGGAAATTAACACCATCTTTTATGCATATGGGCCATTGTATTAGAATATTTTTTTGCTGATACGAGGAATAATATTGTATCTGTGTCAGCCTGATGGAGGGACTCCCAGAGGTCAAAATGAGGCAGGGTGTCAGTGACAGATCAGTGGCAGGGCTGAGCTATGATCCTCTGTCAGGCTGACACAGGTCAAATTATATTTCTCTCAGGGGCAAAACAAACTTTAAATAAGCCTCTTCCTGTTTGGGCCCTGGACTGTTATGTTAATTATAAACTGTAAAAACATAGTAGCTATGTGTATAAACATAATACTGTATCACATTTTGGGTAAAATCAGACATGAATCAGATCTAGAATGTAGTCCTGTATTGAAATATGACAATATTTTGATGCATTTTGTTTTATCAGAATTGTAATGTGTGTTTAATAGAAACACTGTGTAGTTTGAGCAACTACTAACACTGTTATACTATACAGTACAGTAATTAAATTGCTATCCTTGAGTTTTGAAATTAGTGACAGATTATAGCCACCATTGTTAAGCAATATTTGTATGCAAAGCATTCATTTGTTATGTTTCATGAGCTGGAAAATCATGGCTTTCTTAATTTAGCATCCATGCATTTAACACAATAACCAAAGTTAACATGCCGGGTGCTGGCTGCTTTCAAGGCTGGCTGCTTTTTTTAACCTTCTTTCATTTTATTTTTCAGAACCCAAAGCTCAGAAAGCTGCTCCTCCTTCAGCAAAAGAACCAGGTATGAATGACAGCCAAACTACTGCAGCACTTCATAGGTTCAGCATGCTTTTTTTTTTTTTTTTTTTATAGAAGATCAACCAAATGTCATAGTAGTTAGCACAGATACATTTTGAACTTTAATCACACTTCGTCAGTGAAGGTCAGAATTAATCGTGACATAGAATCAGAGGTTTTAGAACACAGCTGAACCAATATTTGCTGAAATAGGATGGAAATGTCACATGTCTGGGTAATACCCTACAATACATTGTCCAGGTGTTTTAGGAACACCAGGCTTTACTCCAGTGGCACAAAACCATCCATTTAAGTTGGCTATGTCTTTTGAGTGATGCATGTCTGTAATTGTTTCACACCAAATGTCTGTCCATTGTGGAAAAAAAGAACTAAACAATACATGGATATTTACACGTTACAGTTACAAACTCCTTCAGTTTTACAGAATGGATCTAATTTTGTATTCATTTTAACTCTAAAAAGTGATTACTTCTCCAATGTTCTAATTATGTAGCTGATACCTAAAATAAGTGTTATATAGACTTTGCAGTTATAAAGTATATACAAAATAAATGCACTGGTATTTCTGGAGGGAGACTTTAGTTATCTTTCAACCGCACAGCTGCACAAGGCTTCAAGAGAAAATACCATTGGGCCAAGATATTGCAGCTTTTAAAGAATTTTTACATTGTTTAAAAGACAAAATTTGATGTATTTTAGTCTTGATGCTTGGAAGATAACATAATCAAACTAACTTCTACTTTGGCTACTATCATCTTAAGATGAGTCCTGTAAATGTAGAAATCAGACACCCTGTTAAATCCAAGATACTAACCTTAAAATGAAAAGGCAAGCCATGAATCCTTGTCCAATGTAATCACGCTACACTGTTAGCTCAATGGCTCAGCAGCCATAGGTCTGCAATTACTGTAATTATTATTATATGCAGAAAGAGCCAACAACAAGGGCCATATATAGCACCACATTATCATTTGCAGAATGTTTGAGCTCATTTACCTAATTTGGGTGTTCTAATTTGTTTATCCTTCGTAAAATGTCTGTTACTTATTTATATCTAGCAAAAAGAAAAGAGCCTCCTAATAGACCAGGGGTGTCAAACTCAGTTCCTGGAGGGCCGCAGTGTCTTCTGGCTTTCGTTCCACCCGAGCTCTCAATTACTTAATTGGTCTAATTATTTGATTAACTGGACACATTTAACTCTTCAGGCCTCAAAATGTTTCCTAGGTAGTGTACCTTGAATCAAGTGCATTTTTAAAACCATCACCTGTAAAAGATCTTGAAAATATTAAATATGTCAAATTCAACAAATAATTAGATCAATTATGTTAATTGAGAGCTTAAGTTGGAATGAAAACCAGAAGACTCTGCAGCCCTCGAGAACTGTAATAGACCAAAGAAAACAAAAGGTAACAGAGTATAGCTAAGCTGGTGCTGCATGCACTGCTATTTAGATAGCATACATGTTACAGTATTGGACTTGGCTAGGGTGGCTGTTTTGAATGTTGCCATTAACAACATTCTGCTTAGATGGATATATATGCGTGTAATAGCACTGGATCTGTGTGAGTAGCCTGGGGTTAAATGTAATGGATTCATGTAAAACAACTTGATGGTGTTACTTATTTCCCAAGTGAAGGCAACCACTGGAAAAATGCATGGGATAACAGTATGACAAATGCTTACTCTAATATATAAACTTTTTTTTGTTATTTGCTTGCTGAAAGAGCGAGCTGACAGCCATGGTACTTACAGTTAGCTGGAAATGCATGTCATTATTCTTTTCTTTATTTAGTGTCACAAAGGTGACAATTTGTATGAATGTATTCAAAAAGCATTTTGTATAACAACTGTAAGGTACACACATCCCAATGGTGGCTGGTGGCCAAGAAAAGTGGGGAGGCAGAAAAAAAGCAGAAGGCTTAGGGTTCCCTTAAGCCCCGAGAATTATTGTATTCGGACTGACAACACTTTACATATTATTATTATTATTATTATTATTATTATTATTATTATTATTATTATTATTATTATTATTATTCAAAGAAACTTACAGGTGTTACAAGGCAGTACAATATTACAATGCAAGATGCATATTTAAATACATTATAGTTTACAGTAAGTGCAAATAATACTACTAAAATACAATATGAAATAGGATTACAAGAGGTTATATCTACAATGACATAAATGTAGTGCAATAGTGCAAGGATAGTGCATTAGCTGAGTTTCCACTAACGTGGTGAGTTTTCCCAGTTTACAACAATAAAGATGCTATTCCAGTACGCAGCAGCAGAGGGAACAGAGACAATATCCCTTTGAAAAAGAGACCTAGGGCCGGACCAAATCAAAGTTAGCACTTAGCGAACGAAGACGCGAAAGCATTCGCAGTAATAAAACACAAGAAAAATTCCAAGCGAAATTTCGCGGAACCAAAACAAGTCCTTTTCGCCTTCAAAAAGCAGCTATCGCTTGTTGACTACATGTGGGTTGAGAAGGGGGAGTGGTTTGCTATCGCTCAACCAAATCTACTCAATTCCAGCTATAAATCACATCGCAAGACTTTCGCAGGACCGGATTTTATAATCAACTTCTAAGTTGTCAAAACTATCGCACATTAAGCAAATAGTAATAAAAATAACACTAAAAATTCTGATATTTACAAATAAAAAAGCAGTACATGTGTTAATGGCTGAAGTGTAATGCTGGCTCCAGGGATTAGCTTATTTTGCCTCCCTGGCGCATCAGCACACACAACGGCTGCGATGCTGGCTCCGGGGATCAACCACAGTGCGGCCTCCCCAGCACATCAGCATGACAACCGTCTGGATTGAGCTAAGTAGGGTACATCTCTGGGGTCTTCAAGTGGGCACCTTCCATCCTCAGTGTTTCGTCGACTAGCCCACGACACCTCAAGAGGGCTCGACGGTGATTCTGACGTCCCAGCATCACCCCCCTCCGTCCCCCACTCAACTCAGCCCAGCTTACTTACCCGTACATCAGCGTTTCTGTTTTAACCACTTTACAGATATTAACTTTTTACCATTTGGTTACTCTCGTAAAGTACTTCAACATGTAGGCCTACACAGAAACATTACATGAAGCCCAAATTCTTGGCATATAAGAACAAGCCCACCGTTCCAGTACAAGGGAGCACAAATTTTATTTTGGCTATACCGTGTCAGCATGCCAAGCGGTCCCCTTGAAACGTATAAATCTGTGTAGATAACAAAATTACGTAATACCTATAATGGTAGCCTAACTAAACAAATCTCAGAAGCATCAAGATGAAGTTTTTAAATTTGCTTTGGGTTTTCGACAGAAGAAATAATAATAATAATAATAATAATAATAATAATAATAATAATAATAATAATAATAATAATAATAATAAAATACAACTACCAGACTTTAAAAAAAAAAATTAAAAATCTGCACTGGATAGCATTTCAATTGACTTCTTATTGTATAATATGTACTGGTACTGATCCTGGCGACAGTGTTACGTTGGTTTTTGGATGTTCTATTCACCCCAAGTTCGAGGACGCTGTCTCCCGAGCGTATGATGGATTACCCCACGCTGAAAGCAGCCATCCTTAATCGCGTGGGGACCACGCCGGAGGGATACCCCCAAAAGTTTCGGGAGGAGCGCTTCTCGGCGGAGGAGCATCCCAGAACCATCGCCCATTGGCTGAAGGATTACGCCATGGGCTGGCTGAACACCAAAGCCAGGCTGGTGGAGGTGATTGTGGTCGAGCGGACCTCGGCTATGGGTACAGCAGCAGGCACCTGCCACTCTGGATCGAGCGGTCGAATTGGCAGAGCAGTACCAGGCAGCGGAACCAACGCCAGCTAGACTGCCTGGAAAGAGTGTTACTACCGTATCACCCCCTCTACTGGCCCTGGAGAGGGCGAAGGAACTGGGGGGAAGGGGTAGACAGGTTTTTGGATGGAGAGTGGCGGCGGGAGCTCCCGGCCCGGGAACCAGGGCAGGGTGGGGTTACCCACGGACTGCTGCAGTGTCGGATCAGGGTCTCACGTGATCACCTTATCATCAAGCCTCTTTGATAGCTCCAGTATTTCCACCTCTTGCTGAAGCTCCGAGGTGAGAAACTAGTCCACCGAGATGTTGGACGTGCAGGGAGGTGGGCCACATCACTCGGGATTGCCCCATGATGGATTGTGACCTCAGCCGACCAGGTAAGCATGTTCACTTCAACAGACGGGTTTTGTTATTCCTGTGTCAGTGGATGGTACACAAACCCAGGCTTTCTTGGATTCACTAATCTCACTAGGGCATAAACAAATATGGGGTGCATATTAAATGTATTCATGGGGATGTACGCTCTTATCCCAAGATTAGTATAAATATAAATATTGGCCAGCAGAAGAGGCGAGTACAGGTAGGGTTGTATCCTCGATTGCCAGCACCAGTAGTTCTGGGACAGGACTGTGGGCATTTCAAGGATTGGTTAGCTGCCCTTACAGCCCCGTCCTCCCTACTGGCTAAGAAAGAGAAAGTAATTGGAGAGCTCTTCCCCTTTCGTGACCCGGGGTGGTATTGTCACAAATTTAAACCCAATATAACTAAATGAGAGCACCAGGCCGCTAAGAATGAGGGCTGACAATGGAGGGGGTCCGAGAAGTTTCAGGTCGATCCCGAGCTGGAAGCCATGGGAGCTGATTTTTTAGCTTGTTCCTGTGACTTCCTCCTTGAGAAAGGGCGTGACGATGTGCTGGTCAGGCTCTTTGACCAAGCAGCTGTGATTAATGGTTGAGTGGTCGAGCCTAGACGCGTCGCCACATACCCTCACTTTGAAATTGCTTGAGATCTCTTGTACTGTGTTGAGAAATTACCACAGACTGGGGAAGTGTGTCACCAATTGCTCATTCCTCAATCTTTTAAGGAAAATTTGTTGTGGTTGGCTCACGCTATTCCCCTGTCTGGTCATTTGGGAAGGGACAAAACTAAAGCAAGGCTTGTGTCATGGTTCTACTGGATGGGGCTGGATAGTGATGTCAGACATTTTTTGCAAACGTAGTGGGGAGTGTTAGAAGGCCAGTCCTAGAGCCCCATTGGTGCCATTGCCACTAGTGGAAGCTCTGTTTGAGCGTATTAGAATGGATATAGTTGGACCGCTGGAGAGGAGTGCAGCAGGATACACATACCTATTGGTCACTCTGGATTATGCTACACGTTATCCCGAGGCCATTCCCCTCCGCTCCGTCTCTGCTAAATCTGTTGCCAACAAGCTCATGAAGGTCTTTTCCCGAGTCGAGATCCACAAAGAAATACTAACCAACCAAGGCACCAACTTTATGTCCCGACTAGCCTGCAGAACATGTAAGCTTTTGGGAATTAAGACCATTAGGACATTGGTGTTTCATTCTCAATCCAATGGTCTTGTGGAGCGTTTTAATAAGACGCTTAAGAACATGTTGCACAGATTTGTTAATAGTGATGTGCATTACTGGGACCATCTGATTCCTCCCCTTCTCTTTGCGATCAGAGAGGTACCTTAGACTTCTACGGGGTTTTCACCATTCGAGTTGTTGTATGGGCAGAGACCACGGGGTGTGATTGATCTGGT
Organism: Acipenser ruthenus; assembly: GCF_902713425.1. Classification (NCBI taxonomy): domain Eukaryota; kingdom Metazoa; phylum Chordata; class Actinopteri; order Acipenseriformes; family Acipenseridae; genus Acipenser; species Acipenser ruthenus. Next base: position 34,144,553 of record NC_081193.1, read on the forward strand.
CAAAGAGATGTGGGAGGAACAGCAGGATAATTCGACCAATACCGTCCAGTATGTGTTGGACCCGCGCAAACGTCTTGAGTATGTAGGAGAATGGGTGCATGACAATTTGCAGCAGGCTCAGCACAGACAGGAGAAAGTACAATAGAGGAGCTCGGTTACACACATTTCAGAAGGGGGATAAAGTGCTTCTATTATTACCTAGTTCTGAGTCTAAACATATGGCTAAGTGGCAAGGACCTTTTGAGGTTACACGTCGGAATGGGATGGTGCACTATGAGATCTGCCAGCCGGAGCAATGGAGAGAAAAGCACATTTAACATTTAAACCTCTTGAATCCCTGGTTATAACAGGAGGCATTGTTAGTGGCGCAAGCAGATGACGTCACAGACCTGGGACCTGATCTTTCTGTGTTGGCGAAGAAAGGGTCGGTACAGATTGCAACCAACCAACACAGAAATGTCAGGCTCGGGCTCTGGTGATGTATTTTCCTGATGTGTTTTAACCCATCCCGGGGCAGACTCGAGTAGCCCATCATCACATTGAAGTTGAGCCGGGGGCGCCAGTTTGCCAGAGGCCATACCATATACCTGAATGCAAAAGACAGGTAATAAAAACATAAATTGATAAGATGCTTAGACTGGGGGGTAATAGAAGAGTCCCAAAGTGACTGGAACAGTCCCCTTGTTTTAGTAGATAAGCCAGATGGGTCAACTCGGTTTTGCATTGAGTTAATGAAAAAGTTGCTGGAGTTGCTGGAGCGTCTAGGCACGGCTCATTTTATGACGACACCTGGAATCCAGAGAGAGGACTGCTTTTTTGACTCCCTTCGGGTTGTACCAATTTAGGAGCATGCCTTTTGGGTTGCATGGAGCAGATGATTGATCGCATTTTGCGGCCCCATCAGCAGTACGCCGCTGTTTAAATAGATGACGTGGTTATCCACAGTGAGGATTGGCCAAGTCATCTGTGTAAGGTAGCTCTGGTGCTGCAATCCTTGCGGGAGGCTTGGTTCACTGCTAACCCAAAGAAATGTGCCATTGGGAAGAGTGAGTCGGAGTATTTGGGGTATCGAGTAGGGAGTGGCCAAATAAGACCGCTGATTGCTAAGGTGAAAGCCTTGGCTGACTGGCCGGTCCCTACGACCAAAACCCATGTGCGCTCTTTCTTGGGACTAGTGGGCTATTATAGGAAGTTCATCCTGAGTTTCGCCACGCTCGCTACTCCCTTGACAAACCTCATCTGGAAGGCTGCCCCAAATACAGTTCAGTTGACGGAGCCGTGCCAGAGGGCCTTTCTCGCTCTGAAGCGAAGGCTGGGAAGCAAGCCAGTGCTGTGCAGTCCTGATTTCAGTAAGAGGTTCGCCCTGCAGACGGATGCGTCAGATGCCTTCAGGGTTGTCCACCGAGCCGGAAACCTGCATCAAAACACAAATTTTTTTCTCGGTAAGGCATGGGGGTTTATGATTTTGAATGGACTTGAATGGACCGATGGTGCCATTTTATTTATTTAGCAGACACCTTTATCCAAGGCGACTTACAGAGCCTAGGGTGTGTGAATTATGCATCAGCTGCAGAGTCACTTACAACTACGTCTCACCCGAAAGACAGAGCACAAGGAGGTTAAGTGACTTGCTCAGGGTCACACAATGAGTCAGTTCTTGAGGTGGGATTTGAACTGGGGACCTTCTGGTTACAAGCCAGTTTCTTTAACCACTGGACCACACAGCCTCCTATTCTGAGGGGAGGATATGTAACAGGGGAGATCTGTGCTGACTGTCTGGCACATGCATGGTTCTGCAGGAAGAGGGCAGCAGCCTCGTAAGATCCACCTGTCAGTTATGGCAGTGACACGGAGAGGTGGGGAAGAGGGTGTGTTGGCTTTCCCTCTCTCTGAGTTGCTGAGAGGCGGGCCTTGGGGGATTGCTGGGCCTATCAAATAATGCTCTGTTGTTCCCTCAGACCTGCCCCTCTAAGACGAAAACGAGCCAGCGGAACCTCTGCTGCTGAACCAAGCATGGCCGGAGAGGAACGAGAACAAAACAAAATACTGGTGTCCGTATTTTTCAATATTTTACACAATAAAAATAAAAGCAGATTATTATTATTATTATTATTATTATTAATAAACATATTTGTATTATTATTACTAGTAGTAGTAGTTGTATGTAATAGCATTCACTGATATATTCAAATGAAACAGTATTACAGATTTTTATTTTATTTTTTTTCTGCCCTGGCTGGCTTTGTAATGTGGTGTGTTGTTTAAGCTCAGACGAGACTGTAACTGGATTTAACCAAGTTTATTATACAATAGTAAATCATTAGTAACTTGCAGTAAGTACAGAACATGTGCTCTCTCAGACATCATTATACTACTCTGGAGCTCTGCCCTTACACTGTACACATACTACTGGTATAACCTATGCAATATCCTGACCGTCTTTGTCTGTCTTTTCGCATGTTACCGCCTTCTTTCCGCCCCTTCAAAAGGTCACAAATACCAGCTGGGGATTGGTCAACAGCTGTTTTCATGTTGCTTTTGGCGGTCCCTCCCACTCCTGCAAAACTTCTCTCAGTATCTGTATCTGTACAGTTATTAACAGGGAAGAGATCACACTTTTTAATATTGAGGAACAAACCAGAAGCTTTTGAAAAAATAAATATTGCATCAATGGCTTTTGATACTTGTGTTTTGTCTCTTAAGAAAAGTGTTGTGTCATCCGCTAATTGACTAATGGAAACAATTCTATTGGCAATTGAGATTCCTTCTATTTGGCTTTTCTTGATGTGATTTGTTAATAGTTGCATGGCTAATAAAAATAAGTATGGAGAAATAGGGCAGCCCTGCAGAATACCCTGGTTTACATTAAATCTCTGAGAAGTACCATGTTGTAATTTGATTGAGCAGTTGCGATTTTTATAAAGGGTCTGAATGGCTTTAATGAAGCCATCGCCAGAACCAAATAATTCAACGGCTTTCAAAATAAAATGATGTTTAACTGTGTGTCACAAAGACGGCCGGAGTGGGTGGCGTCAGACCAGAAACAGGAACACAAACGACAGAGAGATGGGGTTTTGGTGAGGCTGAACGCGTGATCGCGTTCAGCATTTAATAAACAGAACAGAAAATAAAAGGTTGGAACAGACAAAAACACGGGACACGGCACTACACGCCAAAATAAAGAGACAAACAAAACGACTAAACACTAAACAGACGGTGCAGGACAGACGAACAAACACGGTGAGTGAAAACACTTAACTATTATTATTCTTCTTCTTATTATTATCTTTGCCTCCGTCTCCAATCCCGTTCTCCACTCACCGAACACCCAACCCCGACTGAATGAAAATGTGCATCTATATATACTGTTGTGCTGGGATTCAATTACTAATTAATTATTCACTTGAATCCCAGCACGTGAATTAATTCTGTGCAACCCCGTGCTCGCATATTATATTTTAAATGCACGTGCGTGATGTGCAATCCTGTGCCTAAATACAAATATACAATTTAAACACACGTGAAACACAGACCTGTTTATATCCCGTGTACCAATCTATACACCAACATTAACATACGCACGCATACATACATACACAGAACACACAAATGCACACAGGGGCGGGGCACTTTGCCACATATACCCCCCCTTGTGCGCAGCACACATGGCCTCAACGGCCACCTCCCCCCTTAAAAATCCAGCAGTCCAGGACAAAGTCTCGGGCTGGGAAGGGAGGCTCCAGTGGGCCCATGGCTGGCCATGCTGTCAGCACCCCTGCCGGTAGTGGCACGGCTGACAGCCTGTTGGTCCTGTCCTGCAGCGAAAAAGCTGCGGGGGCAGGTGATCCCCCGACCTCCCCCTTCTTCGTAGCCGGCAGCTCCCTCCTGTGGGGCTCCGGCCACAAGAACTCCTGCAGCGAAACTGCTGCTGGGGAAAGTGGTCTCCAGACCTCGTCCCCCTTCGTGGCCGGCAGCTCCCCTTTCTGGGGCTCCGGCCACCGTACTCCCTGCGGAGGTACGGGCAGCAGAGGCAGCTCCTGCTCCTCTGCTCCGGGCGGTGGCGGAGGCAGAGGCAGCTCCAGCTCCTCTGCTCCTGGCGGTGGTGGAGGCAGAGGCAGCTCCAGCTCCTCTGCTCCTGGCGGTGGTGGAGGCAGAGGCAGCTCCAGCTCCTCTGCTCCTTGCGGTGGTGGAAGAAGAGGCAGAGGCAGCTCCAGCTCCTCTGCTCCTGGCGGTGGTGGAGGCAGAGGCAGCTCCAGCTCCTCTGCTCCTTGCGGTGGTGGAGGCAGAGGCAGAGGCAGCTCCTGCTCCTCTGCTCCTTGCGGTGGTGGTGGCGGAGGCAGAGGCAGCTCCTGCTCCTCTGCTCCTTGCGGTGGTGGTGGCGGAGGCAGAGGCAGCTCCTGCTCCTCTGCTCCTTGCGGTGGTGGTGGCGGAGGCAGAGGCAGCTCCTGCTCCTCTGCTCCTTGCGGTGGTGGTGGCGGAGGCAGAGGCAGCTCCTGCTCCTCTGCTCCTGGAGGTGGTGGAGGCAGAGGCAGCTCCAGCTCCTCTGCTCCTGGCGGTGGTGGAGGCAGAGGCAGCTCCAGCTCCTCTGCTCCTGGCGGTGGTGGAGGCAGAGGCGATGGGGCTGATGCTGGCCACTCAGAGGGAGGCTGTGGCGGTGCTGGCTCCCTCTGCTGTGGCGGCTGGGCATGTGCGCGCCGTGCTGCCTTCAGCAGCATAGCTAGAGGCTGCTGGGGGACACCAGCATCCTGCCCTTCTCCCCCCAAAAAATTTTCAGGGGGTTGAGCCTGTAACTCCTCCCCTTCTGGCTCTTGGGACGGCACCAGCAGGTATTCACCCTCTGCTGGTGGAGGTGGGACCAGCAGGCATTCTCCCTCTGCTGGTGGAGGTGGAACCAGCAGGCATTCTCCCTCTGCTGGCAGCTTGGGTCCTAGGGCTGTGAAAGCCCCGACTTCCCTCTCTTCGGGCTGTGGACGCACCGACTCCTCCCTTTTGGGCTGTGGACGCACCGACTCCTCCCTTTTGGGCTGTGGACGCACCGACTCCTCCCTTTTGGGCTGTGGACGCACCGACTCCTCCCTTTTGGGCTGTGGACGCACCGACTCCTCCCTTTTGGGCTGTGGACGCACCGACTCCCCCCTCTTGGGCTGTGGACGTTCGGTCTCCCCCCACTCAGGTGTAGGACGTTCGGGCTCCTCCCACTCAGGCGTAGGACGTTCGGGCTCCTCCCACTCAGGCGTAGGACGTTCGGGCTCCTCCCACTCAGGCGTAGGACGTTCGGGCTCCTCCCACTCAGGCGTAGGACGTTCGGGCTCCTCCCACTCAGGCGTAGGACGTTCGGGCTCCTCCCGCTTGGGCTGTGGACGCTCAGGCTCCTCCCGCTTGGGCTGTGGACGCTCAGGCTCCTCCCATTTGGGCTGTGGACGCTCAGGCTCCTCCCATTTGGGCTGTGGACGCTCAGGCTCCTCCCGCTCGGGCTGTGGGCGCTCAGGCTCCTCCCGCTCGGGCTGTGGACGCTCAGGCTCCTCCCGCTCGGGCTGTGGACGCTCAGGCTCCTCCCACTTGGGCTGTGGAGGCAAAACCAGCAGACATTCACCCTCTGCTGGTGGAGATGGGGACAGCAGGTACTCACCCTCTGCTGGTGGTCCTGCTACCTGGGCTGCTGTTCCATTTATGGTTGCCTCCAGGTAGCTGAGGACAAACTCCACACCTTCCTCCAAGGTGTTTGGGGTGTGTTCCTCCTGATATGCCTCCCATCTCTCACAGTCCATCATCCACAGAGCCCGGACGACCATGGGCAGAGACTGGGCCTCCAGCCCAGCATTCTCCAGGAACCAGCCCCGCAGTTTGATGGCGTCTTCTGCCATTGACTCCTTTTTTTTTTTTTTTTCCCCAAAACAATATTTGTAATCCTTTTTTTTTTAAAATCCAGACCCCTCCTGGTCTGACGCTTGGAGGCGCGGCTATCCCACGATGACACCACGTGTCACAAAGACGGCCGGAGTGGGTGGCGTCAGACCAGAAACAGGAACACAAACGACAGAGAGATGGGGTTTTGGTGAGGCTGAACGCGTGATCGCGTTCAGCATTTAATAAACAGAACAGAAAATAAAAGGTTGGAACAGACAAAAACACGGGACACGGCACTACACGCCAAAATAAAGAGACAAACAAAACGACTAAACACTAAACAGACGGTGCAGGACAGACGAACAAACACGGTGAGTGAAAACACTTAACTATTATTATTCTTCTTCTTATTATTATCTTTGCCTCCGTCTCCAATCCCGTTCTCCACTCACCGAACACCCAACCCCGACTGAATGAAAATGTGCATCTATATATACTGTTGTGCTGGGATTCAATTACTAATTAATTATTCACTTGAATCCCAGCACGTGAATTAATTCTGTGCAACCCCGTGCTCGCATATTATATTTTAAATGCACGTGCGTGATGTGCAATCCCGTGCCTAAATACAAATATACAATTTAAACACACGTGAAACACAGACCTGTTTATATCCCGTGTACCAATCTATACACCAACATTAACATACGCACGCATACATACATACACAGAACACACAAATGCACACAGGGGCGGGGCACTTTGCCACACTGTGTCAAAAAAAGAGTAAGACTGTCTTCTGATATAAGATCGGAGTAATCCAGACTATCAAGGACTAGTCTAATATTATTTGCAATGTGTCTATCTTTCATAAAACCAGATTGTGATTCGTCAATTATGTTATTAAGGATTTTTTTTATTTTCTTTGCAAATATTAATGCCATGATTTTATAGTCATTATTCAGAAGACAAATAGGACGGCAATTATCTAAAAGTGTCTTTTTGGGGTTTTGGAATTAAATTAATTAGGCCTTGTGTCATAGAAGCTGGTAGACAGCCAAATTCAATACTCGCCATATATACTTTTTGTAGGAAAGGAGACAGTTCTTTGGGAAATGTTTTATAAAGTGAGCCCATCGTTACCTGGTGACTCATTATTTTCAAGGGTTCTAATGCAGTCTACAACATCCTCTAGTGATATGGGAGTGTGGCAAAGTGATTAACAGTGTGCAGGTGCAGGTGATCAATAAACAGACAGACGATTATAATCCAGGTGCAATGTTGTTTAATGGTTTGTAATCCAATTGCCTGATGGCATAACAACAGTAAACAATGTTAACAGGCAGTACAGCGGCGTGTATTTCTCTGTTTAAATCCATGGTTGGTTACCAAATAATAAACAGTCCAGTTCTTATTCACCCACATGTAACACAAACACAAACAGTGAGTGCTTGAGTGCTCGTAGTGAATATATAGTACTTAACCCTTTGCAGTCCATTTATTAATCGCGCGTCAGGCATGCCAGGTCTAATTAATTTTCACACGCGCAGTTAATTTTAGACGCGCTGTTTAAAAGTATTTTTTTTTCACAGTCAAACGGGTTTAAATGGCCCTGCATATCAACAAAGCACTCACTAGGCATCTCCAGCCCCGCCTCACCCTTTCGTTTGCTATAGCGTTCACCTATGTAAGAAATAAATAATAATAATAATAATAATAGTCGTACATACCGATCGATCATCTCCCGATCACTCGTTTTATCACCAAACTCTTCAATAATGCGATCCAAGTCATTATTTTATTACTATAACATCTCAAAAAAGCTCTGCAAATGTCCGTGTTTTCTGTGCGCTGATTCAGACAGCCAACTTGTTTACTTCAGACCGCCCCCGTTATCTGATACCTGATACCATGTATGACTATTCATGAGATACGCCTTTTTTTTTTTTTTTCCGACTTGTCTCGGCTCCTGTCGCTCCCACTCGGCAATTGAATGGTTTTCTCGGCTTTTCCCAGAGAAAAAACGACTAAACACCCATTTATTGCATTGCTATAATGATGTCAGACCCAGTCTGACAAAGGACCTGTGAGGAATAATTGCAATGTCAGACCCAGTCCGACAATGGACCGCAAAGGGTTAATGAAACAAAGTGCAGTGATGTTGTCCAGGTTGGTGCTGGCCTTTGGCGACAGCTCCAGATCATGTTAGCCGTCTAAACAATAACAAACAGAATTTTCAGACAAGACAAAATAAACAAAACACTCACGATATATTTAATAAAACTGGTCCTTCCAGGTCATTCCGTAACCATAACTGAAGGAACAGATTACGTCGCTTCGTCCCCTATTTGTATGACTCCTTGGTAAAATGACTGCAGCCGCTCCTCCGGCTCCTTCCAGGTCGATGAGTTAGTGCACCGAAGCTCCGCCCCCTTTCTAGATGATCGACTTCCTTTTAACCCTGGGAATGAAGTGTCAGGCCAAACAGTCCAGGGTACTCTGTTCCGGTTACTTAGCACCCTCACAGGTCGGGAGGGAGATTTACCACAGGGAGCACAGGGAGCATCATTCTCAGCATTAGCCTTTATATTCTCTTTAACTGATGCAAAAAAAGTATTCTGTTGACTCCAAGGAGATCTTAGATTCATATATATTTTGGTAGAAAATCATACAGAAATTAGCTATTTCTTTAGGATTATCTGTAAGTGTGTTATTAATGTTAAGCTTATTTATGCAATTATTCTTATAGTGATGTTTCTCCAATTTAAAAAAATAGGTTGAATTTTATTCACCCTCCTCCACCCATTTTTTCCTTGAGCGGATAAAGGCTCCTTTTGCTTTATAAATATAGATTTGATCTAATTTGCCCTGTAATTCAGTGAGCTGGAATGTAGATGTTTTCAGAGGCAGATTGGATAAGGATATTAGTTTAACTATTAAATCAGTTTCCTCCTTTTGTCTAGATTTAGCTAGTTCTGAACCACTTTTCATTGTGAATCTTCTGATTTCAAATTTTAGTAATTCCCAGTTTTTCCTAAACATATTTTCCATTAATGCTTTCTCACAGTATAAATTAATGGCATATTTTATTACTGTTACTATGACATCATTTTCTAGCAATGAGTTATTCAGTTTCCAATAAGAATTGTTTAACCTTGTTTCATGAGAGAGAGATAAATCTAATTTTAAAATTATAGATTTATGGTCAGATAAAGGTGTTGGAAGAATTTCTACTTTAGTTACATGTATAGATAGAGTGTTTGAAGTTAGCCAAAAATCCATTCTGAATTGTTGAGAGCAAGATTTGTTACACCATGTAAATTCCTTAATTTTGGGGAATTTATTTATTTAAATATCCACCAAATCGAGTTAATTAATAAAATTATTAAGTATATGATTAATATTATGAAAGGATTTAGGAGGCCATCTGTCAAACATATCAATAGGTGCCTGTAACAGGGTGACGTGTTACATGTGTGGGTAGTCACTGGAAAATACTGACAGACACAGAGCATTGGTGTTGATACGCCGCTCAGGCGCCCAGATTTAATTTTAACACCAAACTGACACAAGGGTACCAGCAATGGTAGACCTAGTGTCACATTTAATAAAGAAATAAAAACAAAAAACAAAAGCTGAAAATAAAAGATGAGTGCTAGTCCCAGTAAAAGGAACGTCCCGCTCCAGGAACCCACTACTCTACGTAACCCTCTCTATACTGTTTGGGGATCCACCTCCCCTAAGCTGACCTACTTCTGTTGTGTTATTTCTGAAGTCCTGGCCTCCCAGCGACTCCGGGCCATTCTGACGGTCCTGGCTGGGCAATCGCCTTCACAGGCCCCGTCTTGCAGTTAAAGGGCTCCGTAGTAGTAGTTCCCCAGAGCGGACGCTTCCCTCCTGGATGTAAACACTCTCACTCAGCGCCCGTCTGTACATCAATGGCCTTGCAGCAGTCCTCAGCTGTAGTGCAGCCGCTTTTTGAGCTCTGCGCAGCATCCCCAGGCACGCCCCCCAGCCAATCCAGACCTCCCGATCTCTTTAGCTCAGGACGAGCCTGCCACTCAGCTGGTTGCTTAGCAACGCGTCTCCAGCTGTGTGTCGCAGCTGATTTTTCACGGGCACACACTTACGCAGGAACCAGCAACCCAGTTCCCTGTCACAGTGATATAATAAAGTCATCCTCAAGCACAAGCTTGCTGTTTGGATATTTATTTTGGAAGTGTTTTATTTAACCCTCCATTGTTTCCATTAAGTAGTTATTTTCTTACTTTGTGTTATAAGGGTTATAACGGCGCGTGAGTCTTTCGTTTGGGGAGGCTATTCCATACTTTTTAGTCACTGTTTCTTACTACTAATTAATATATATGGTTATAAGCATAGGCGGTGCGTATAAGAGGCTTGGGGAGGCTATGCTATGGCTATCTTTTGTGCTATAAATTATTATACAGTACAAGTTCTCAAAAAGATGCAGGAGAATAAATCCAGTTTACAGGTTTTATTTGTGTCTGTCATTCTGACTATTTTTCAAACTCAACACAATGAATGAAACTTAGTATTCAGACTCACTAGTAACAGAGTAATAAAAAAAATAATGCAGGTCTTAATTTTTTTTAATATATATATATATATATATATATATATATATATATATATATATATATATATACACACAGTGTCTTGCAAAAGTATTCAGACCCCTGACCAATTCTCTCATATTACTGAATTACAAATGGTACATTGAAATTTTGTTCTGTTTGATATTTTATTTTAAAACACTGAAACTCAAAATCAATTATTGTAAGGTGACATTGGTTTTATGTTGGGAAATATTTTTAAGAAAAATAAAAAAAAACTGAAATATCTTGCTTGCATAAGTATTCAACCCCTGTGCTGTGGAAGCTCCCAGTTTACACCGATGAAAGAAATTGCACTAATGAGGACACAATTACCTTACCATTGGCCTCCACCTGTGAACCATTAAAGTTGCTGTCACATTTTCTGGATAAAAACCCCACTGTTGAAGGATCATTGGTCAGGCTGTGAATCTGAAGGAAAATGAAGACCAAAGATAAAGTAATACAAATGCATAGATTAGGGAAAGGGTACAAAATAATATCCAAGTGTTTGGATATCCCAGTGAGCACAGTTGGATCAATAATCAGGAAATGGAAGCTGCATCAGAAGCCGTTACTCAAAAAGTACCATCTGAAAGCACGTCTGGAGTTTGCCAGAAAGCATGAGAGTGACCCAGCTGCGATGTGGGAAAAGGTTTTGTGGTCAGATGAGACCAAGATAGAGCTTTTTGGCCAAAACTCAAAGCGCTATGTGTGGTGCAAACCTAACACTGCCCATGCCTCAAGACACACCATCCCTACAGTGAAGTATGGTGGTGGCAGCATCATGCTGTGGGGATGCTTCTCATCAGCAGGGACTGGGCATCTTGTTAAAATTGAAGGAAGAATGGATGGAGCAAAATACAGGGAAATACTGCAAGAGAACCTGCTTCAGTCCGCTAAAAAACTGAAGCTTGGGAGGAAATTCACCTTTCAGCAGGACAATGATCCCAAGCACAAGGCCAAAGCAACATTGGAGTGGCTCAAGAACAAAAAGGTGAATGTCCTACAGTGGCCCAGTCAAAGTCCTGATCTCAAACCCATTGAGAATCTGTGGCACTATTTGAAAATTGCGGTCCACAAGCGTCGTCCAACCAACCTGAACAAGCAAATCTGCCAAGAAGAATGGGCCAAAATCACTCCGACACTGTGTGCAAAGCTGGTACATACTTACCCCAAAAGACTTAAAGCTGTTATTGCAGCGAAAGGTGGCCCTACCAAATATTAATTTGTGGGGGGTGAATACTTATGCAAGCAAGATATTTCAGTTTTTTATTTTTCTTAAAAATATTTCCCAACATAAAAACAATGTCAGTAATATGAGAGAATTGGTCAGGGGTCTGAATACTTTTGCAATGCACTGTGTGTGTATATATATATATATATATATATATATATATATATATATATATATATATATATATATATAAAATTAAGACTTGCATTATTATTTTTTTATTACTCTGTTACTAGTGAGTCTGAATACTAAGTTTCATTCATTGTGTTGAGTTTGAAAAAGTCAGAATGACAGACACAAATAAAACCTGTAAACCTGATTTATTCTCCTGCATCTTTTTGAGAACTTGTACTTTATAATAATTTATAGCACAAGACATAGCCATAGCATAGCCTCCCCAAGCCTCTTATATGCACCGCCTATGTTTATAACCATATATATTAATTAGTAGTAAAAAACAGTGACTAAGTGTAACTATTAATAGAATAAAGTGGCCATTTGGATCAGTATCATAAGATAGAACTTTACCACCGAATCTATGTTTAATAACAATAACTCCTGCAGCATGAGCTGAACCATGTGCCATCCATATATCTTCTCCCCATTGAGATCTCCATAAATTTGTATCATTACTGCAGGAATGAGAAATAAATCTTTATGTTTGATGTTATTTCTTAACCCCCTGACATTAAAATAAGTTATAGAAAGAGTAGAAATTATGAAATCTTAAACAGTACTTTAACAATACAACAATTAACACTAGAACCACCATGCCTTGTGAATTTGACCCATTTTGGATTTAAAATGTTTAATTACTCTTCCATTGTAAATCATATGTGTATGTCCATTTTCGACTTTTCCTAAATATATTAATTAAACATCTAGACAGTGTTTGATAACCAGAATTGCAAAAATGATAAAGTTATAAACAGTTCTACCTAGAACCGCCACGTGGGTCAATGTGACCAATGCATTACAATACATGTCTTTTTTTAATATAATGTAAGATATTCTATCTTTTTTTTTGTAAATACAGCAAACAAGACACGTCCCCTCCTCCTAGCACACATGTTTTTTTTAAATTTCAAACCTTTCTTTGTTTATAGACTGACTACGACACAAAGATTGCTATGATTGTGGATTTGTCAAGATGCAAACTAGGTGAAAGCCTTCGTTTTGTTCCACAAATACAACTGAGAATATATCAGAAGGAAATATTTAATCTTGAAAGTAGTCATTTTGATTGGAATACAGTAAGCTGCACTCAGATGCAACAGCAAACTGAAATAACAGGTAGGATAATTTATGTGCCTAATATGAAACGTATGTTATATATTATTTTTTTGTATTACTATTAGAAAAAAAACATCTTGGTTTTACAGGTTTGTATGTACCAGTTTACACGTGTTTTCACAATAGTGTTCAATGGAATTACGTCTCTGTTTACATACAACACAGCTCCTGGATGCAGGCAGTCAGCTGCCAGACATGTACGCTCCTCCAAAGAGTACAATGCAGCCATCATACCGGAAGTAGTGTTATATTTTCTTTTTATGTACTATTAGAAACAATGATTTCAGTTTTATAGTTTTGTGTGTGCATGTACCCGTTTACACCTGTACACAGGTATATGTACATACCCGTTTCTTTTTAAATTTGTATTTTATTGTATTTTTTCACTGTTTGTAGTCGTGCTGTATATGCGCTCATTTTAAAAATAAAGCATTTTATGTTTAATTGTCCATTTAAATATGGTGTTTCTGTGATGCAAATGTTAGATATGATGTTCAAGAATAAACCTTTACAGTTGTATCCGACAGTATGTCTTTCATTTTCATAACGAAGCAGTTTATAATTGTATGGGTCAAAGTGACCCGCCTGGCGGTTCTAGGTAGTTAAAAAATCCGGCAGTTGTAGTGTTAACTAAAGATGTGTTTACATAAAACACAACCATAACCATTTAGGTTAGACAGTACGTGTGTGAAAAAAAAGAAAAAGAAAAAACAACTAAGACCTAGCTTACTTCACTATACATACCGTACCTACATACAGTAAGTAGTTCCAATCCCATAAAAAATTACCAGTATTCTAAGTGGCATCAGCAATATTTTCACCGAATAAAAATGGTAAAAGGAACATAAATTTAAAAAGTATAACAGGTATTAACAAAAATAATGAGCCCTATTTGAGCTACCTTTCAGTGGATTTAATATATTACGACTTCTTCATTTTTCAGGTCATCTGAGATGAGCAGATTTCGATTACTTCACGAAAGCCCTTGCATAAAATAGGCTTGTTTCCCTTCTTTGCGAGCCTTTTCGATTACTGGCCACAGTTGTCTCCGTCTTTCTCGGTCGGCTGGGGATAAGTCCTCTGCAAAGCGTAAATCATTTTCCTTCCAAAAGGTTGATTGCTTGGCAGATCTCCAAATAATGTCCCAGTAATGTCTCATTGTGAACTGTATTATGATGCCACGGTGTTGCGAGTTCCCAGGTCGTTTCATGCCAAGTCTATGGACACTGTCAATGACATCACACAGTTTATCTTTGTGATCGGGAGCTATGGTTTGACAAATCTTGATAACTTTTTCTGTTATGTTTTCTCGCTTATTTTCAGCCAGCCCATATAAACGTAACTCCCAGCGTCTTTTGTATCTTTCAAGCTCAGCTATTTTTAGGCCAAATTCATCCAAGTTCTTCTCCGAATTATTTACTCGAGCTTCCATTTGTTTTACTTTATTTTTCATAGCTTTAATTTCAGCAGACATGAAATCAATAGCTTTTTGAGCCCTTTGATTCTCATTGTATTCTCACCCATTAACTTCTCCAGACCATCAGCTCTTTCATTGATTATTAGTTTCAGTGTCAAAATTATATTATGTTCCATGTAAGGCTTGCATCCTTTCGGAGTTCCAGTTTCCCTTTTTTTGTTGCTGGGCTTTTCGATGGAGTATCTGGAATTCAATAAGTTCAAAGGGCTCTTCCACGATGTTGTTTGCAGAGCTGTATTCTGTCAAGTTTTCAACCGTAACGTTAACCCCTACCTCCATCTCTGGGGTAACTGTGGACATTTTTGATTTGACACTGCCCTTTCTCTTTCCACTGTACATGACAGCTTGGTATGTTTTATTCTTTTCAAGTTTTATATTTTCATTCTTGTTCTTTATTATTTTGGGCATCATTTCAGGAAAATATTTATTCAGTACTATTCGCAGATCACAAAGCGACAACGTTTATTTTGCAAATTCAGCACATACGAGCGGTAGGCCTGCTTTTTTAAATTATTAAAATTGGTATTCCGCTTTTTTCCTATTTTAGAAATCAAAAGTATTAACCATATCACTCCATTGTTTCCTCTTCTTTCCTCTCCCCTCTCCTGTGCGTGTTACAGATTTTCAAAATTGCTAGACAACTTATATTATTAACTTTCAGGCAAGAGCTCTGTGTACACGATGCACTTACGTCACCATATTGGCTCCTCCTCTTCCCCTATGTATGCAACATTGATATAGCATTTTGATTTCAATATTATGTCACTAACATACTTTGCATAACATATTTTCTAAACAGAGTTGTTAAAGCAGTAGAAAGGCAGACAAAAAATCAAGCACATCCTATAGAGACTTAATTTGCTAAACTTAAATAAATGACCAACAAAATAATGATTTACCATACAGGCGAAATGAAAGTGAAAGAGTTTACCAGCACTGGTAAACAAACACTGCTGGGGAAGGGCTAAATTAATATAAATACAACTTCCAACAAACACTAACAGAGGAAAAAAACAACACTAACTAGATTTTTTCCCAAAGAAGTGGTATCATAATATGAAACTTTAAAAATATATCTTACTTTACTGATGCTCCCGGTGCCACAATTCAATAGGCATACGGGTGTGCAGTGTCTTCTGGGAATAGTGGTTAATCTGGTAAACAGGTGGAAAGGTGTTTTCAATCATTAGAATTGCGGACAAAAACTACAACTCCCATCATCCACGCATGTCAACAACATGCTGGCTTCGTATTTAACTTTCTGTCAAGTTAAAAAAAATTGTACTAACATCACGATGGATTTATTTTTTAAACCTGTGCTCAGATCACGTGATCTTCTACTGCTAGCAATGTGGTTAATAGCAGATAGGAGTTTATAACGGAGACTTGCCTCCTCTGAGGAGCCAGTACTGCTGTTAAAAGAGGAATGTTGAATCTAGGGTTTTGAAGCAAAGCTGAGTGCCTTCATACCAACAAAACCGTATGTTAATGCAACACAACCCACAAACCCTGGAGTGTGTTATCCCTTACATAATGCTACAAAATAATATATATATAACCCTAAGTTTCAGCTCAAAGAGCCAACTTCCCAACGTTTTGGTATGTTTAACATGCCTTTGTCAAGGGAAAGTGTGTTTGAAAACAAACATTAGAGGTATTTATAGGCTTTTGATGCCATGGTAACCACACATTTATTTCTCTTTGAATTAATGTCTCTGCAATGTCATTCGCTATATAGCTTATGATGTAATGATCTACTGTTCCTTTCTATTTAAATCTATATTATTTTTACTTATTTTTTTTTTCATTTTTAAATTTTGAGGAGGCACTGCCTCTCTTGCTTCCTCCAAGGAACCTCCACTGACACATCCATCAAAACGAAATCATTAATCATTAATAAAGAAGCCCAACAATGTGGTTTGTGATGCCACTCAAAAGACAATCTGTCAACACAACTGATCCCTGTAATCTAGCTGTAACTTTATACTTCATACCAAGTAGATCCTTTAACTTTTCCATCTACTGGTCACTGCCATGTATGGTTACTGTTCTGACCCAATGTGGCAAAATATAGAAACATTAGTAAAACACTTCAATGATGTATGTCAATTATAGTACAGGAATTGGGAGCATTTCAGAGCCCTCTTTCTTGAGTAAAAATAAACAAATCCAGTATTGCTTCTTATAGGCCCATTTGTTTTACTATTAATACTAAGTAATAAAGTATAGTGCATAATAAAGCATTTTTAAATTAAATAGTAGTATAAGATTAGTATAAGGCAATCACTTTTGTTAAACTATAGCACTTAATATTTCTGTTTAACACTATTTAAATATTATTTTCCTTTAGTTGAAAAGAAACCTGCCGCAAAGCCAAAAGAAACTAAAAGTAAGTAAGTAAGTAAGTAAGTAAGGGGAGGGGGGGGGGGTTGTGGGGAGGATAATACCGGCTGTACTGTAAGTAATCTTTGGTGTTAGATAAGACTGGAGGAGGTACCTTTTCCAAAAGTAGCTCAAGGTAGTCACCAAATGGATTGTTTTTTGTATTGAATTGATTACTTTTTTTTTTATTAACGTTTTCTAATTTAATGTGCAATAACACCACCTACTGATAACAATAGTGCATTCTTTTCATCTTTTTCATTCACAACCACTGCAGAGAAAGAAAAAAGATTCCCATTGGAAAGCAGTTTGATCCATTCCAGCCCCATCAAATGTGTCCCTGTCCCATATGCCTAACAAGGCTCAGGTGTCACCAAGGCTAATGTAAAACCTCGAAAGGCTCAAGATGCTATGCAGTGTCTTATTTCCATTCCTGAATTGTTTAACTCGGTATTACCAAAAGAAAATTACTTCCTAAATCAGTTTAGTCATTACCTGACTGTGACATGTGCTGTAATAGGCATAGCATTTAAGCATGATTCCTTTTCGGCTAACATTCCTAATATGCACCACTAGATTGAAATTACATCCATGAGTATTTACACTACAATATTTTTAGATTCTTTTGGGTTTTGTTTGCCCGTGCTTCCTGTGTGTTCCCTGAATGTCGTCGCTGCCCCCCCCCCCCCCCCAGTAAAATACTTCAGATTACATTTTTTCTCCATTGTAGCTAAAGCAGAAAAGGTAGAAACAATTAGATATCTGGACTTTTCTGAATGGTCTTCAGTAGATTGTCAATGAAATGGGATCACTGTTTTTGCTGTGTTTCCTAATGTACACATTTTGTTAAACCTGAATTTCTAAGTGAGGCAGTGTTTTAACAATGACCACGAGTGCTGTTGTAATTAATTCCCCCTCTGAAACTATGATTTTGTATGGAAATGTTTATTTACTAACCCTCAGCCATAGTTTCAGAGGGGTCATTTTATGGTTGCACACCCGCAGTGGTCAGTTCTAACACCACTTAAGACATAAAGCCGGATTCTTCTGTAGCAAGAATAAAGAATGATAGAGAACCCACATAATGGAATATTAAGCTTTATTTAAAACATGTAATTGATACAGTAAAGACAGAGTATCCTTTTTAAGTTCTTCACAATTACACAAACAGTGCACATTAAAGTATGTGTACCAGTATTGCAAATAAACTTGTTTATTTTTGTTTCTTTGATTACAGGTAAACCAGAAAAGGTTGTAAAGAAAGAAGGTACAGTATATACTATATGTGAATAATTACTGACATACACCAATTACAATTTATGGATACACTTAATTAATATGTGTCTAATATACTAATATAAAAGAGTATGGACTGACATATTTCCTATTAAATTCCAATGAAGTACAGTAAGTGTCAATTCAGGATGCATTCAATAGATAATCATATTGGTGATATTTTCAAAAAGTGCTTCTTCGTAATTAAATAATGTTAGTGCTAAATAAGAATTAATGTCTAGTTCATTTACATTTAACAGTAAACCATATTCTTGTTCATATGCAATTCCATTTGTATAACAGAAACCTATTATGTTATCCAATTTATTAACATATTTCTATGTTGTACTGTAAAAAGAGACCAAACCTTAAGCACAGATCACTGACAAAACAATGTCAGCTGCAGACAAGCTATTTATTGACTGCTGTAGCTGGTACATGACTATAACTGGGGCAGTTTAAATTATTCTGTATCTTGTGATTTACCAACTACTGTATATTATATGCTTGGAAAGTCGTGCTGCATGTTGGCAAGCTGAAAGTGTGAATCATAAGTGAGGCCCTATCTGTACTATCTTATCAGTATAGACAGTAATGGAGACTCCACACGTTTAGCATCTGCCAGGAAAAATTAACCTCTGTGGCTGTGATCCTTTTTAGAAATACTCTCTAGTCCAAAGCCGAAGCCACTCACTAATGTAGCAGTAGTAATTGCATTGCTAGCAATACCATAGGCAAGGTCAGAACCCCGGAACAAACTAAACTCGGCAATCTAGCACACATTGCCAGTCATGATTAATTACCCCCAAATAGAGCAAACAGGAGTTCTTGGTCACACTACAGTTCATGGTTCCATTTATGAAACATCTAGAAATGTGTTATTGACAAATATTAACAAAGAATAACAGTTTATTACAATAACATTTTAATGCCACATTCGTTTTCATCTTCATAGTGTGTCATACATTAATTATAAAAGCCTCAGTTGCTTATTAGTACAACACTGTACTGCTGGATCATGTTCTAATATATAACTGATTAATTGTGTTTATGACATGTTCATAACACATTTTTAGATGTCTCTATAACAGATCTCTAAACTAAACGCTGTAGGCACCACCAACAAAGGCTTCCCAACATGCCTTGACACTTTTATGTGATAAATTCATGAAGATGCGGGACACCATGGCCTAATAGAAGAGTAAAGTCCTCAAGGTCAAGATCTCAATTTAGCATTGCTGCTCCCATGTGTCTTGGCAAATGTAAGTCACCATACTTATAAATCTAAGGAGTTATTTGTGGCTGAGGGTTAAATACTTGTCAGTTGTATGACTTGTCACAGCACATGACTTGTGGATATCCCCTTTACTGATATAGCCATCTTAAACCTCTGTGCAACCCTCTTATACATGAGAATGATACTATAATTGAACTGACACGTGGACATTCACTTATACTGGCTTACATAAAAGCCACTACTAATGGGCATAGTTAGTCCTATATCACTGCTTCACAGCATAGTGCACACAGAATGGCAACATTATCTAATTGTGTTTGTAAGAGATGCACAGTTGTTCCAGGCACAATGGATGTCACGGCAGGAAGAGTTGTATAAATGTCAGAAAAAAAATTCAAGTGAAGTGTTGGACCCATGTTTTGATAAGTATATGGAGAAGCATTTGGCGAGATACTATGATCGCTCTTCCTTCCTCTATAGATAAAAAACTAGATGTAGTTATAGAAAAAATTGAGGGAGATTAAGATTAAAGAGGAAGTCAAATGGAATATGAAACCGTTAACAGTATAATTGTGTCAAGAATTGCATTCAGGATCTCAAACTGTGCAGTACTTAGTACAGAAAATAATTAATGATGTTAAACAGTTTCAATCTCAAATGTGTTTAGATGTTAAAAACTTACAGGACAACATGTGTAAAGAAATGGGAATATTGTCTAACCAGGTTATGCAATTGAAAACTCAAGTGGTTACTTTGGAGCCTAATGCAAATGAATCAATTACTTCAACAAAACTTGTACAACCAGAAAAGGCTGCAGATTCAAGGTGATTGGATGTCAAGCTACCCATTAAATTGATGTTTCCACCATTTGGCAGGACTGAAGATGATGCAGGTCCTATTCCGCATTTTGAAAAATGTCAAGACTTTCTCGGTTTTCAACCTCTGTCTAATGAGGAACAGCATAAAGCTTTAGTCAACAAAGGGAAAGCTGCTGGGAGATCTATCGAACTTGGAAAAGGAGGTATCTCTAAGCCACATATTGTTCAATGTTGGCGATGTAATGCACAGCATTCACCAAGAAATTGTCCTTGGTATAACTGAGCTAATTCTTCAATCTCTTCAGAACAACAAAAGAAACATTTGATGGAAGATGCAGTATGTGAAGCAGATTTGACAGACACTAACACTGTCTATCTTCAGCAATCTTTAAGCAAACTTGAAAGTGCTGGATTCACTTTGAATTTAAAGAAGTGGCAATTTTGCAGACAGCAAATTAAGTTTCTGGGACACGTGGTTACCAACAAAGGGATTCAAGCTGATCCTGAGAATATTGAAGCCATCAACTGTTTTCCTGAGCCTAAAACCACCAAGGAAGTTAAAATATTTTTGGGCATTGCAGGATGGTATCACAGGTTTGTTCCCAACTTGTCACAAATTGCTGAACCATTGAATGCACTGAAGAAGAAAGGTGCCACGTTCAAATGGACTACTGAGTGCCAAATTGCTTTCCAGTCTTTAAAAAATAATTTGATTTCACCTCCAATTTTGGGACATCCAAATTTGCAACTGCCATTCATTGTATATACCGACACCAGTGCCTGTGGACTCAGCCATTTTGGTAAAACGCACCTCTCCATCCTCAGAAGTAGTTCTGGCTTATGCCAGTAGATCTTTAACATCACCAGAAATAAATTACTCAGCTACTGAACATGGGTTCTTGGCAGTAACTTGGGCTCTAGAAAAGTGAAGACACTACTTAGAAAGGAAACATTTTACAGTAGTGACTAATCATTCTACACTGTTAAGGATTTTTAACACTAGTTTGGGTGTTAACCCTGCAATAATTTAATTTCTCCATTGAATATAGAAAGGGAAAACTGAATTGTGCTGTATATGCTCTTTCAAGAATTTCTTCCATTCTTGAAAACACACTTCTGGGTGTGCAGACTCGCAGCATGCAGAAAGAGAAGTTTGAACCTTTTCCATTCAGTGATGAGGATATCTGGAGGGCACAAAGAAATGTCCAAGAGGTACAAGAACTGTATCAAACACTTCTGATTGCTAAAGAAGGACCTTCCACCAAGTCAGAACGCAATAACTGCTATGAGATAGTGGAAGCTAAAGTCTATAGAAAAGTGAAACAGCCAAATCAGGAATATCTCTATCAAGTATAGATCCCTCAGGCGTTGCGCACTCAAGTTTTGTCTGCTTATCATAACCATCCTTTGAGTGGACACTTTGGTAGATACAAAACCTTTTTTGCAAGTGGCTTTCTGGCCTAAAATGTGGAAAGATGTTGCAAATTATGTACGTGATTCTCAAGTCTGTCAGGCTTATAAACTGGAAAACCAACTACCAGCTGGGAAAATCCAACAAACAGTCCATTATCTTTGGGAAATGCTTGGACTAGACTTGATGGGTCTATTGCTACGCAGTACTAAAAAAAATACTCAGTTACTTGTTGTGGTAGACTACTATTCAAAGTGGGTTGAATTATTTCCCTTACGGAATGCCACAGCTAAAGTTATTGTCAGGATCCTAATCAAGGAAATATTTAATAGGTGGGGAAGCCCTAACTTTATCTTGTCTGATTGTGGACCACAGTTTGTGTCTCAAGTTTTAAAGGATGTCTGTGATCAATGGTTAGTTGTACAGAAATTGTCAACTTCTTATCATCCACAAACAAACTTAATAGAAATAGTCAACAGAACCCTAAAACCAATGCTTGCTTCATATGTAGGAGATCAGCATAAAAAATGGGATCAATATCTGTCAGAGTTCTGTTTTGCTATTAATTCTGCCATTCAAGAATCAACTGGCTATTTTCCTGCGGAAATTAATCTAGGACGCACTCTGAAAGGACTATTGAAAAACATCTTTGTGTGATGTACGGCCTGATGAATTTGCTTATGATGCTGTTTTTCAATTAGCAGAGATGTGCAAAAGAGTTAAAGAAAATCTTCTAAAAGAACAGTTTCCACAGAAGAGAAATTCTAACAAAAATAGACGATAGACAGAGTTTTAAACTCAAAGACAGTGTGGATACGCACTCATCCTCAATCCAAGGCTGTTGAATTTTATTCTGCTAAACTTGCTCCATGGTGGAGGGGTCCTTACAGAATTGTTAAAAAAAAAAACTTGGACCTGTTAATTACCAAGTTGTGAGGAAAGATAATGGTGAAGATTTGAGAAACGTTCATGTTGTTAACCTGAAACCGTTTTATCCCTCAGCTATAGATGTGGAAAAGCAGGAAAGACGTAAGATGATGAGCATTTTTAATGAAGTAGACAGCACTGAGGAATTTTTAGGGTTTACACAGGATGAGCTAGATCAAGCTAGAAAGAAATATAGCTTGTATGACAGCAAGAACAAAGTGCACAGTGAGTTTTGTTTGTTTCATTTTAAAATGAAAGTTCTAACTCAAAGTAACATAGTATAGTCACTTATCTTCAGTGAAAAAAAGCATTTAATAGAAGATAATTTCACTAAATAAATAGAGATAGAATGGATTATTTCTACATGGGGACTTCTGGTTGAACTTATTCACAAGAAATGGGATTGTTCACTGAGCCGCGGAAGGAAGAGCAATCAACAAACAGGTTTGACTGACCATTGTTTCATATTTTTTCCTTTGCTGCCTGGGATATATCGTGCTGCTGAGAGATACTTTAATTTTCTTTGTTACAACATGGATATAAGATTGATGGATTGTTTCAGCTAAATGTAGCAAACTGTGAAAACAGATACTGTTTTGTTTGATTGCGACACTGACTGTTGGAGTGAGTGTTTGATATTTTTTTTTATTTTGGTTGGGACGGAGAAACATTAGACTTAATTAGTAGCCTACACTACAGTTGTTTTCAGTGCTGGATACTGTGTGACTTTTTGAGCCAGATCTACATTTGCATCTTGTTTATGTACCTGATTGTAATATATATATATATATATATATATATATATATATATATATATATATATATATATATATATATATATATATTGCTGGCTGTGTGATCTTTTCTCTTTTGGAATTTAATATTACACTGCTATTTTATCGTTGCCTGTACCAGGAGGATAAAATTGGGCACTTATTGGTGCATATTGCACCAATGGTAAAACATTTAAATGTACTTTATCCTCTAACAAATTAATCAGTCGGTTGTTAAATCAGATGCTTGTTTGTGTTTGGACAATTATATGCATATGGCAGTTTTAAAAACATGCTATGGTGTTTATATAGACTCTAGTGATGAATATTGAGGGCTTTTGGCTTTGACCTTATATTTTTTGTGTTGTGGATAATCGTAAATTTGACAGATTGGTCAATTTGAATTCTAAACGCGATAGCATTGATAACTGGCATTCATTAAATTATATACTGTATATATATATGTGTGTGTGTGTGTGCGGGTGTGTGCTTGTGTGTGTGTGCGTAGGTGTGTTTTCTTCTCCTGCCTAACATATAATTAAGTGAAACTAAAAAGCAAACTGATTTATTAGAACTGTTGAATGTTGTTTTTTGTGTTTTGTATTAAATGTTATATCTTTTTTCTCTATTTTGTAAAGCTGTTAATATTAACCTTTGCCAATATCAGTATTCTTTATTTGAAATATATATAATGTAAGTTTATATTGGGGCAGTAATAGGGCTTAATAGGGGGTAAGGTTTTGCTCAGCTGCTAGGTCCTAGTGACGATTTATGTGATATTATTAAATGGTTGGTCAAAAATGAATGACTACCTGGCACCCCAGACAAATTCTGTCACATGTTGTTTGAGATGAAACAGGACAGTTACCAGGATTTACCTGCTGTTTAAATGTGTGCATCCTTTTGCAGTCTACCATGTCTTTCCCAAGCTTATGCAAAGCTTTAACTTTGATTTAGCCTGTATTTTTTAAGTAAGTAAACCCATAAGGTGTATGCAGCAAAATTACACTTGACTGTTTATTACTATCTAAATTGTGTCCATTGTCCTTTATAAACAAAGAAATCCAGTCAATAACTGTAATTCATCCTTTGCTTTAGCACCACACATTTTGTTGCAGTTTTATTGACAATGCTGCCACCTGCTGGTTACATTTATTTTTTCAGTTTTAGGTTTTGCAAAATACCAGTACAAAAAAAGAGAGTTTGAATTCACTACAACTTCTATATTTAATTTTAACGAAATGGAAAGAATCCACTATCAACAAAGATGGTCAAGCACAAGATAATGTTGGTCTTAATCAAGAACTTGTGGTGCCATATTGTCAGTATTTAAATCATGTGTTACTTTCCAAATACATGTACCATATTTTGTCATATTAATCTAGTACTTACCATAACACACCTTTCACTGGCACAGGTGGTACATCTTTTATGTTAACAACAGCATGTGGAGTTGAATGATGGAGCCTTGTAACCATAGATTTTTTAAGTAAAAGTGAGATTGTTATGTTAGCCAATTGATGCATATCTTGTATTGAACAGAATTTACCCTATGAGATTCAGGTATTAACCAAGCACAAAATAACAGCAATATCAGTATACTGTCATTTGTACAATGCTCAATGCACATTGTACTGTGTCTATGACCTTCCAATCAATTGCTTTAAATTTTCCTTTGTGACAAAAATGGGATTGACAATTTGGAGTAAAGAGCTTTGCAAATGTAGCCATACCCGAATATGTAGTAAGTGTTATCATACCTGAATACTTTTACATTTATTAATTAGTTTCACTGGCACTTAACTATATGTGTTCATTAAGTTTCTAGCAAAGTGTATAACCTTTTTGTAGTTCTAACAAATTAAAATAATTGATTCCCCTTTGGAGTTAAATCCTAAATACTGTATAACACCTACTGGACTACCGAGGTACCAGGATTTAAAAAAAAAAAAAAAAAAAAAAAGGTTATAAATTTGCCTTGATTTTCATATTTGTTTTATTGCAGTTAGAACCCAGAAGGAGAAAGTTCCTGGTAAGTTAAAATCAGTTTCTGATTATGTAAATTATACAAGGGAGCATTTCATAACTGGACCCTTTTGATACTAAATAATTACTGTATATCCGACTGGCTGAATGATTTACCATGTTACATTAATTACAATTCATAAGAATTAAGCAAACCTGTCTGCTTACCTCCACAGATAAATGTAACTATTAGTTACTACACATTATTTATTTATTTATTTATTTATTTATTTTAATGATGTAGTTTGAATATGGAACACTTTGTGCCCGATTCTGAGGAAACGCGTTAAAAAAACTAAGTAAGGGTAAAGTGCTTTATTATGGGCTGGATTGCACCATCCCTTTTAGGTTGTGATTTTAAAGGGTGTTTGAGCTGGCGCTGGGGGAATTCCATTAGTACTGACCAATGAAGAAAGAGTGGGAGTCAGAAGCTGCAAGCAAATCAGGAGCAACTGAAACTCCCTTTAAGAAAACGATAGCCCTACTAATTGCATTTGCTGTAATTTTGATTTTAAAAAAAGTTGCTCTGAGATAAAATACTGTCATACAGTACCTATTTGACCAAGAGCTGTCAAATTGACCGCTACATATAAAACATATTATAACAATGAAATGTTGCAGTATTATTTGTATTTATCAGTCGGGACTTGCCACCATGTATTGAAGTTTGGTTATATCAGTCTGCATTCCTTAAGTGAGCGGTCTTCTGACATTTCTGTTGTTTCAATGAGCCCCCTGATAGCCCATCAATCATTCTTGACAGCTCACGGCACCCGGCTGTCTGTCTGCATTCTGGTGACTATACAAGTCACTTGTTTCTCTAAGAAATTCATTGTTACCCCAATACACATTGAAAATGGATCGCGGAAGATGCAGCACAGTAAAGCAGCATTTGGAATTACTGCAACGTTTACCAAACCACGATTCCGATACAGCAGAGGTGGACAATGACAAATCTGGCTCTAAAGCAGACTGGGTTTGCGAAGATGAATCTTGAAACAGCAGTGACATAGAGGAGGATGCCAGCGAAGTGCCAGGATCGAGTGCAAGAAGAGCCATTTTCTAATGTGATTAAGAAATGTTAAAAGCATCGTCCTTGGGTCAGCTTGAACCACAACCTTTCAGTTAACAGCTGAATGCGCTAACCGATTGCGCCACAGAGACCCCCCGCGAGTGCAAGAAGAGGGCGCTGGAGATCCTGTGGCAGCCCCTGCAAGGATTCCAGCTACTTCACCTGCATCATCCCCTACACCTGATCCAACCGCTACGTCACCTGAGGCAGCCGCTTCTCCTGTAGTAGCGCCAGCACCACCAGGCACTCAAGGTAAAGATGGCACTGTCTGGAACACTATTAATCCTGGTGTTGAAGTTGCAGGTAGAAGGGGTGAACAAAATATTTTAAAGGAAGTTCCAGGACCCATGGCATATGCAAAACACAACACTGATGAGAGCGCATTGAGTGCTTTTCACCTATTGATTGACATGCATACACTTCATCGTTGCACTGAAACAGATTCCTGGTCAATGCCCTTGGAGGAATTAGAAGCTTTCATTGCACTATTATATGCCCGTGGAACATGTGGTGCCTGAAGCCTGGGTTACTGTTTATAGCTGTGCTGAATGCACAAAGACAGTCTGCAGTAAGTGCACTGCATATTTTGAAAAGTGCAGGATCTGTGTGATTTGTGCCTGCACTTAGACTTTGTAAATTATTGTAAATGAAGCCCATTCTGTTCAAATGTTTATTTATTCATGTCATTTTGATTATAGTATGTCTGTGTATAAATGCATAGCTTTGGTCGCGTATATGCACTTTGTTGTAGTCAATATAAACCTATTTATTTAAAAAAAAATGTTGATACTTATTAACATCATTTCAGTTGTACAGTTTTGTATGTACATGATATACCTGTATATACACATTTATTTCCAAATGTTTGTTTATTTCATTTTCTACAGTTTTTTGAGGTTGCGCTTTATGTAATATGTCTGTATATAAACACATTTCTGTTCAAATGTCTGTGTATTTACAATGTTTCGGCTGTGTAGGTGCTTTATATGACGTTCCTGAAATTCTGCTGTATTTTCTTAGTTAGATTTTTTTACTGATACTTTATCATTCTGTTGTATTGCAGTTCATGTGGAAAATGAAAAGTCAAAAGGTACAGTATTAAAAACGTATTTTTTGGGGGCAGCATATGTACTTTCCTATTCCTATTCTTAAAGAGTAATGGGGTAACCATTAGTATATCTTACAAACATATACTTATAGTACTAGCCACCAATATTTTTAGTTCTTTTATTTACCCTTTGCCAGGTGTGTCAAAAATGTACCATCCATTACCATAGGAGTCTACCATTAAATATTACCATTTGTATACCATTAGATCTCAAATGGTTATTTAAATGATGTTTTGGAACACTCTGTGTGGTAGCTAATGGTATTTTCAATGGTAAACTGAATAGTAATTTAAATTGTATTTTCAATGGTATCATATATGTGATTAGAGGTAGCCCCCATATGAAAGTCATTTGCACATTTTGAACCGCAGTGTAAACTGTTCTTATGCAAACATAATCATCGGTAATTGATACTGTCATGTTTGTAATTTAATCCATAATTATACTGTTTTATTTTTGTATTACCTTATTCTACAGCTAAAGGAAAAAAGACAGCAAGTATGTTATGTGGGAAAAAATATGTTTGCAATTTTTTCTGGAGGATAGAATTATAACTTCTTAGCTTTGCTATGCCCGGAGCTTTCATGCTATTGTAGATCAGTGTTGCCAACTTAGCAAATTTGTCACCAAATCTAGCGATTTTAAGGGCTGACTTGGCAAAAAAAATTGTCAAAGCGACTAGCGACAAATCTAGAGATTTCCAGGACAGTCGTTGGAGAATTTTAGATATATAAAGTCACCAGTATCCTAGTATATAAGCAACGTCCTTTTAGTGTCCCTCCCTCCCTGTCTGACTTCCTATCATTTTGGCAACAGGAGTGCTGGCGCCCTACTTCCTTAAAAATCTAGTCACCGACTTAGGTGACCAGAAATACAGTTTACTCCTCAATGAATCCACGGATATCAGCCTATCAAAACATCTTGGTGTTGTTATCGGATATTTCAGCGAAAAACAGGGCACAATTTTGTTGACTTTCTTTGGCCTCACAGAACTGGAATCTGCTAATGCTAGAGGCTTGGCAACAGCTCTTGTTAATATGCTTGAAAAATCGGGAATCAGGCTGCACAACTTACTGGGCATAGGGACAGATAATGCATCGGTAATGACTGGAATAAACAATGGACTGTACAAGATACTCAAGGAAGAGTATGGGCTGCCACATCTGGTTCTGGTGTGCTGTGTATGTCATTCTCTGCAGCTGGCAATACCTAGGAGCATCGAGTTCCTCATCAGGGAAACATATAATGCAAATCTAACAACGGAGGAAGAGAAGGTCATACGCAAGAGGTGTAGAGATATTAATGCGGCCCTGAGCAAGGAACTCCAGTAAGGCTTTCTGTCAACCTCAAAACACTGCGACACATGACTCTCTTCAGCACTGAAGAAACCCTTAAGTTAATGACATTGTATATGTAGCTGAACTCCTGGGATACCAACCTGAGAGCATTGACAAAATACTAACTCTGTGGAAGAATATCTACTTTGTCAAGTGGGTCGACACATTTGACACAGTACTTTTTCTGGGCTGAAGTGAGAAAGTACCGAGATGCTGCGAACATCAACCCCTTCAGCGACATCTGTGACTTGGCCCTAGCAGTACTCTCTCTGCCACACTCCAACACTGATGTGAAGCGTGTCTTCAGCCAAATGAACACTGTAAAATCTAAACCAAGAAACCGAATGTCCCTCACCACTTTGAATGCCATACTGAGGGTGAGATATGGCCCTGTTGGCAAACCATGCTACAATCACAATCTTCCTGAATCTGTACTTGAAGTGATTGGTAGCACAGCAGCCTACTCCTTCAAAACTCAGGCTTGTACATCTGTATCAATACAAGAGGAGAGTGATTTTTGTGTTGTGTTTGGTGTTTGGATGGTATATTTTCTCTCGTTTCATAGTTATATGATTAACGTATTGTTATTGTATTGACAGCTGATAAGTGAAAAGCAAAACCATTACTCGAGTGGTAATGCCTTTCTGTCATTTTGACACCCTCACCGCTTAGAGCCCTAGTTACGGTGCTGTGTGTAGTTGTTGGTGTGTCTATGTACTATAATTGTGTAGAAAGGCTGAGTTGATATTCTAATTCTGTCTTTTAAATATGAGAACATAATGAAGGATTACCATAGAAATGTTATCGTCATCCGCTAGAGGCAGCCATACGATAGGGTGAGTCTTTGTTCAAACCTTCAGTTGTAGTTTAAAAAGGAAATACTTGGGGTGTCTTCCTGTCTAGTGGAGTGAATAAGACAGTGAACAAGACAGCTAGTAATTTACTCTGACTTTATCCCTGTTATCTGTCTAGTCAGACATCTTTCTTTATTAATTGTTTTGTGACTTTTGTTTTAAAATAGTGACTTTCTGAGGCGAATCAGGCGACACTCAGATCTGAAAAGTTGGCAACACTGCTGTAGATGCTTTCACTGAATGATTTCCATTACACGAGAGTAGATGTTAAAACTTCATGCTGATTTGAACTTGGCTTATAAGCGCCTTTTTGGTTTTTTTACTCAAAGAGAGATGCAGAAACAAAGATATTTTTAGGCTGTTTATTACTGTAAAACCACTCTCACTTACACGACTGACAGCCCACTACCCCACAGATGCAGACATTCTTCTAACAATTAATTGACGACACCTCACACAGCCTCTGGCAGGCAGCGCAGTGTGCAGTCGGCTATGCTTGTTACAGTATGTTTAAGGGGGATGGAAAATAAGAAATCAGTTCAGTTAACTACATTGCCCCTACTTTACCTCTGTTAAGTGCTGAAGGTAAAAACGTGTAATTATCTTGCTTGCTAGTCAGGCTGAAATGCAATATGAATGTGAGCTTTACCTTCAGTACTGTCCAACAAAACACCCCTGGTTAAAGTTTTATTGAGACAGTTATTATGTACGTACTCCTACCATAGTGATTGGGTTTTTTTTTTAGAGAGAACATCAGCCTATATTAGGCAACAATAAAATGGAAATACAAACAAATTCAAACTACTTTTATGTTGGAAACAATGACAAATGACATTCCAAGTTCATTGCTGGACCCTCTTGCCTTAGTGTGTGCTGCTTCGTGTGGGAGTCTGTTCTGAAAGGAAACCTGCTGTTTGTTACCTGGGATTATCTATATCCCATGACACTCACTGTAAAAATGCTGGGCTTGGGTTGTACCTTATAACCTCAAAAAGCAATGTGTTCTGTGTTTCTGTTTCCAGTTATAATACAGTGTATGTACAGTATATATGTGTTTAATAAATAAGGAAATCACAACATGTATTTTACAGAATCAGAAGTGGTCAAAGAAAAAGCTAGTCCATCACCTACAAAGAAAGGTAACATTTTTACAGAACAAACTTAATACAATGACATTTGGTTTATATTATTTCAGTGATGATTGTAACTAGTACGTGGGATACAAACAGGGATTTTTTTTTTTTTTTACAGCAGCATATCAGGTGTTCAGGTGATCTAGTTTAAGCGGTTTATGCTTTTGTTTAAGTAGATACATTTTATCATTCAGTCACCTGTCTCAATGAACTGTTTGTGATTTTCTTTTCCAAGTCAGTATTTGAAAGGATGGGCTACATATCTTTTGGATGTACTTCAATGGTAATATGTGTAAGGAGAAAAGAGGTTTATGTTGATTCAGTAAAGCAGGGGATCATGGGGAAAAGCAAATGGATCGTGAATGAATATATATTGTTTTTTAGTACAATATTTGTTTTATTTACTGTATACTTCAAGTAAAATGAAATTACAATAACAAGCTATTTGTATTACTTTATTCTACAGCTCAAAAGGAAAAAACTAAAACAGCAAGTATGATGTGTGAAAAAGGGAGGGGGGTTGGGGGGTCCATTTAGAATAAGATACTAGTAGCTATTGCTGTTTGAGCCAAAATAGCTATGTTTGCATATCACCTGAGCTTTTGCATATATTTTTGTGTCAAATTATTAAGATGCTCTTCTGCTATCCATGCTGAGGTGTCAAAATAACATGTACAACCATTAAAATTATTTTAATTCAAAGCATTATTCTTTTGTTAAGATGTGTTACATGCAGCAGGTAAATTTACATTACGTTTCTTCTAAATCCTAATGTATACTTAAATACAATATACTTAACATATCAAAAGTCTTTCAATGTGCCTCGGTTGAGGTTCCACAGAGAACATAATAACACACGCACTTAGTCTGGGTCACAGTGATTGGTTCCTCTCAGTTTATGATAACATTGTACCCCTGAGCCAAACTGACATTATTTTCACACTGTGCACATGTTACATTTTGAATATTTAACTAAAAAGTTTTTTTTCTTCAGAAATTGAGCTTCCAAATTAACCACCACCAACAAAAACTTGAGAGAAATTAAGGGCAATACTGCAATGCTGGGCCACCTTGCTTCAGTTTATTGCTTGGAGTGTTGTTGTGAGATAAGCCTGCCGTTTTATGACCTGGGACATACTGGTTCTCTTCTCTTTTATATCAGTTGTCTTTAATTTCAGACCAGACACTTGTTCCAACCAGTTCTTTAATTCAGTAATTGAAAACCTTGCCATTGTGCCAAACAACAAACCTGGGACATGCAGTAAGAATGGTCTTATCATCAAGGTGTAATGCTTACTTATACATGGGCTTTTTTTATACTATTACTGTTGTGGTATATGTTTAGACCACGTTGATGTCATCTTTATAGTAAAATCACAATATGTATTTTACAGAGCCTGAAGTTGAAAAACAAAAATCCCGCCCAGCACAAACAAAGAAAGGTACGATATTCAGAATCCAGCATAATAAATCCTTACAAACAATCACTGTCCAGATTAAAGAGAATATATTAAGGTTTTTCTGTCACATGGTGCCATGCAGTCAATAGAAAATGAACAGCTGATTGTTTATTGAGTTTTCAGTCTGCATACATTCATAAATGTTTAAATATTCACATTTCATCATGCACAAGGGTGGCAATAGATTATTTTTAAGGAGGACAATTTTGTTCTTTAACTTTTTCTGATACTGGATAATATTATCTGCACGATAGTAGCGCAATTACTTTGTTTTAATTAGCCTTTGTAGAAAGTTCTGAACACTTTTTGATTGATTACGTTGATAATTAGCATTATTAGAGCATTGACAAATCTTGTGTTTTCAGCTTTTAACTATATAATGCAAGTTGATCTTCCCTGTGTCTTTCAGTATCGCAGGCAAAGAAGGAAGTAAAGTCTTCAAAAGCTGCAGAACCAGGTATAAACAATACATAGTAAATTACAAAATGGCAGTATAAACGATTTAATATGTACACTACAAGTTACAAGAAGCAGAAAGTGAAAAGTACTATTTCCAAAAAACTTATAAGTTCAATGAACTCTTTATTTGTTAGCATAACATCATATCTAATGATAAAACATTTCATTAATTGTATATTCATTGTAAGGAAGTATACTACTCAAAATTGATGCTAAAGATCACTTTTTTTTCAGTTATCCTAGGAAAATGATCTTAAATCCTGATCATGCATGTTATTTAGGACTGTCCCCATAATCCTCAAAAACATGCAGGTATCAGGTTTGGGTGTTTTGCAGTTGGTTGTTCACGTAGAAGTCATGCATTTAAACAGAGCTTTTATTTATTTATTATTATTATTATTATTATTATTATTATTATTATTATTATTATTATTATTATTATTATGTTTAAATTGTTATTTGTTTGTCATACAGTCAAAGCATTGAAAACTGAAGAACACAAAGAATCAAGTAAGTCAGGTTGTTTATTCAATGAGCAACCCTAAATGGATGTGTTGCAGCTTGGCAGGGTGAAAGCCCTGCTGGTGCACGGGTGTGTGTGGGGGGAATATTGGGTGACAGGAAGGGGGTTAAATTCCTCCCTGAAAAAACACGTGGGGATGTAGCTGGAGCCGTGAATTGAATAAATGATTAAATGGTTAATTAAGGCTCCAGCCACAGGTGTATAAATAGGGTGATCACGGTTGTTAGTTTAGGTAGTGATGGTGAAGAGGCTAGTGTGCGGTTTGTTGTTTTGTATTGTGTTATGTGCTGTATTGTTGTAATACAGCACATAATACAAGGTGAATCCAGGTGAAAGCTATGATCCCTTATTGATGTAACCTGTTAAATCCACTTCAATCAGTGTAGATGAAGGGGAGACAGGTTATTCAGAGGGTAAATGGGCAAGACAAAAGATTTAAGTGCCTTTGAACGGGGTATGGTAGTAGGTACCAGGCGCGCTGGTTTGAGTGTGTCAACAGTTTCCCGTGTGTATCAAGGGTGGTCCACCACCCAAAGGACATCCAGCCAACGGCAGGCCAGTGGTTGAAAACGGCTCATTGATGAAAGAGGCCAAAGGAGGCTGACACGAATTGTGCAGAGCAACAGACGGGCTACAGTTAGTCAACTGACAGTCCAGTACAACATTGGTGCCGAAAGACCCATAAAAGAATGCACAACTCGTCGTACCTTGAAACGAATGGGGTATGGCAGCCGACGACCTATTTATTATTATTATTATTTATTTCTTAGCAGACGCCCTTATCCAGGGCGACTTACAATCGCAAGCAAATACAAATACATTCAAGTGTTACAATATAAGTCATACAATAAGAACAAGAAATACAATAATTCTCAAGTGTGACAAACCACAATTCAATAATACAGCAGATAATAGTGAAAGTTACATCAGGATATGATTAAGTAGTGATAGTTACATCAGGATATGATTAAGTACAAAATACTACAGATTAAACACTTGGGAGATTACAATATTCTGAGGTACAGGATTAAATGCAGTAAAATAGGGGGCAGATAAGAGCAAAATAAAGCATATTTAAATGAAGGGTGATAGTGTCCCAGGATACAACAGAGGAGTTCTACAGGTGCTGTTTGAAGAGGTGAGTCTTAAGGAGGCGCCGGAATGTGGTCAGGGACTGGGCAGTCCTGACATCTGTAGGAAGGTCGTTCCACCACTGCGGAGCAAGGGTGGAGAAGGAGCGGGCTCGGGAGGCAGGGGAGCGTAGCGGAGGTAGAGCCAGTCTTCTAGTGCAGGCGGAGCGGAGAGGTCGAGTGGGGGTGTAGGGAGAGATGAGGGTCTGGAGGTAGCTGGGTGCAGTCTGATCAAGGCATCTGTAGGCTAGTACAAGAGTCTTGAACTGGATGCGAGCGGTGATCGGGAGCCAGTGGAGCGAGCGGAGTAGTGGAGTAGCGTGGGCGAAGCGAGGTAGAGAGAACACCAGGCGAGCAGCAGAGTTCTGGATGAGCTGGAGCGGACGGGTGGCGGACGCAGGGAGGCCAGCCAGGAGGGAGTTGCAGTAGTCTAGGCGGGAGAGTACCAGGGCCTGGACCAGGAGCTGGGTAGCATAGTTGGTGAGGAAGGGTCGGATTCTTCGGATGTTGCTCAGGAAGAATCTGCAAGTGCGTGCCAGAGTGGAGATGTGCTGGGAATAAGAGAGGCAGGGGTCCAGGGTGACTCCAAGGTTTTTAGCTGAGGAAGAGGGAGAGAGTGTGGTAGATTCCAGAGGAACAGAGATAGAGAGATCAGAGGAGGGGGAGGAGGAGGGAAAGAAAAGGAGGTCAGATTTAGAGAGGTTGAGTTTGAGGTGATGCGAGTGCATCCAGGAGGAAATAGCAGACAGACAGGTAGAGATACGGGAGGAGATGGTGGAGTCAGAGGTGGGGAAGGAGAGGAAAATCTGAGCATCATCAGCATAGAAATGGTATGAGAAACCATAGGATGCGATGAGGGGGCCCAGGGAGCGGGTGTAGAGAGAGAACAGGAGAGGACCCAAGACTGACCCTTGGGGGACTCCAGTCAAGAGAGGGTGAGGTGTGGAGGTTGCTCCACGCCAGGTTACCTGGTAAGTGCGGTTGGAGAGGTAGGAGGAGAACCAGGCCAGAGCAGTGCCAGAGATCCCCAGGTCAGCAAGAGATGATAGTAGAATAGAGTGATCAACAGTGTCAAAGGCAGCAGAGAGGTCGAGGAGAATTAGGACAGAGGAGAGAGAGGCAGCTCGGGCACACTTAAGTGAGTTGGTGACAGAGAGAAGGGCGGTTTCAGTGGAGTGAGCAGAGCGGAAGCCAGATTGGAGAGGGTCAAGCAGAGAGTGGTTGGACAGGAAAGCAGAGAGCTGGCGGTGTACAGTCCGCTCGAGGGTTTTGGAGAGGAAGGGTAGGAGGGAGACAGGACGGTAGCTCTGGAGGGAGGTGGGGTCGAGGGTAGGTTTTTTGAGGAGGGGAGTGATAGAGGCTTTTTTGACCTAACATTGCCAATCAGGTGCATCCCTTCATGGCAGCAGTGTATCCATCTGCTAATGGATTTTTTCAGCAGGATAAAGCCCCATGCCATAAGGCTAGGATTGTCTAGGAATGGTTCCACGAACATGACAGTGAATTCAGCTTACTGCAGTGGCCTGCCCAGTCACCAGATCTCAATACAATTGAGCATCTGTGGGATGAGATGGAACAAGCTATTCGGAGCAGAGATCCACTACCAGCCAACTTGACACAACTGTGGGAAGTATTGGAGTCAACATGGGCCAGCATCCCTGTGGAATGCTTTTGACACCTTGTAGAGTCCATGTCCCGACGAATTGAGGCCGTTCTGAGGGCAAAAGGGGGTGCAACTCAATATTAGGAAGGTGTTCCTAATGTTTTGTACACTCAGTGTATATACACACTGCTGTGCAAACGTCTTAGACATGAAAAGGCTAAAATATGCACAGACACAGAAATTGGACTATGGAACAATGGTCAAAGATGCTTTGGACTGTTGATGGATGGACAACAACACCTGTGCCTTCTGCCAGTTCTGTTGTCAATTCAACGCTTGGCTTCTTTCTATTCCTTAAGGATATTATCTTCAAGTATTGCTTATCCTTGTTAGACAGCTTTTTGGGTCTTCCAGTCCTGGGTGTGTCAATTACAGATGATGTTTCTCTGTACTTGTTGATTATGTTTCGGATACCACACCGTGAAAATCAAGTGATGCAAGCTATTTCACTCAATGTTTTTCCTTCTTTATGCAAGTCAAGGTTGTTATAATAGCAGAAAATACTAGTGGAGGCTTTGAGTAAATTGTTGATGCTCATAATGCATCAGAGTAGAAAAATGCAACATGTCTAAGACTTTTGCACAGCATTATGTGTGTGTGCGTGTGTATTATATATATATATATATATATATATATATATATATATATATATATATATATATATATATAATGATTTCCATTACACGAGAGTATATGTTAAAACTTCATGCTGATTTGAACTTGGCTCTCGCCAAGATAAGCACAACTAAGACGTAGCTTTACAGTAAACTAATGTGATCCATCTGTGTCTCCATCCATTTGTGCTTCCTTCCATATGATGATGTAGATATCCTTCTGTCTGGTGTTGATGGCTGAAGTGTAATGCTGGCTCCAGGGATCAGCTTATTGCCTCCCTAGCGCATCAGCACACACAACGGCTGCAATGCTGGCTCCGGGGATCAACCACAGTGCGGTCTCCCCAGCGCATCAGCATGACAACCGTCTGGATTGAGCTAAGTAGGGTACATCTCTGGGGTCTTCAAGTGGGCACCTTCTATCCTCTGTGTTTCATCGACTAGCCCATGACACCTCAAGAGGGCTCAACGGTGATTCTGGCGTCCCAGCATCAACCCCCTCCGTCCCCCACTCAACTCAGCCCAGCTTACTTACCCGTACATCAGCGTTTCTTTCTTTCTATTGTGCTTGAGATCCCCAGCCAGAATCTTTCCGTCTCAACCACAGCCAGTTGCTGCTCCTCTCTGCTGCTTCAGATAAGTTCTTCACTGTGCAATGCAACTCTTGGCCACTTAATCCGACGTCTCTGAGAAACCGGGTTGTAGAGTGTGTCACAAATCCTCGACAACCCACCTCCACTGGGTAAACCCGGACTCTCCATCCTCGCTGTTCCGCTTCAGTGGCTAGTTGAGCATACCGCAGTTTCATCCTCTCATACGCCTCATCTAGAGCATCCTCCCATGGCACTGTTTACTCTACCAGGTGAACAAGGCATGCTGATCCAGACCACAAGACAATATCTGGTCGAAGGTTAGTGGTGGCAATCTCAGGTGGAAAAATAAGCCGTTGACCAACATCTGCCAGCATTTTCCAGTCTCTAGCAGCTTCCAGTTGTCCTGGGCGAGGATTGGTTTTAACACCTTTTCTTGGTGGTTGCTCTCCTGGGCGGAGGAATGTTGTGTGTAATGTTTTGATGGAACAGGTGGCAACTTATTGGTCATGTTACGCTTGTCTTCCAAAGCTAAGACCAAACATCGCAGCACCTGGTCATGGCGCCAAGTAAACCGTCCTTGGCTAAGAGCCACCTTACATCCTGTCAAAATGTGCCTTAATGTTGCAGGTGATGAACACAAAGGACATGAGGGATCCTCTCCTACCCAGAGGTTTAGGTTCTGTGGTGATGGGAGAACATCATATGTTGACCTGCTGAGGAAATTGATCCTGCTCTGTTCCATTGACCATAGGTCTTGCCAGCCAATCTTGCGTTGTTCCACACTCTCCCATCTAGTGGAGGCTTTGAGTAAATTGTGGATATTCATAATGCATCATGTCTAAGACTTTTGCACAGCATTATGTGTGTGTGTGTGTATATATATATATATATATATATATATATATATATATATATATATATATATATATATATATTGGACAAGAGGAGCTACTGTAAATGTGTATTTACTAAGAGACCTAGAGAACAGTTCTAGAACACTTTCATAAATACCACACATTATTTAATCAATCTAAACACTCCTTTAAAACACAGTCTTTGAGTAGGACTCAGTATCTCACACTCAAATGTTATAGGCATGGCTGTAAACTAAGTGTGACATGAAAAGTAAAACTAAAAGGTTTACTTAAACTGACCCTTTGAAACAAAAAAAAAATACTGGACGAATTATTAATTTGGGAGGAAAGCTTCTTTAAAGAAAATGCTTTTATCACTTTTACATCACTTAAAATGCCATTTTAATTCTGTGGGTTTTATTTATTTTTTTTTTTTTTTGTTGAGTCCTTATTCAGGAAAATGGCCATAGGGGAGCAGTATATAGTTCAAAGGGTTTTCTAAATAACCCTATGGACACAACAAAGCACTAAAGGTTTTTCTTTTTCAGACTTACATGTGTATATTGTATGTGTGTGTGTGTGTGTGTGTTTTATTATTATCATACCTCTCTGTGATTTACTGCGGTTGCTTATGCATTAACATGCTTTCACTTTGCTTACTACACTTTGCTGTGTTTTTACCATATTAAACTTCAAGTGACAGATATAGTTAAATATTTGTTTTATAGACTACGCAAACATCTTTGTCATTTCGTTTTCGAAATAAATACACATTAGACTGCATTGGAAGCACTTGCAGTGCTGTGATGCTTTAGTGCTGTTTATTAAGTTTGGTCAGCTGTGAACTTGTGCGATGTTCATTTTTACAGAACGTGAAAAGGAGAAAGAAAAACCTGCAGCTGTTCCTAGGGGAAAAGGTAAGAAGTGAACTAATAATGATTTTATCACAGACCGGCAGAAATGAATAGACACTGGGAGCAATAACACAGCTTGATAGTTGATGACGGTGATACAGAGAGCGAGAGAGAGAGAGAGAGAGTGAGAGAGATGTGATTAAATTCACAAATGATGCAAAGTAAAGTAGACATTTGAAGATAAACAGTCAGATGAAATATACCAGTATGTAGCTTTGTGAGGTGAAAAAGATGGCTGAATCAGAAATAAAGAATGGTAGACTTACAGAGACGGATGGGAAGACTGTAACTAAGTCAAACAAACAGATGGGTTGATGGGTTGAAGCAGACTAGTAAGATATATGAATATGTACAGTCTATAGGTAGTTTGAAGGAAATATTCATTTGTGAATACATTTAAAGCCATTATTCTACCTTACTTTAGTGTTGGTAGTGTTTCCTGCACAGTAGGTTTATATATTTAGCGGGGTGTTCACATCTCATCAGAACATGGTAACCACAACAGTGGCTCCAAGCACTGCTTTCCAAATTGTTTTATCAGTTTGATGCATCATTTATAATGATGGTACATCTCGGCTATGCAGCCTTAGTTAAGAACTTAACACAAACTCACTGGACAGAAATTGGTTAATGTCTGTGTACTGGTTTGTCTTACAGACACAGACAAGGAGAAGTTGATCTAGGGTGTAAATAGCAAGTTGACTGAAGGAAGGGGAGGAGCCCTTGCTCCTACTCCCTTACTCACACATGTGTTACAAATAAGTCTTCATTGTAGAGATGTCAGAAATTGTAATTGCAAGCGGTTAGTTCATAACGTGCATACATTAATAATTTATGAGGTCCTTGAGAGCAAAAGAAGAATTTGCTTACACATGTTGTAATTAATTATTAACCACACTGTAATCATAAAACTGCAAGTGTGATTATGGTATAGTTAAATAATATTACATGTCATGTAATTCTTGGTTTATTCTGTAACCACTGCATGAGATGTAATATTGGCACTACTGCAATTGTTAGAAAGGACTGTCATGGCTTATTTTTAGTACTTTCTACAGGTGAGTCTTGTTCAGAGGCTCAAAGTCCTTTCCAAATTGTATGTTTCCCAAACAGAGCCTGAAGCTATAAAAGATGAAAAGTCTGCTAAGACAGGTAAGACAGCTTGTATGCTATACCTGACTGATTTATTGTATTACTACTTCGATGAAAAGTCATGTTTTTGTCATTACATTTTATCATGATTTTTTAAGGGTTTCTTAGAAATATATATAAAAGAAAATCTGTACCTGAAATGTACAATAGTGAAGCTACATATTTGTACTATAGCTTTAAATGTTATACTGGTACCCTTTATAATGAATTAATTACGCTTTAAAATATAAATTCAGTAAATCTAAAGTGTTTCCTTTGTTTTCAGTCAAAAAAGCCAGAGGAAAATCCTCAAGTATGTACTGCTGTGCTAGTGTTGCATAATACACATCTGTCATCAGAGTTTTTTAACAAAACATTCACCTTTTTCCCAAAATTGTGTTTTATCCTTAGCAGCATTATAGTGTTATATTTATTCTAATGTGTGTTACACATAATATGTAACAATACTCAATATATATTAAGTGCCTCTAATTACTTTGTATTTACATAGTAGTTACTTAGTGAATACATGTGTATTACAATGTTATTATGCAGTTAGAGTGTACGTACACTGCACCTATTGAACAAAAGGATATTCAGAAAACTGTTATAGCGTTCTCAAAGTGATTATCCTGATTTCTTTAACAAGTTTCCAAAAATAAATTAGAACAGAGGCATGCTTTGTCATGGTGACTGCTTCTATTTTGTTATGCAAAAATAAATGTATTCTGTATGGAAGAACAATGTAACATGTTTATGAATCGGTTTACATAAAAGGGAAGTCTTTGTAAAACACACATTTGGGGAAAGTATAATTCTAAAGACACTGTCTCAAGGTTGTTTGTAGTTGCTGTTTTGCTGCTAAATGGCTGAAACAACTTATGGCTTCTAGTTGCTGGCTTTCACTGCAGGCTGAATCATACATATTGACAAATAAACAACTCTGACAAGGATTGTATGAAAAAAATGAAAACAGATAAACATTTCAGTATAAAAACGGAAGCAGTGTCTTTGGGAAGACGCTCATTTGAGCTTGTTGATGATGACACAGCCAAACACTTCAGACATCTTTCCTCATGGCTTTTTTTCACTAATTAGTTTTCTACTGAGAAATACATCCTCGTTTTCTTTGTACATTTCAATATGTCTATTCAGCCAAACCTATACATTAAACTTGACTTACTTTGAGAACCAATTATCATTTCACCAGAACTTCTTCAGTGTTTCGTGTTCATCAAGATTTTGATGACAGGGCAAACCTCTAATGCCAGGGGAAACATGTTTGCCCCTGACTTTGATTAAAAAATGTGGCCTAAATTAAACAGCCATTGCCCTGTAATTTGGTGATATGCTTTGCTCCATCTTTTACCGTTTGCATTACTGACAGTGGTCGTCAAATGTTTTGGGGTGTGGCCTCATTTGCATGTTAGCTTTGAGCAATTTCAATGATGACACAAACAGGAGTGACTGTGTCTCAAACTAACCAGGTAAGGGGAGGTTTATTTGAAACACATTTGCAGCCAATCCCATTAAAATTATTAAATTAAATTATTTATTACTTAGCAGACGCCCTTATCCAGGGTGACTTATAATTGTTACAAGATATCACATTATTTTTACACACAATTACATTATTTTTTACACATTATTTTTACATACAATTACATTATTTTTTACACATTATTTTTACATACAATTACCCATTTATACAGTTGGGTTTTTACTGGAGCAATTTAGGTAAAGTACCTTGCTCAAGGGTACAGCAGCAATGTCCCCCACCTGGGATTGAACCCACGATCCCACGTTAATGTTTTATATATATATATATATACAGTGCCTTGCGAAAGTATTCGGCCCCCTTGAACTTTGCAACCTTTTGCCACATTTCAGGCTTCAAACATAAAGATATGAAACTGTAATTTTTTGTGAAGAATCAACAACAAGTGGGACACAATCATGAAGTGGAATGAAATTTATTGGATATTTCAAACTTTTTAACAAATAAAAAACTGAAAAATTGGGCGTGCAAAATTAT
Source organism: Acipenser ruthenus (assembly GCF_902713425.1). NCBI lineage: Eukaryota > Metazoa > Chordata > Actinopteri > Acipenseriformes > Acipenseridae > Acipenser > Acipenser ruthenus. The sequence continues at coordinate 34,186,749 of NC_081193.1, forward strand.
TCAGCCCCCTTAAGTTAATACTTTGTAGCGCCACCTTTTGCTGCGATTACAGCTATAAGTCGCTTGGGGTATGTCTCTATCAGTTTTGCACATCGAGAGACTGACATTTTTGCCCAGTCCTCCTTGCAAAACAGCTCGAGCTCAGTGAGGTTGGATGGAGAGCATTTGTGAACAGCAGTTTTCAGTTCTTTCCACAGATTCTCGATTGGATTCAGGTCTGGACTTTGACTTGGCCATTCTAACACCTGGATATGTTTATTTGTGAACCATTCCATTGTAGATTTTGCTTTATGTTTTGGATCATTGTCTTGTTGGAAGACAAATCTCCGTCCCAGTCTCAGGTCTTTTGCAGACTCCATCAGGTTTTCTTCCAGAATGGTCCTGTATTTGGCTCCATCCATTTTCCCATCAATTTTAACCATCTTCCCTGTCCCTGCTGAAGAAAAGCAGGCCCAAACCATGATGCTGCCACCACCATGTTTGACAGTGGGGATGGTGTGTTCAGGGTGATGAGCTGTGTTGCTTTTACGCCAAACATAACGTTTTGCATTGTTGCCAAAAAGTTCGATTTTGGTTTCATCTGACCAGAGCACCTTCTTCCACATGTTTGGTGTGTCTCCCAGGTGGCTTGTGGCAAACTGTAAACAACACTTTTTATGGATATCTTTAAGAAATGGCTTTCTTCTTGCCACTCTTCCATAAAGGCCAGATTTGTGCAGTATACGACTGATTGTTGTCCTATGGACAGAGTCTCCCACCTCAGCTGTAGATCTCTGCAGTTCATCCAGAGTGATCATGGGCCTCTTGGCTGCATCTCTGATCAGTCTTCTCCTTGTATGAGCTGAAAGTTTAGAGGGACGGCCAGGTCTTGGTAGATTTGCAGTGGTCTGATACTCCTTCCATTTCAATATTATCGCTTGCACAGTGCTCCTTGGGATGTTTAAAGCTTGGGAAATCTTTTTGTATCCAAATCCAGCTTTAAACTTCTCCACAACAGTATCTCGGACCTGTCTGGTGTGTTCCTTGTTCTTCATGATGCTCTCTGCGCTTTAAACGGACCTCTGAGACTATCACAGTGCAGGTGCATTTATACAGAGACTTGATTACACACAGGTGGATTCTATTTATCATCATTAGTCATTTAGGTCAACATTGGATCATTCAGAGATCCTCACTGAACTTCTGGAGAGAGTTTGCTGCACTGAAAGTAAAGGGGCTGAATAATTTTGCACGCCCAATTTTTCAGTTTTTTATTTGTTAAAAAAGTTTGAAATATCCAATAAATTTAGTTCCACTTCATGATTGTGTCCCACTTGTTGTTGATTCTTCACAAAAAATTACAGTTTCATATCTTTATGTTTGAAGCCTGAAATGTGGCAAAAGGTTGCAAAGTTCAAGGGGGCCGAATACTTTCGCAAGGCACTGTATATATATATATATATATATATATATATATATATATATATATATATATATATATATATATAGTGACTGAAAGTAATTTATTCCTAAGTGTTTTACATTTGAATATGCACATAATCATTTGCTATGTGAATAAATATATGATTTGGGATCCATTATTTCTCACAGGTATGAATTATGGGCTTTATATTATTTAAGGAAATTATTGAAGGTTTTTGTTTGTCAGAATTTTTCAGAGCAGCATTAATTTATGAAGCTGGTATAGATCACTCTGTCTGTACTTTGCCCTTACATTTTGCGTTTTACTGCGTTTCCTCAAAATCGGGCCCTAAGTCATTGTTTTGTGTTAAAATTACTTCCTAATGTAGGTATATTTAAATACCAGACCCTAGGGTGTTTTGGTTAGGTACCTTTGCAAACAAGAAAGCACAGTAAATATTGATGACCTTTTCGTTCAGCTTAAATTAGGTAGTAGTAACCTAAATCTCATTTGTCTTGAAATCTAACTTTGCAGTATGTACCACATTCGTCCACTCATACCTTTAATACTGGAGCTATGAATGCTCCTGGGGCATGTGTCATTACATGACACACTGCCTCACACACACACTAAACATCACCATATTAAGAAAAATTCTTGAGCATTTCATAAGTTGTTATGAAGCTATATTTATGTCTACAGTTTTTTTAGCTGCATCTCTATCACCCTTATCATCTAGTTGCTTTAGATTTGTCATTACTTTAAACATTTTCCATATCAAAATGCATAATGTTATCCCTTTAAATTATATGTGTTTTTTTTTGCATTTCATTTGCAGAAGAAAAGGTGCAGGAAGTCAAACCTCTTCCTCGTGCTGCTGAAGGTATGAGTGCCTGGGTGCCCTTTATTAATCGATTCAAGATGTCAGATACTGTTATAGGAGTGACTACATGCTGTAGCTAGACAGGCTAGATTGAGCTTTTGCTCTAAATAGCATTTTGCATATTTAAATTTATCTGAAGGATTATTCTATATTGTTTTATGTTCACTTATTAAAAAGAATATCCAGATTGGGCACGTATAATTTAACATATTTACTTTTGTTTTTGGCTGTGCCCATTTTTAAAAACTAATGCTAAGGTAGCTGCTAATTGTTAGGCTGGGTCTTCTTTGTTTAGATCCTTTTTGAAATGTTATAATTTCAAATTGCAACATAATGCTTGCATTCCTAATCCATTTTTCATCCTGTTATGAATTGCATTGCTTTCCTTATCAAGTTGAGGTAAAGAGGAACTCATTTTGACTGCCATAATACATAAATTACATGTCTCTGATATCTGTAGCCACCAGGTTACATTTCGCTCAGCTAGGCTAATGAGCATGCTGCAGAAAACAAGAGAGCTGACAACCAGATGGAATCATTTTTAAGTCGGTGATAAACTGATCCACACGACTTTATTATTCCAAATAGAAGTGTCCATGTGCTAAAAAAAGCAATTAGTTATATACATCAATATGTAGAAGCTGGGGGAGTTAAATAAGCCCAGTATAACTGTAATTATATGCATTTTAAAAAACACTTTGTGTATTTTTATTGTGTTTAGTAATGTTAAAATTAAAATGTAAATATGATCTGTTTAGAATATTAAAATAGACCATAAAATTGCTTCCAGTGCATTGCAGGATTAGGGACAAAAAGTATTGGAAAATCTTATCTAGAAATACTACTTACAATAGTTTGTTAGGTAGATATATTTGACCAGCTGATTAACACCCATTACAATAAATTCCAAAGTTTTAAATGTTTTCAGCATTGACCATAATACAGTAATGTGAGCATCTGACATTATCAATATACTTGTATTCTTCCCCTATTGACTGTTTTTATAGCCAAGCCAACAAGAAGCCACCCTCCAACAAAGACACCACCACCAACGAAAGCACCCCTTCCAAGTAAGTACACCCACCCCTCGTTATATCGCCCCTCGCTATACTGCAGATTTGGATATATCGCGGTCCTGGAGTTGGCTCCCCATTTTTACAGTCTAACTGCGCATGCCTTAGCTGCACTATACATAGACAATTTCACTAGAATTACAGTTTGTTTTATTTTGTACTGCACATCACAAACTAAAATATACAGAAAAATTAAAAACAAAGCATTAATATCGTACTGTTATCATATACACACGCATTGCACAATAACACAAAGCAAATTAAATATCTACTTGCTGAAGTGTTTTTTTTAAGCAATGCACTAGCAAAAGTCACAGGGCAGTGACGTCAGCTCCCTAGCAACAAACCTCCTATGTTGGGAATGAATTCTTTCAATGCAGCGGTTTGGGCATTTGAGTAAAGAGAGGAAGACTCGTGAAATTAATTGGAGACTTAAGTTGATGAGAAGTTGAATTACCCTCTGCAGTACGAATTAAAACGGTGTGCTGCTTTTTATATGAAAAATGAGAAAAATCGGGTTGCGTAGAGGATTTATATTGGACCCTGATGCCCCCGATAAAACGAGGGAGTGGTTGTACAGTATTTATTTGTTAGCCTATTTGTTTTTCTATGGGTCTCTTGCTATATCGTGGCCCTCGATATATAGCGGATTTGTACTGGACCCAGACACCCGCGATATATCGAGTGGGTGATGTATATGAATGGTAACATGAAACAGGGTAAACCATTTAGAATGTACAGAACCTCTTAGAAGAAATGTATTGAGATGAAGTGCTAATTGTACAAATTGATCTAAATTTAAAGGATACAGTTGTACTTTAATTTAAATATATTTCTGAATGTTGTATAGAGCATGAAGCTGTAAAACAGGAAAAGGCTGTGCCTCCTGCCAAACCAGGCAAAATATCTGTTTACCTTCAGTATTAAGTTATACTAAACTCCCTTTGACTAATGAATACTCAATAGTAGGGGGACCTACTGTACTGCATCCGTAGCCATACCCTAAATAAGTTGTGAACATCAATAATACTGCTACCAGAACTCTGGTTAAGTATGCAGCAGTATACATTTAAAACACTTAGCCCACCAAAACTAGTATTCACCTCAAGTATGCACCTACACTATGACATCATGGAGCCTTGTTAGGCCCAAAACATCCAATAAATATTGTGAACAGTTCAATTAATTTGCCATCTGTATACATGCTATGAATCATACATAAAATGAGGCGGGATGCATACTGTTGCTGTGACATTTTAAATAAACAAATGAGGTTCATACAGTACATATTATATGTTTGTCTGTGCATTGTGCTAAAATGTTTGTGTGCAAAACTGCATACTTATGGATGTGTCACAGTTTTACATCAATTTAATTGCCAAGAATGTCTGAGTTGCTCTGTGCTTAGATTGTTTGAAATGTTTGTTCAGCAATTAACAACATATGATTAATTTAAACACATACAATCAATAACCTGTTAACCTAAACATTGTATAATGTGTTCTTAATATAACTACCTCACTATTGCATTATTATTATTATTATTATTATTATTATTATTATTATTATTATTATTATTATTATTATTATTTGTTTTCATTGTTATAACCACAATAGACAATAGATTTTATTTTAGGGATCCATTTCAAATGATTAAACATACCAAATATATTTGTATGCAATATTAAAGAATGATCTATTTTGTAATCGGATCCAACATAAAGGCAATTTGGAGTTATACAATGTATTTGCAACAGAAACTTCTAATCCGATTGTAGAGGGAACGTTTCAATAACACATTTCTTATTATAAACAGCACTTGCCCTTAATCTAGCTGTAATCGCATTTGAATCTCAAGTCTGATTCAAGTAAAGTTACAGTTCAGGTGTACTGAAGATCAGCGTGCAAACTCTGCTTCCACAGTCAAGCCAATCATCTCTTCTGCTCTGCCGAACCTGAGCAATAAATGTTACCAAGCGTGGGAAGTTACTGTCTGGACTCTTCAGGCACCTGATCAATAATGGTCTCTAAAGCATGATCTTGCAAACTAGCCTCAAGCTTACTTTGCTTGATAAACATGTTGGAGCACCCCCCTGTGGATGAAAGCATTGTTCCATGTGGATGAAAGCATTGTTCCATGTGGGTGAAGGCATTGTTCCATGTGGGTGAAGGCATTGCTCCATGTGGATGAAAGCATTGCTCCATGTGGGTGAAAGCATTGCTCCATGTGGGTGAAAGCATTGTTCCATGTGGGTGAAAGCATTGCTCCATGTGGATGAAAGCATTGCTCCATGTGGGTGAAAGCATTACTCCCTGTGGGTGAAAGCATTGCTCCTTGTGGGTGAAAGCATTGCTCCATGTGTGTGAAAGCATTGCTCCATGTGTGTGAAAGCATTGCTCCATGTGGGTGAAAGCATTGCTCCATGTGGGTGAAAGCATTGCTCCATGTGTGTGAAAGCATTGCTCTCTGTGGGTGAAAGCATTGCTCCATGTGTGTGAAAGCATTGCTCTCTGTGGGTGAAAGCATTGCTCCCTGTGGGTGAAAGCATTGCTCTCTGTGGGTGAAAGCATTCCTCCCTGTGGGTGAAAGCATTCCTCCCTGTAGGTGAAAGCTTTGCTCCATGTGGGTGAAAGCATTGCTCCCTGTGGGTGAAAGCATTGCTCCCTGTGGGTGAAAGCATTGCTCCCTGTAGGTGAAAGCATTGCTCCATGTGGGTGAAAGCATTGCTCCATGTGGGTGAAAGCATTGCTCCATGTGGGTGAAAGCATTCCTCCCTGTAGGTGAAAGCATTCCTCCCTGTGGGTGAAAGCATTGCTCCCTGTGGGTGAAAGCATTCCTCCCTGTGGGTGAAAGCATTCCTCCCTGTGGGTGAAAGCATTGCTCCCTGTGGGTGAAAGCATTCCTCCCTGTGGGTGAAAGCATTGCTCTATGTGGGTGAAAGCATTGCTCTCTGTGGGTGAAAGCATTGCTCCCTGTGGGTGAAAGCATTGCTCCATGTGGGTGAAAGCATTGCTCTCTGTGGGTGAAAGCATTGCTCCATGTGGGTGAAAGCATTGCTCCCTGTGGGTCAATGCAGTGCCCCTTTGTGGGTCCCCAGCCAAGATCATCAGCTTGACTTTGGTGAGATTGAAACCACCATGCTCAGCCTGCACTTGGTGAGTCGATCCCTGCATTGATTCTTCTGAATCGGATCACATTTGCACGCTTCAGGTTGTGCAGTTCACATTTTTCTGCTTGACTTGACCCAAGATCATGTTGTTACACGGGTCACAAATTTGCAGCAAGATCAAAGTGGTTCGCTGTCAGTTACACATAGGACTCGATGCAAAGTGAAACAAGCAGAAAGGTAGTTCAAGAAATTCATAATTGAAAAAATTTATTATGTACACTGAAAAAAAAGGTCCAATAAATATTACAATGGATCTGTGAGATAGTGTTACTACAAAAATGTATCATAGCTGTAGCTGTCATTTTTTGTTTTATTATACAATAATTTGTTCCCTGTTTATAAATCCCTATGAAAGAACCTTTAGTTGAAGCACCAGAAACAGAGTTTTGGATATTAAATGTGATTTTTATACTAGACAATGAAATGCTGAAGCCCTCTGTGTTTTAGAGAATGGAAATAAGAGTAAAGCTCTGCTTAAATAATATAATTTCTATGTGTACAGACCTGTGTTCGTTACATAAAAAAGCACACACTTACATACACCTACACAAACATTTGTTTTAATTCCCAAGACATTCACCTAATATTCACATGGTGTACAAATAGACATCTGCATGTGTTTATTCAGTAATCTCACAGCTTTTCAGTCCCTCAAGGTCAGCACTATAGTGCAGTGCTCTTAGAAGAGACTGTGTAGACTCGCTCTTTTTCTTAAACTGCCTCTTATAGTGTTGCTTTGTCTTTATATTAACAGATACAATTATTCTGTAATTGCTTCCCAATGTACCGTAAAGGCATTTTCAATAAATCTTGGCAATTGGTAAATGGTGCATAAAAGTGTAATTAAAAGACAAATAACACATCATGAGTTGTTATGCACTGTTATTTGTATGCTTTTGTTCTATGTTTTTTTTGTTACAATGTGAAACAAGGCAAGCATGCCCATAATTTATATTGATTTGTCTGTTAGTTCACAAAACAATATGTTGGCATTTTAATTTGTACATGTTGAAAAAATGTTTTCACTGAACATGTTTTAAATGTATTGTTTAAAAGACAAAATAGCTAGATTTTTAGATACATTATTTCTACTTAATGAAAAAAAATATTTTCCATTAAAATGTATAAGTTATAAAACTATTGCTCATTGACAGGGCTCATAACATCTTTTTATATTTGATAGAAATTGTAAGTCGCCAGTTCTGAGACATACCGGTAGTCCTATATTAAAATTAACAGCATTTTTAGTTTCATGATGTCACTTTTATATCATTTTTACCATTGCAGTAGTATTTGAAAATGTTCCCTTCACCATTCCATTGACCGTGAAAAGTTGGCCCTGTAGTTATTTACATTTCCAAACTGTAGTTCTATGATTTCACTGTGGTTTTACTACTTTGTCTTTACTGCACTGTGCTATGATTTTACCACAGTGTCACTATACAGTATGAATGTTACAAACAAAATATATTACTTTCTGAGTGTCTGATCTTTGGTGATATAATGAAATACCTGTCCCTTTGAACAATATGTAGTAGTAATACAATATTTTGTCTACAATCAGAGAAACTAGCTGAGGCAGAGAAGACACATGCTAAAGAGGAAAAAGTAAAAGGTAGGACACGTGCAATTGAGTTGTATCTGTCTGCGTGATATACATCATGTATACTATTTATGAAAAACAATTATGGATTACAAAAACATTTTCAAAATAAAAAATGGTGGCAATCGTGTTCCAAACTTAAATAGAAGTAAAACTTTCTTTGATTCTCAAAGCTATATATTTTTTTTGGTTTTAAGTTTTTTTCAGCTAAAGAAGGTTTATTAGATTAATCTAATTTTTCAACGCACTATTTCACCTAAGAGAATCTTTATAAAAACGTTTCTTAACGTTTTGTGAATAGGGCCCTGTATATCAAGATATGTTGTAGATCTTACAGGTTAAATAAAATTTTGTGGATCATCTGTTGACTATTTTTATTGTATGTTATTTATTAATTTTAAGCATTTAAGAGTGTGATTCTTGTTATTTTCATGTTTTAGATAAAACATTTATAATCTGTTAAAATACATAATTCTTTTGTTTTTCACAGATCTTAAATCTTTGAAACCAACAAGTAAGTGGCTTCAAGTCGATGTATGTAGTAGTTATATTTCCAATTCCAGATACAGGACATTGTTTTTCATATGGTACCTTTATTCCATATATAACATTGGTTTAACAATGATATCCTGTATAGGAGAATACAGTATATTGTATACTGCATGCCTAGAGCAGGTGTTAGGATGGCTGTGGAGCACAAAGATTATAGATAAGTTGGTACTACAAGGAGTCTGGGAAAACAAACAGAAAATATGCCAAAACAATTGAAACAAATAAATCGTTTGACCAATCTATTCTATATTGGAAATACAAACAGCATGTTGGTTCTGTAGTCTGTATAGTTAAATAGCTGAGCTAGACAGTTTGTATCATCTGAAATGTAATGTTGTTTTATTACCAAACTGCAAACAGGTGCAAGTATTTAAATAAACTTATAAATAAATAAATAGATGTAACATGAACATGAGTTATAGTATAGGAAGATAAAAAAGGATAATGAAAAACTGAGGCAACAATATTTTCAACACATGCAGAATAGTAAATATTCAGTTCCATTTCATTTTACCTTCAGAATTCAGTTTGCCTCTAGGCAGCAATTTTTCTGATGATGTGCAATTAGAAACATTACATCACACCAGCACTAAATGCAACTGATTCATTGCAGTGTTGTGTTCAATTGGCAGGTGGAAGGGATCCCAGTGATTTCAGACACGTTTACTAATGAACCACAGCACGCTCAGGTTTTCTTTTGACATGCTGCAATTACAAGCACTCTTTACAACTGCATAAAAGCAATCAATCTTTACCCACTGCTTTGTAAAGCCAAATATTCAGAAGCAAGACCCACAATCCACAGTCAGAATTGAAAGGCAAGGAAAATATATGATTTCTTTAAGGAAACAAAACATTGGAATTTAAGAACAGAAATGTTACATCCCTGGTTGGTAATAGTATGCAACCATGAAAACATATTAAATTAACATGGTAATGAAATTGGAGCTAGTTAAGACCCCAAAACTTAAACTAACAGGGGGGGGGAGTTAAAGTGTTAAGAGAGAATTTATATTTGCTATTTAATTATATGCAAGATATTCACAATGCAAGCAAAGCTGCATACATTCACAAAGTCTTTTTATATCTGGCCACATGGATTTCAAAACTAAACGGAATAACTTATTTTTGGTACCACTGTACATTTACTGAAAATGTTAACTTACCTAAAAACATGTTAGGTAAGGAACTGTGCTATTATAAAAGCCTTCTGCACCAAAAGTTTACAGAATGAAAGTCTGTTTAAATTAAAAAAACAAATAGTATACCACAGACTGTACCACATCTTTCTATTCCAACAGCTCAAACATTGCTAAAACTTGAATAGAAATGTTTTATTATTATTATTATTATTATTATTATTATTATTATTATTATTATTATTACATAATAAAAATGCAAAGCAAACACATATATACAAACAAAATAAATATAAATAGTGCGACGCAGAGGGGTAGCGTGAGATCAGGGGGGTTGGGAGAATACCAGATGAGCAGCAGAATTTTGAATAAATTGAAGAGGGCGAATAGCTGAAGCAGGGAGACCAGTGAGGTGAGAGTTACAATAATCTAATCTAGAAAGAACAAGAGCTTGGACTAGGAGTTGAGTGGAAGAAGTAGATAGAACAGGGCGGATTCTATAGATGCTGATGAGAAAGAAACAACAAGTATGTGTTAGTGAAGAGATGTGTTGAGAATAGGAAAGGGAAGGGTCCAAAATAACACCTAGGTTTCTTGCAGACGGAGGAGGGAAAAGATTGATAGCATCGAGAGACTGAGATAGAGAGGTCAGAGGAGAGAGAAGTAGAAGGAAAGTAAAGGAGGTTGAATTTAGAAAGGTTGAGTTTGATGTGATGTGAATGTGCCTAAAATGAGATTGCTGAGACACAATCTGAAATGCGAGAGGAGATATGGGAGTCAAAGGAAGGAAAAGAGAGAAAGATCTGAGTATCATCAGCATATAGGTGATATGAGAAGCCAAAAGAGATAAGAGGATATGGATAATGGATATGAAATGAGGATAGAAGGGGTCCTAGGACAGATCCTTCAGGTACACCTGTAATGTATTGTCTTCTCATCCTAATTATCTTTTTTTTTGCGTTAGAATAATAACTGCTAGAGGTGTCAAATGATTGGTCACACATATTGCTGCCATGTGCTTTGTATAATGATTATCATGCTCTGCACAATGATTTGACTAAAGTCTTTTGCTTTTCACTGATCTCCTTCCATACTCAGATAATTGGTGCTTGAATGCATTTGTCTAATAGTCTGAAAATGTTAAATTAGATCCATTCCAATTAGCTCAGCTTTTTTGCAACAACAGCAAAAAAAGATTAAAGGAAAATGTAATACTGCAGACTCTTGATTTGTGTTAATTAGTAAGTAATAAGATCAAAAGGTATCTCAAAAGAAGATGGAAACGATTCATTATTAAAAATATTAGTTTAATTAGCAGGTAGCAAGTACTGGTATATAATTTTGTTTTGTATCAGCTTGCAAAGTTTTTAGAATTTGTTCTGATTATTAATAATAATAATAATAATAATAATAATAATAATAATAATAATAATAATAATAATAATAATAATAATAAAAAATGTGTGCCAAAAATGGTGATATATAAACCTTAGCAATGGAGATCATCTAACCTTATTTAGAGACAGGACAGCTTGTATTTAATAATATTTGATGCAGACTTTATAGTTACTGGAACTGTGTTTATGAATATTTATATGTATAACCTGAGATGGCTGGGAGACTATAATACCTGAAGTACACATCCTTAATGTCAGAACGATTGTGTTCTCCTGTTGTTCGGTGTCGAAATAAACAGTAGTATATTGCTATTTCTGGAAGGGAATTAAATTATCCTACGTTCAATCAGGAAACAACATGTGTTGTGTATTCTTACCTGACACTCCCCCCTATGTGCTCTAGTTCGTTTCACGTGTTTCACCTCGCCGTTCTCCACAGCAGGTTTCACCTCAAGGGGGTGGGGGTAGCTTATAGGGAGCGTCCAGTTTAGTTCAAAATATAAAATGAACCAAACTGATAAAAACACACTTAATACACTGTTAGCTATGTACACCAAGACTCTCACCCAGTATTATTGTTAACAAACATGTTGTCCTTTATTTTTGTTTTCAATCTGCAGATTTTCATTACAATAAAAAAAAAGATATAAAAAACCCAACTAAACATTCTATTTCTAGCATGCATTTTTTATTAAAGCTACAGCAGCCTTTAGTAGAAAAAATACGGGCCAAGTAAGCAGATCTTTTCAACAGATGTGTGATTGTTTCTGATGTGCACTCTGTAAACTAGGGGAGTTTGGTAGAGTAAACCAGATGCACTACTAGCCCAGTGAGTGTAAAAATTGTTATTTAATATGAGGGGTTTTTTTCTGTAAATGATTGCGCTTAGTATTCATTAAAAGTTTCTATTTTCTGAGTGGATGATCTGTAACAAGCTGCTGCAGTATGCAAATAAGATCTCCAGGGCCTGTTAGTGTTTCACTTGTTTGCTGAATAATTTCCCTGGTGACTGAAGTAACCAAGACATTTTCACCTGCATTGAAAATCTTACCTTTATTTTACAGCCTTCTCAAGACAACACTATTATTTTCTTCTTTCTCTCTCAATTGTGACCAGGATATATGATATGACAGTCATGAAGATAAGATTGAAGTGTACTATAGTATATGTACAGTAGTATAGTTTATATTTTCCCCAGATGTTAGGGCACTTTAGAATGTAGCCTGTTGTAAAACCTTTAACTAAATAATCCATGACAATACAGCTCTATGGACGATTAGCTAAAAGATTTTATGCTCACTCCTCACTGGTCCAGTCAGACTAGACCATTAATTACTGTTGTACAGGTTGTGGAGTGCAAGTCATGCCTGCAATTGGCAGACAAGCTCAGTGTATTGAATTGATTTTTCTGCTCTTTTTTCCCCTCTAAAGAGCCAGCAGTAAAACATTCAGTGAAGAAAGACAAAAGTAACCATAATGTATTGACCGTACCTATTTAAAAGTACTAATTAGTGATTTTGTTTTAGGTTATAAGCATTCTAAATGAAAATATGTAAGATTATTACGCTTCTGTAACAATAAACAAACATTATATTTTGGTAATAAAATTGCTTAATGTATTTATTTCTTAAGTAAATTGGTTCACAGTTTGTATACCAGATGTCTCGCTCTCATTACAGATGTTCAACACAGCTCCCACTTTACAGCAATTGACATTCCATTTATTTCCAGTGTAATGGGGTAAATGACAGTGTTTCTTCATGAGGGAATAGAAAACAGAGTTGCAAACCAATCGAAAAACCTATACCATATTGATGTTTTTTTTCTTTTTTTAACAGGTAGCATGCCATACTTCCAATGCATTTTTGTCGATGGAAGCAATGGCTACTCCTTCACACACATGCAGAGTCTATCTGTGATCCCCAAATCATCAGAAAAGAAGACACAGTCCCCAGGACAGTAGGACATAAGAGACCAAGGGATTGTGGAAATTTTGCACTACAGACCTTGCCCTGAGGTTTGCCCAGTGTGATCCAAGTGGATCGAGTGAATCTTGAGAGGTTTTTACTGTTTGAAAATACAGGAGGCTGGGTGGATGAAGTTTTTTCTAGAAAAGATCTAAAGCTTTTTTGGCTGTGGTGCTAATTTGGTGTTGCATTTTTTTTCTGTCTTTACCCGTCAGTGTTTCCTGTTTAATTCCAAAAGTAGTTCAATTTCACTGTATATTATTGTAAGTGCAGCCTCTTGCTTGCACAGTTCTAATATTACTGTACAGAACTGTAGAAAGAAATAATACAATCATACGATTATAACAGTGGGTATACGACAGCTGGTGGTGTTCTTCTGACCAGGACTTAATTTCAATTTTGATGGCTATTTAATTAGAAAAAAGCACAGAAAAGAAATAGATTTAAAAAAAAAAAAAACTTCATCAGGTGAGAGGCTGTGTAGGTGATGAGTCTGCCTCTTGAGGTGACTTCTGCTTGTAAAACATCTCTATCTTAAGTTTTGTGGTTAGATTTTAATTCTGTATTGTAAATTACTTCTCTTAATGCTGTACATCACTGTGAACTGTGCCATCTGTGGTTGTTTTTAAATGAACAGCAAGTTTTATTTCACTTATGATACCGTATTTTACAAAAATACTTATACATTAAAAATATGGTTTATTTTGCACAACCTGCGATAGTTAAGGACCAGCCAACCAATAGAGATACTGTGAATAGGTATTTCAACTTCTAAGATTCTCATAATATACAGACAGGTGTCCGAGAAAGCTTTCAGTTACATCGCACAAAGGCAGTGTTGCGGTGCCAGTGCAAGCTCTTTGTAAGCTCTATCCTAATTCAATGAGAATTGTTGGTTCAGTTTAGCACATTGAAACTGTGAGGCCTTTACAGTAGGTGATGTTATGGCTGTCTCTTTCTGTTGTTGTTTGCAGTTGTAAATATATCTTGAAGTGCTGTCTTTTTGCTTTTTATGCCTTTCCAATGTGGTGAAATTTAAGTTTTTGTGTAAAAATTTAAACATTTTATTTGCAGTTTCTTACTTGACGGGTTGCAGACAAATAGCTATATCAAGTATTTTAGATTATTTTGCACACAGGAAAAACTGGACAGACAGTGCTAGGCTTTGCAAACTCCTGGAAGCAACACTGATAATAATGAAATAAAACTGTGGAGCTGTTTATCCAGGCAGTTTTTCATTTTACAACTTTATATATCTAAACCATCTATGTCTTACAACATAGTTGCTGTATTACAATAGCATATATTGCATGGTTAGTTTGAGGTACAATTTAAAACAATAGACTTAGCAATATTTTACTGCAACAGTTTCTGAGCATTATAAGATGAGCTTGTATTCATTGCATAACCAAAATATTTCATGTCATTATTCTACACTGTAAACCAGCCTATGGGGAAAATTGTTACCCATTGATTTCAAACCAAATGTATCTAAAAGCCTATCCATGTGCATGGCTTGAAAAAAGTCTGGCATTGCTTCTTTGTCTAGAGGGAAAGCTGTTTCCATTAAAATGTTATATAAAGATGTCTGCTCGTTGCTCTGTGTGTTGTCTGTTTCCAAAGGAATGTAGTTAAGGGAGGTTCATTCATATACTGTAGGTAGGAAAACAAGTACTGTATGATTTCAATAAAACCTCTGAAACAAAATAAGTTAAGGGTGGATGTACCCTGCAACTGCTGTTTGACAAGAGCAATTCATTGTCATCATGCTATCATTATTGTATCCAAGTGCGTGATATGTTAATGAATAGTTGCAATTGTAACACCTCCCCGGTCACGGGAGTGTACAGAAACAGCAAACACCTGCCTTTAATTCCAAAATAATCACAGAATATAGAGTGACTACGCCAGTTCAGATAAGGCACAGAACCAATTATAGGATACCGTTAGGTTCTTTTATTCAGAAAACAGCAGGAACAAGGTCGCCAAGGAAAATCACACTAATTCGCTTTAGAAGACGTTTGTTTTAAAAATCCTAAAGTAGCCACACATTGTTTAAAAAGTACTTATATAATGAGACAATCATTCTATTCACATGCAAGTAATTAGACTTCAAATGGGTAAACAAGGTTCACATCAATGGAGGTCATGTATTAAACAAAGAGCCAGTGCAACAACACTCAGCGAATAAAAGGGTGTACGCATTTTCATGAAATAGGCTAAAAACACTCAAACCGCTCACGTTCATTATTCAACACTGGCATATCAGCCCAATACTGAGGTGTGTGTTTTTTTCTATTTCTCAATGATACAGCATAAAAAAATTGTATCTATGGATTTAAGAATGCTCTTAATTAGATTTGCATGTTTGGATTTATAAGACAAGAAGTTTTTTAAATAGAGTTACAGTAGATACAGCAATAATATAACACAATTACCTTCAAAAGCTTTAACTTAGGTGTGACTGCCATGATGAAATAAAGAATGTTCCAAACAATAAAGGCATCAGAGCTTTTATACTTCCATACATTGTGCACCCATGTGTGTTTGAGTGTGTGCCTGTGCTCATGTTGGCATGTATCTGTGTTTTTAATTTATTTAGTGCCCAATTATTGAGATATCGTACTGTAAAATGATTGTCTGTGGAGAATATAGAAAGCCTTTCATTTCAAAGATAAAAAGTGTCCAATTATGGTCCTTCATCGCAACAATCCCCACAGCAGCTCGGGGAAAACCAGAGGTCAGTTCTCTGGTCCCATGACCAAGTCAATTGCCTGTTTGCACCCAGAAGCTCTACAGCAGATGTCAGTGAACTACTGGCTTCTGGAGGACAAGGCCCAGCCCTACAGGTGCCTGTTTGAGCTCACTGGGTGCCAGGCAAGTAGGGCGCACTGTTGCACAGTGATGAGAAAGTCCCTTTTGACCTGGACAGATCCAATTCAATACTCCCTGTGGAATCCCCAGCAGAGATAGAAAACCTGGACTCCAAACTGGCTGTATGACTCCCCCTGCACATCACACGGTCATGCCTTTACCAGGTGAGGATGAGCCGCTTTTTACAGTATATAATAAAACCATAAACATGTTAGCTAACTAAAAATATGTGTGAGCTTAAAGTGGAGCAGGCATTAACTCTGACAAGCTTCTGTATTAGTTAATGCTCAACTATAATACAAATGAAAGCAAGCGCTCCTCAAACCACTCCACTGTCTTACAGCAGTCTCTTAGAAAGAATGCCAGTAGCCAATATACTGTAACTGTTTTAATATAGGAGTCACCTTTATTACAGTGTTAAAATACTGAAGAAATAAGTAGAGCACAGGTTCTCAAAGAGCTTTGTAAATACTGTACCCATTCATTAGTAAGCAACCACTGAAGTGCAGCAACAGAATATACTGTACATGATGGAATGTAGCTTTTTAATTTAAAAGGGAAAAAATTGTATTTTTTACCCAGAAAATGGATGGACTTGAAAGCCATGTTTTCTACCATTAATCTGTGGCATGTGCTTAAAATTTACTTTCAAAAGCAAATTTTCTTTTGAGTTTGAATGATCTATAATGCTGGTAACAGCATATTACTAGCCTTAGGAAAGAAGCTGTACAAGTGCTTTACCTCTAGACTTTATAACACACAAGGATAATATTTACAGAGTGGTCATGGGGGGGATGTCTGTGTATGATTACAAATATAAAAGGGAAGAGGAGGCTCAGAGTTAAATGGAGATTTTGCTATTACCTATGAAGCAGGATTTATAGCCCCAGTCCAACATCAGTTGTCAAATGTGCATCCAGCTAAAACTCCCCTGTGCAAGATCCCTGAATGTTTTTTGAAGATGAAAGTGCAGGTTGACAAACAACAGATGCCTAAGGGAAAACTGCATCAGCCACGGAATAATTTAAATATACTCCACCTAGACCTTTCAAACAGACCTGAATTGATTTTTACAGTTTATTTATATGTTTCACAAGCCATGAAGCTATTTTTTTTAATTAATATAGTAATTTTGAATCAATATGTAATGTCTTTTGTATGAAATAAAAGGTTCACTTAAAGTTGCAGTGTTCCACAGTAATAATAGTTTTATGTGATTCTGAAGTCCTCTAAGCTACTTTCCTCTGTAGAGACTCTAGCTTTTCCCTACCTGCTTGCCACTTGTCACATTTTCAACCTCTTACAACACCAGAAGTATAACAGAAATTAAATTGGTTTTGACAGTGTAGGCACTTGTCGAAATGTGTGTGTCCTTGACTTTTCTTAAGCTGCTTTATTACTAATAAGAAACATGCCTTGGAATAAGTTGATATGTTTTTATGGAGGAACGGTTTCACCGCTACTGTATGTGGAATCCAAGATTAGAACCACAGTAAATGGAAAGAATAAAGCTATTTTTGTAATTGGGATATTGTAGATGTGAAACACTGAGGGCTTAATATAGAATGTACTGTATAGTACAAACAAAAACCGGGACCAAACTAACAAGAATAGACATAAACAATGCATTGGAACCATCCACCAGCAATCTGGCTGCTTTTAGCATTTAGGAAGCCTCTTGCATCTGGTGATACGGCTGCCTCTTCTCATATGCTAGTGGAATGTGCCGGAAAGTTCACAAATGTACAGGTCCGAGAGTCGAGTTAGGAACAGGAGGGGAACAACTCGACTCTCGGACCTGTACAACTCATAGTTTGTAGAACTGCATGTAAACTAAAAACATCAGTGACAGTGGTGCTGCTATATGCAGCGTAGTTAAGAAAACATGTTCTGTTAATAATACAAGCTTTTATTAGACAGCAGCCATTTAAGTTAGTGTTTAAATGAATGCCGCAAAATGGGTGTGGCAGAGTGTCCCGCCCCTATGTATTATTATTTGTATTTTTGTTTGCGGCGCGGATAAAAGCACCGCGTCTTTTTGTTATTGTTTTTATATTGATAATTTAAAACCCCGTGAGGATGCATGACTGATCAGCTACTGATTATTTAACTAGCTGACAGTCATGCATCCTTACCAAACGCGTGCAGACTGTGGCCGAGAGTAATAAGATAATTAACAGCTAGTTAACCCCTCGGCCAGAGTATAAGAACCGGCAGCTGTCCGTGCTGCAGGGTTGGTTGTTGAGTGTACAGAGGAGAGTACGGAGAGCGGAGAGAGCAAGGAGACAATACAATTGCTAAAACGTGCTGGATTAGCCAGCACGACACTTACTTGTTTGTCTGCTTATTTGTTTGGCCCTCGTGCCCTTTGGTTTCTGTTTTCTGTTTTGTTTAAATCTTTTGTTTGTTTATTTATTAAATATGCTGAATGCAGTTGCATTCAGCTTCACCCGCCCATCCATTGTTTGGTTTCTATACTTCCTGGTCCGTGACGTCATCACACCTCACCACTGCGAGCCAGCCTGCCACAATGGGACATAAATAAAAAGGTATTTAATGTATTTTGTTTTTGTGGTTTTCATTCATTTTTGGTCAAAACACAGCATGTTCAGTGTTGTCTGTTGTGTAGCATTACACTATTTTAAATGTCTGTATTTCTATGGTAATAGTGTAACTCATACATTTCATCCAGCATGCACAATCTGTAAAACAGCAAACAGTAACCTGTATTCGCTTACTTTAAAGGATTTACTGAGCTGATTAATTTAGGACATCTAAAAAACATCCACGGGGGGAATACCTCAAATTAAATACTGGTACTGAATGCTTCAGGGTGCTTCTCCTAGGGCAAAATTTCCTCATGCATATTTACTTTTTCTAATTTGAAAAACAGTACTGTCACAATAATGTGAGGCATCCAATAATAATACTGTTTTGTAAAATGTTTAAGAATTAAACAAAAATGCAACAGATTTTAAACAACAGATCTCAGTGGATGTGTCAATTGTTTGAGACTACAGTATGCATTTGAAGCACAATAAACATTTGTGTTAATTATATCAATGTTTAATATATATTGTATAAGATTTTAGTGTCATTATTAAACATTTAGTTCACAGTGTAGTACAGTACGGAAAACATGTTTTTTTTCATAGGATTTATTTATATCTGGATTGTAGAGGGCAGTGATTGAAATGAAAGGCTTTCTAAATTCACCACAGTGAACCATTTTACATATTCAAGAAATATTATTGTAATAACTGTATTTTTATTAGGGGTAAATTCACCTATAAAGGGAAGAACAAACAGTGTCAGTTATGACAAATTATGATAATGTAATATACTTTCTCAATCTGATTCATTAAAAAAAAAAATACAAAATACCAAAGAAAATGATACTTTGGCAGTTGTGTATGCATCAGTACTGTGGCATGATTTCAAATCTAATTTGACACAGCGTGATGAATTACATATAGGCAAATTCCATTTCAAAGAACCAATATACATTATCCTGCTTGACCATTTTTTTGTTATGTGATATGAATTGAAAATATCAGTGTAATATAACAGTTTAATATGTGCAGTAATTTTGAACAGTTTTGAGAGTAATGGAATGTAGTAATTGGAATCAAAATGACTCCTGGTTCTAAAGTGCAGCGGCTAAATTGAAGAGTAGGACCGTTTTCACAATAGGCTTTAATTCGGTAATGGAAGCTCTCTCAAGCTAGAAGTCACACCAGAGGACACTCTGACTATTCACCAAATGAACCCCAGTGGCAAAGCAAGTTTTTGGGGGTCCCAGAAGGTATCAGCTTTCCAGCTTGGTCAACGTGTCAAAAACTCACCTTAGAACATGGCCAAACCATGGAGCAAAAGCTTTCTCATTGGCTCAGGAACTTGCACTACATACTTGTCTAGCACTAAATTATCTTAGTTTGGCATTACTGACCACTGTCCAGTTAGGGTCTCCACTAAATTGGACGGTCAAGTCAGTTTCTAGTCTCTATGATCTTTTCAGACAACACATACTTCCTTAATTGTATTGTGTTACAATACATATTTATTTGCCAAGGATTGCTAAATCTCATCCCAGTTGTAGTTTGGTTCTGTTCCAGTTTTACAGTTGGTTGCACCAAGGCTTCACAGACATGATTTTGATTTTTTTTTCCTCAAGCAGCAAAGTGCTGAGCTGTGATCCTTCAACCCTATGATTTTTACCTTAAACATGCAAAATTGTATTTGGTCTTGTCAACACATTTCCATTAAAGTAAGCATGTAGATTGGCATTACACACATCACTGAACTGGTAATTTGCATTTTTACATGGGAGAAGGCATCAAAATGTACATGCAGAGAATTGTTACAATCTAATACTCTTGTGTGCTTTTTGCTGAACCTGGTCCAGTTTGTGAGGCTCATTATTGTTCAGCAACAGAAAATCCCCATTAACAGTTAATTAACTTTTGATTGACATTTGATTATGGTCTGACAATTAGTCTTACCCAGCTGCTTTAATTACTTGAGTTTTTTGCCTCTTTCTACGGCTTGTATTCTGTTGAGATGTCTTTCCTCGGTGAACCATTCCTTTACTTGCAATTATTTGTGTGGGTGTTTGTTTCTCTGACAGAAAGACCTTGATGGATTGATTTGTATGCTGTATACAGCTTAATGATGGGAGAAAGAAATAGATCACTCCAAACCTCTCCCTCTTGTGTGATTTGCCTTGCTACACCCTTCTACTTTAGTTATTTTGTTGTGGTAATGACCATGTGGTGCCATTTTATGTGATATAAAAGCTATACAAAAACAGAAGTGTACTTGAATTGTATAATGTATTAATTAATAGTGACAGGGATTTGTTTTATTTGTAGCTTGTGAACATATTGCTTATGAATGCCTCTGGCTACAGTCAGACACAATGTATCAACTGACGCCATGAGTGCTGTTCTACAAGGCCACCGGAAATCAGATCTGAAAATGTTAACATTCAGTGCCAATTCCTTTTTTTCTGAAAAGATGCTATTTTTTGGAGACATCATCTTTTTGATATAAAGCATGCTCTAATTTATCATACCTGCTTGTGTTTTCAATTACTGGTGGAGTATCAGCCCACCTTCTCTCCTGCTTTGCAGCTGGCTCATCAAAAACAAAGTAGGTGCCGTGCCATCTGTCCTGCCTGCTGGCATTTAATCATTAATTCATCTTTCATTCATTCTCCTTTTTCGGCCAGCTGAATGATTAATGTATGAGAGGCTGTAGGCAAAAGTAGGGAAAGATAAGCAAGTACAGTACACTCCTCTAAGGTTTGGATAGCTATGGTGGAATATCTAGAAGGATACAGCAACTAGGACTGATCATTAACATATAATGGTCTCTTTTGAAAAAAATAGGATCCTGTTAGAGAGTGAAATATTTGAAAATATGCCCCAATCTCAGTATAAAAAATGATGCTTAATTTTTGGTTTCATATACAGTAAAAAAAAAAAAGCACATAACAGAGTAGAAGGTTGGTGATGGTAATTGTGACTACTGGAGGCTGGGTCTGAGAAATGTTTTTTCTAATAACACAAGGGATTTGCACCATTGAATAGTGCTAATTTTAAGAACTTAAAGTCATTGAGAAATACCTCTAGTCAAAATGTGTACACCGCATACAAATACACACTGAAAAACCCAACGATTGCAAGTAAAAGTACTAGGCCATGTTTTTAGCCTGTTCACATACACTGATTGGACACAGCTTCCTTACAAATGGCAGAATATTTCCCCTGGAGGTTGACAGCTGATAATTGGCTGATAATGTATATTCTTTTTGTGACTTTACACTTACATGAATACATAAGACACTTTTACTGTGATTTGCAACAGCTTGAAATGTATGTCTCCTGTATTGTAGATACACAGGTTTTAGAACACTTTTGGTTTTATATTAAACATTATGTTGTATTTTGGGCATAATTTGTAAATGTAATTTAGGTTTAATGCACATTCAGAATAAGCTTATTTCTAAAATCATAGTTATAAAAAAATGAATATGTTCTTTCTTATTTATTTTTTATTGTGGCACTTCTTTGTTTCAATATAACGTAGTATTACATTTTCTTAAAAATAAATGTAAAAGTGTGTTTTAGTGTTTCAGTTTTTTTCTCTCATTTTCCACACCTTCATTAATTTTATGAACTTATACTTTTCCTACATTGTGCTTAGTTACTTAATCCCAATTCAATTATTATAATCAAGAATTTCTGATGAAGTTTCCAAACAAATGCAGTATGTTTTTGTTTTACTTTTTCTTTTTTTCGGTCTTGTCCTGTTGTCCTGTTTTTCTGTCAAGCAGTGTATCTTCTTTTTTCTTAACTAGTACGAAAATGATTGCATAGAAAAAATGGGTAGTGCATTAGATTACAGGACATACATTACCATGCAATAACACAACCAATGTTTTCTACTCTTGCATGGTAACTACTGGTGAAGTAACTGTATAAGTACATGGGTAGGACTTACTCCACAGTTACCACCAGGTAATTACATCAAGTAACATTCCCATGTAATTTCACAGTAGTAACCGAGAAAGAGCAGGAATCATTGGTAATTATCCAGTTATAACAGTGTAATCACATGGTTATTAAAGCCTTGTAAACTAAAGTGCTACCAAAAAAACCCATCAACTAACAGTTAATGAAACCTAATACTATGTGAAAATTGGGTTAATGACATAATAATCAAGGGACGTGTGTGTGCATGAAGAGCAATTGCAACCCTGAGAGATGTCTGCAAACTGTACCTACAACTAGAACATTTGTTCTCATGTATCTTATACATCACGTCAGCTAATGCAGCTAACACTTGCAACCAGGTACTGGAGAGACATTCGGAGCCACTGTTTTCTGGGTTACCAATCTCTAGGTGAACCTACATCTGCTTGACTCCATTTATCACTTGTGTGTCCAAACGAGCATTTGACCAGCATTATTATTTGGGATACATTATGAGGTATTTATGAGGTTGATAATAAACATTAAGAAAAATTAATAAAAACTACCCAAGACACCTCTGTTAACAGTATATACCTATATGAATGCGCTCTGAAAAGCTCAATCTTTTTAAATGTATTTAATATAATACAAGGTTGAGTTTAACTACACCCAATATGTTTTCATAATGCATACAATAAGTAACATATCTAAACATTACTGTGTGTATACTTTCATCCAGTTTTTGACTTCTTTGCATTTAAATTAGAAAAAATGTATTGATCTTGGTACAAATTTAGCCTCAAAGGGAGTACATTCTAGTTTCATGTAAAGCCCTGTCTTAACACTTCTGTTCTAACGTGAAGTGGTTTCACTGGTTTCACTGGTTTCGGTTTTACTATGTATTTCACTTGTTCAACCTTTCCAATGTATGTTACTTTTTCCCTGTACAGTGTAATTTAATTTGGATACATTTGTGAAGTTTTTAAGTGACTAAAACTTTTTGGGCACAAAGAAAAAAAAAAAAAAAATCTTGAGAAAATGCACCATTGAAGTAACATTAGTTTGTAATTATTCTGATTTTTTGCTAACAAAATATTTCCATAGATCTTACCTGTCATGCACTTCCATTCAATATATACTGTCGATCTCAAATGTGCAGTTTTGAGAGTAACATGTTACGTAGTATATGACTGATACTACACTAGACAGTTCTCAATTAGCCGTCTTGCCTCAGGTTGTTTCACCCTATCTCACCTCACCTCAGTATCTTTGGTGCCAAAGGATGCTGCTGGCTTCATAGCATGTCAGTCA
Source organism: Acipenser ruthenus (assembly GCF_902713425.1). Classification (NCBI taxonomy): domain Eukaryota; kingdom Metazoa; phylum Chordata; class Actinopteri; order Acipenseriformes; family Acipenseridae; genus Acipenser; species Acipenser ruthenus. The sequence continues at coordinate 34,210,596 of NC_081193.1, forward strand.
AGAGGAGAAGCAGTTGGTTTATTAATGACAGGGAAGAAGGCCCTGAGGGGGTGGGAACAATTTCCCCTCAATTTCATATAAAAAAAAGAAGGGCGAGACATGTAAGCAAACCTTGTAAACAGAATTTTTTATTTTTTGTAATCATTATGTTCCACAAGGTGTTCTGCTGAAGGTTAATCCAGTGTAGTATCACATATCGTGCTTAAAAATGAAAATAATATGTTTTAGTAAATTGTGCTGCTTTCCAAATTGCACATTTCAGACCTATATAGTGAACAGAGATGCAAGCAGGTAAGACATGGAATTATTCATCAGCTATTTTAACTCCTTGGGGAAGAACAATGGCCTTCTCCAATATAAGCGTTCTCTTGGGCTTTTTCCATAGGCCGCCCATACTACAACTGGAAGATCAAATCATTGTTGTTATTGTTTTTATTTTTTTATGAACTCCCAACTTAAGCAACAATAATACATTTGGCGTTGTAGCAAGATACTGTATACGATATCACTGCTAAAATAAAACGATTTAAACCATTTTAATACCCTAAAATGTACAGTCACTACAAGAAACACACAACAAGGAGTAGCCTACCTCTAAGGCCATTCCTAATAGCAACCCACTGGCTGCTAGTGAACATTTATGAAACTGCAAAGCATTATGTGAGTTACTATATGGATGGAACAGACAGGTGTGCAATCAATAAATACGAAGTCTTTAATCATAAAGCCTGTGGAATACACCATTCTAAATAGACCCAAAGATCAATGTTATTGTCTAAAGGTAGCAAGTTACATCATAACACTGAATAATTGAAAACACCTTCATTTCATGTTTTTTTTTGATCAGTCAATACAGTATGTTTTAATAATACAATAACACTGTCCAAAAATACTGTGTAACACTGATAATACAACATAGTACCCTTTACAGCCTAAAGCATTGAGAAGTGCTATCTGTGTCTTAATTTTAAACACTATGACAGCGTTAGAGCTGACATTTCCAGCACGATTATCCAGTTTCCAGTAGACCTAATAACTGCTACAATTCACAGCAGTTATTAGAGCCAGTGTTTATAACATTTAATAGGCATTTGAGAGCTGAGGCTTGCAGGCTAGTCACGCACTGAATTGTATCAGAAGCTTCACTAAAACAATTGAAAAGCGGTGCTGCGGTTTGCTGTTCACAGAGAACGACACTGCAGTTTAACCACATCAGAAAATAACATCTTGTTCTTTTGAGTGAACATTCTGCCCACAAATAACCTAACATCCCACCTGACTGTAGTGCACAGTTCATTGCTGCTGTTCTGCTGATAAGAGTTATTTGTCACTTTGACTGTGAGACACGTGTACTGTACCAAAATTTTTTTTTTTCGAATGATCTACATTCTATAACTGATCTGTTTAGATAGTGATAAGCAATCATATGGAGTCTCATTTTGTAAGACAGCACAAATATACATCCAGTGTACCTTAATTGTTACCACACACAGTGGTAAAGGTTACATTTTGGGATTCCATAATTGACTTCCTAAATTCAGTAATCCCACAAGGTCAGCTTTTTTTTTTTTTTTTTTTTACATCAGTAAACATGAACAGTAATACAAGATGGCAGATAAATAGAAATATATATGGTTAGTATTTTTGAACATGTCTATGAAAATGGTCACACAATATTATGTGTAAATTATGTTATCCTATAACTAGGATATGAACAATCTTTTCTGTGAAAAGGAAACAAAAGCAAAACACAAAAAAATAATAATACAAAAAATAATACAACTAAATTGACAGAGACAGTTCCTTGTACTAGGCTATAATGGCTTACATTGAAATGAGATGCAAGGTACTGTACATTCATTTACTACTGGCTTTAAATATCAGCTGCCAACATACTAAAATGTTGTGAGCTCATTCCCTAAGCTCAATCGAAATCAACCCCCTCATAAACTGTGACAACAAAAAGTGACTCCCTCAGTAGCAAATATACTACTCAAAATATTAGGACACCAGCTCTATATACAGAATGGAATCTGCAACTTTAACACACTATTACTCATAGATTTAAGTGGAGAATATGGGTGTGCAGATACACACATTTCCAGAGAACATCCCTTCAAGATGTTTTAAGTTGGTGATAATGAAATGGAAAACAATCTGTTATTAACTCAACACAACGAAAGCATTCCCTTGGGTTGCCTTTGTTTACAGTTTTTGAGTACTAAGCAATAATAATGTGACAGTGAGATTTAATATATAACCTGTCATGATCTGCGATTATTTCGTACTTTTCTTTTCTCCTGTTGATATCAAATCACTTTGATTTCACTTTGCTTGCGTCTTTGGAAATGCAACATCTCTGCGGTGAATTGTGGGATTGGGCAAATTACTGGGCAAGAAAATATCATGGTTTATTGACACACAGATTGAATCTCGACATAGAAATACATATCCCAGTATCCACAGCGGTATCTTAGTTCTAAATTTGGTTTAAGGAAAGGTCAATTGTATGCATTTTCCAGTTTAGTGTCATATTTTCCTTGTCAGTTTACAGCCTTGGTACAGCAGTATGGATGTAAGACAGGATTCTTCCCAGGAATTCTGTACAGCCGGGCAGCAGAACATTATAGCCAGGATCACTTTTATCAAAAAAATAAACTTGCCTTACCTTAAATATATAATACGACAAAGAATTTGAATAATGTGTTGTCTTTCGTTGACTATATCTGGTTGCATTTTTTTATGTTCTACATTTTCTTTTAATTACTGTTTTTTATTATGGTAAATTACCGTGCTTATTTAGGCACTCTACGATTTGACTGGGGAAAGATAACGTAGGGTTTTTGGAGTTCGCAGAAAAAAAAGATAACCTTTTCACTTCCTTTTTAGCTTAATTATTGAGCTCATTGCTTCATTTAAATTGTTTTCTTTATGTTGAGTTTTCAGGGCATTTTGTTAATGCATGTCTATTTTTGTTTTTTCGCTGTTCTACATTTTTTGAATGCAACTGTTCATTTTAACACAACAGTACTCACACACGTTTGGTCACCATCATATCTATAGATGAACCCCCAATACCTCTCACAAGCAGCTGGGTACATATTGTTACGATATCACAACAAAAGGAATACGCTTTTTTTTTTTTTTTTTGGTGCATATGCACATTATGTATTATATATCACCTGGACTGAATGATAATACCCAAAAATAATCTTAATAATTTTTTAATAAAGTAGCGGGCGCAAATATAGTATTAGGCGGTGGATTGCGCAGATCGCCAGCTTATTTTGACCCCCTGCATTCAGTGTCACTATTTTTGCTTTGAAAATAATTGGTTATTTTTTTAGCAGTCATTTTTAACGTTTTAGCCTCTCGAAGTGCTTAACACAGAAAACCCGCCCCTTCAACTTTCTGATTTGTATGTCAAGTCGTAACACAGCATGTGGTTCCAAGATTATATTTTTTCACCCAGCAACACGCAACTGATCTAGTCTGCTAGAAGCGCAGTCAATCCTTATTGTTAAAGGCACAGTGGCATCTGCAAGACGGGCGGATCGGGTTTTTTCAGCCGAACAGGCCTGGGGAGAACCCTGTAAGAATGCCAGTGCCTGGTGTGGAAGGAGAATTTGCTTTGAAGCTGCTTTGAACTCACTGAATGCAGAAGTTAATTGCCATTGATTGGTACTCAATTGTAAAGTTAAGGGGAAGTCAGCTTTTCTTGTTGTGAAATTAACACATTAATGAATAGGCTTGTTTAGTTGAATTTAATAACTGCTTACAAAAACACATTCCTAAAGGTAATTCCTCTGAAGATTATTTCCACAGCCCTAGCTGAGAATACCATATACTGTATCCTCATACAAGAATAGTGATGCAGTTGGAAGTGTGATACTTTTTAAAATAATGTATTGACTCCTTTAGATTTTTTTTTTTTAAATAATGTATGGGGGGGGGGGGGGGTACAGGGGGAGTGGTTTACATGATTTATTTTTTAAAAAGGTCTGATATTTTTGGATCACACGTTTGAAAAATATTTGATTATTGTACGGTTTGAAAACAAGATTTTTTGTGAAGACGAATATTTCTTTATGTGGGCAGCAATATAGAACTGACATACATTATAACTGCAGGTGAACTCATTGGTTTTTAAAAGTTGCCATTGTGATACGAGTTCTTAAGAATAAGTATTTACCTAATTGAATATAGTATGGCTTTCAACGTAAAGGGAGGTCTGCTTTAAGACATAGAAACTTGGGTTTAGGTTTAAACTACATAGACTTCAGTGAAGGAGTAGTACAACATTCATAATGATAATAAACACCTTTACATACTGCAGTCATCAATATGAAGTTTCACAACATTCTACCAGCATATATTTTACTGGAGCCCTAAATGTGATAATGGTAAAAGACCCACATGATTTTGACAATGCCATCACTGTAAGTGCAACTTATACAAGCCTTCTTATTATTTAAATTCTGAGTTGTACCCACCATTAAATAGGCTAGAAACAAAACAGACCTGACCGTTTTTCTTTTAGTGTGTGTGTGTGTGTGTGTCTGTTTCTTTTAACCAACAATTTGTTACGGGATAGTTCACAACTATTACACATTTCCAGATTCAGTCTGGACAGTGTTACAATGATTCAGAAATCAAAAGTGTAGAACTCAAGTGTATTTACAATTTTATATTGGCACTTAACAATAAAATATTGATTCCTTCATTCATTTGCAGCACCTAGACGTTTAGAATAATCACGGTCAAATTTATTTTTGCAGCATCCATACCAAAAACTGCTGTCAGTTCTTTTTCATTATCTTCCCTCATTTATTTCCATTATGTTGCTTGTTCAGGAATGCCATGTGTACCCCCCATTTGTGGAACAATCGTTGTATATGTAAGTGATTAGTCAAGTGAAAGTAAAGGCTGCAAGTTTTCCTCTTCACTTTTTTCCTTATCCGGACGCTTTAAGACTCCAGGTTCCACCACTGACTGTGATCTGTAAGGAAATGAAAAAGTATTATCTAATTCAGGGCTGTACAAATGGAGTCCTGAAGGTCCAGAGTCCTCCAGATTTGAAATAATGTATTGATTAAGACCAGGAAGGAGGTAAAACTGGTTTAAATAAATAGACCAGGATCGCTCAGGACACTGAGGACCAGATTTGTGCATCCTTCTACTATGCAATCCTACAGTTTTACTTTACAGCGTTTCATTTTTTGAAAATCGCTGTGGAAATAAATTAGTTTACATGATTTCGCACTTTTTAAATTTTAACTTAAATAAAAAGCGATTTTAAAAAGTTTCAATATATTCACCTATCTGTTTTACTACTAGTCACAGTCTTTTTGGGCACATTTTATTTTAACTGGTGTGAGGATTTCTAGAAGGCTTAGATATCATAACACAATGCTCATAGAAATAGTAACATTTATTTTACATATAGTAAATAAAAAAGGTATTGCACTACTTTAGTTATATGAAAGGTATACAAGGTCTTGAAATTGATTTTCCCAGTTGACTTGATATTATGTCTAACTTTATATTTGTTCTGTCGTCTTTCATCTAGTAAATTGAATATGAAGATCTTTATACACTGGCATGTCATAATCCAGCAGTTAAAATTACAACTTATAATGTATATAGATTTAACTTCAAAAGGCTACATTAACCTTAGAGGCTTGATAAGATGCACGCATGCAAGTCTGTAGAAACAGATACAGACATCTAGAAAATCAAGACCCTGCATGTCACTTATACTTTAGTTTTAGGAGTGTTGCATTTTCATATGACAAACCTCTACAACACTCATAATACAGGCTGCTTACGACTAATTTGACATATCATTGTCTATATAATGTGTTACTTTTTAACATATTTGCAAATGGTACAGTAACTTTTTATAATGACAAAAGTAAGAATACTTTGTCGAAAAAAAATTACGACAAGTTTATAATAAACACCATTGTTAACAGCATTGTCTTTGGTCTAAAGAGCACCCTCTATTATGACGGTACTCCACAGCAAGACTATATTTGACACACTATTTATTTCAATTATAAATACATGAAAAGAAAAAAATGTACCTCTTCATGGCTTTCGGCGATAAATCTTTTTCCAGCTCTTCCACTGCCAGGTTGTAAGATTCTGGGTTGTATTCAGGATCGTCGTCATACTCGTGGTCTAGAAGCGTTCGAGCCCAGGTGCCCATGTCATACGGTGGCAGCATCCCTCCAAATTCAGAAGGCAGGATCTCAGGGTGAATAAGCTGGTGCAAGCTGTTCAGATTGTTTCCATGCATAAATATCTGCCAAGGCAGTAAAAAGAAAACAAGGTATGAACAATAATAATCAATAGCAGTGAATATTCCAGTACGTTACCACCACACTCCATTCACAGGTTGTACTGCGGGTTGCCTTTGTCCTGTTATTAACTGTACTACTTTAGTATCTGCAATTATATAATGCTAAAACATTATAAAAATGCACATAATGAATTAAGTCAAAAACATTTTTATGTCAAATAATTTCCCAAGGTTTTTTTTTTCTACATTGTCTCTTATTTGATTATACTAGGCAGGTTCTGAAGTACTATGCTTGCTATAGTAATCATTAAGAAAAACAGGTACAAATCTAGCTAAATAGAATATAATTGTACAGAAAATGCCACTCACCACCTATGCTGAGTGGTTGCATTTATAGTAATTAAACAATTAAAAAAAATAACAACAAAAAAACAAGCAGACCATACTGTGTAGATTTTTGTACAGTAGTTGTTACAAGCTTCATCAGTTATTCGTGTCTATCAGTAATTGCCTAAAATCAAAACAGATGGATACTTTTCGATAAATATCTATAATTAAAGTTAACAGCTGCTAAGACAGTATGATTGCATTGAAATTGTAAACCCTTGCCTGTTATCTATTTATTGGCTTTTTATAATGTTAATAATAGAAGGTCATGCTGTGTTTCCAATTATTATCAAAGAGTCATTTAATCCTTACTCCCCCTTCTCTCATAAATACTGATAACGATCCAGTAAAGACTATACTGGTAACTGGATAGTCAATTTCTAAAAGTAAATAGCTGAATATTCCCACTTTTACTGTGAAGGTTTCTATGATTTGGGCTACTGTAGTACATCTGTTGGTTGTCACAATACATTGCACACTTCTGTGTGTGTAAACGGTATGTACATTTTCTGGTGGTGGTTTTCCACAAACACTATCATTCCAGGGACACCCAGGAGGCTTTATGGAAACTTGATGGACAGGTTAGTCAGTGCAGCCTCTGCACTGAGGGATGAGCTACGTTCAAGAGTGCCTGCTGTCATGAACCCTGTGAAGTATTTTTTCTTCCTTACAGATTTACAGATGTGCTTCACCTGCTCATCCAATACCCTTTGAAAAAAATGCTGTCAGCTGTGCACCTGCGTGGATTTGGATTTGGACCTGCCTCTCTGCATGAAGTTAGTCATGCTTTTTTCTTACCCTCTTCCTTGTCTTTTCCTTTAGAAAAGGCCGTATGACGGTGTAGAGAGCGTGGATGTACCAGGGCTGATTAACAAAATGAATTCCCCCGAATCGAGCAGGAAAGCTATCCTGTGAGAAATGAAAATGAAAAATTGTTAGCTTTTGGGATAAAAAAAAGACTTGTCTGTTGGCTACAGAGAGTGTAAATGAAGGCTTAATCTAAGAAAGAAATCCTATTTTATACACATGCTAGTCTTTTCTGTGTGTTGTTCCATTTATTACATATCCAGTATCAGCGTAAGCCTTTACCTGCTGGGTTTCTTTGATTACTTTTATATGAAAGGCTACTGTTCTGTGACAGACTGTAGATGGAGATGTTATTTTCCTATCATAAAAGCTTCACTCAGCCCCTAACTATGTTATAGTATTGTCACAAAGACGGCCAGAGTGGGTGGCGTCAGACCAGAAAGGAATACACAGAGACGGTGGTTGTGATGATGAGCCGAGTGCAATGGCTGCACTCAGCGTTTAATAACAAAATAAAAGGTTTAAACAACGGAATACAAAACAGGACACGGCACTTGACGCCAAAATAAAGACAGACAAAACGACTGACACTAAACAAACGGTGCACGGACAGACAAACAAACACGGTGAGAACAAACACTTATCTTGCACGTTTTTACTTTTAATTACTCCTCTCTCTCTCTCTCACCCGTTCTCCTCTTCCGAACACCCAACCCTGACTGAATGAAACGTGCATCTATATATACTGTTGTGCTGGGATTCAATTACTAATTAATTATTCACTTGAATCCCAGCACATGAATTAATTCTGTGCAACCCCGTGCTCACATATTACATTTAACCAGCACGTGAAGTGATTTGTGCCCTCCTCGTGCCTAAATACAAATCTACCTTTTAAATCACACGTGAAACACAGACCCGTTTATATCCTGTGTACCATTCTATACACCAACATTAACACACGCACGCAACATACAACATATAACACACAAATGCACACAGGGGCGGGGCACATTGCCACAAGTATATATAAAAGAAAGTATTAGTGGGCTCCCGAGTGGCGCATCCAGTAATGGTGTTCCACGTGGAGTGCAGGATGCGCTCTATAGTCTGGACGTCGCAAGTTCAAGTCCAGGCTATTCCACAGCTGACCAAGGACGGGAGCTTCCGGGGGGCGGCGCTCAATTGGCCGAACGCCGCCCGGGGGGAGGGAGGGTTAGGTCGGCCAGGGTGTCCTTGGCTCACCGTGCACCAGCGACCCCTGTAGTCTGGCCGGGTGCCTGCGGGCTTGCCTGTAAGCTGCCCGAGAGCTGCGTTGTCCTCCGACGCTGTAGCTCTTGGGTGGCTGCATGGTGAGTCCGCAGTGTGAAAAAAAGCGGTCGGCTGACGGCACACGCTTCGGAGGACAGCGTGTGTTCGTCTTCGCCCTCCCGAGTCAGCAAAAGGGTGGTAGCGGTGAGCAGAGCCTAAAAATAATTGGCCATTTCCAAATTGGGAGAAAATAATAAAAAATAATTGGCAACGACTAAATTTATTAAAAAAAAAAAAAAAAAAAAAAGGATTAGTAAAATAAAATACTGAAGAGATGTGTGAGTTTAAGTCAACAAGTGTTATAGCTGACTTGCTTGACAACAGTAAATATCAAAAAATGTATTTTGTGAGTTTTAAATGCTATTATTACACTGTATAAATGAGACAGGCATACAACAATACAGGAAACTGATACATTTGGTCATTAAGAAAGAGTCTTATTCTTGAAATATATGAGCACTATTTGCAAAATGGGCCGTGCAGTTCAAATCCAACTATTAGATATATGTTTTATTTGCACATTAAGGAGCTGTTTTCCCCAAATCAAGTGTGTTCTTAATCAAATCTTTTATTAAACATTTCACTTGACTAATCACTTACATATGCAATGATTGTTCTACAAATGGGGGGTACACTACAAATGTAAATGTGACATACAGACAGACATGGCGCCTTCATATACCTCCTGATTTTGAAATATTCAATAAAAAAATATCCCAAGTTTCATTACAATTGGATATATACGATTCTTTCTCTATATTTAGAAAATGATTGCGTGCGAACAGCCAATCAACTTCCAGATCTAGCGGGCTTGTATTTTGCATAGATGCCCGCTGGAACGTTGAAGTGCTTAACTGTGAATTCAATTTTAAATCAATCGGCACATAAATACAAGCTTTTCCCCTTACCATTCTAATCTACAACTAATCTTATAACATAAAGAAGCTACAAAAACATTGATACTTTCTGATGCTGTTAGAGACAAGGAAAATCATGTCTTTGACAGGACCCAGTAATGAAGGCTCAATTTACAGCTACTGGACAGCAAACCAACAGGAAAGACACGATTGGTCAACAATCGCCAGTCAAACTGCCAATCCTGTTTCAGTTCTTTCCGCACCAGCCAATCCACTCCCTTCCAGCTTGACTGATGCCCCGCCTCCAACAACACGTTTTGAGTCCGACTCTATACTACACAGACTATTCAACAATCCTACCGTTAATTTATCTGGCAATGTCATAATAATAATAAAAACTGTTCTGTACGTGTATGTCCATTTTCTATTCTAATTCTAATTACTATTTTCCTCAGCAGAAGGTTACCCGGTGAAATATCAGAAGTTCAAGATAAAGAGAAAATAAAAAAATAAATATTTTTCTAATAGCGATAGAGCCCTCTCGATGCGTGCTCTACGTGTGGTAGATGACCTTGACTTTCGTTAGCGCCCTCGCCTACGGCTCTATCACTTAAATATGTACATCATACAGGTGCCTCCACTATATCCCTGTAGGCAGGCATATGACAGGGGATAATAAGTGATACAGACCCCACCATCCAGTAAGTAAATTGCTAATTAGAAAAGAAAGCTTCTGATTTATCTAGATAACATATACAACAATGTGGCACTGTAAACCCAATCTGGGTTAATCAAAGCATGCATTGGGAAGACCATGAACACACCTGGGTCTGCAGCTACCGGTATTACAGGTTGTGTTCTCATAATTCGGGAAACCTCACTGACATCCCCATTATAATATGATTTGTTTGGCTGGTATGGCACACAAAGGTTGAACAGAAAGTGGAAAAAAATAGACATACTTTTGAGTAAAAAGGCTTTTCCTTGTGTGACAGGTTAACATTCATATGCTAACGTCACACCTGACATTTATTCTGTTATCTATTAAAGCTGCACCTCCATGTTACAAGTTACATTCAGTAACAATGGGCAAGACAGCAGATCTGACAACAGGATGATAGTATGTGGTCAGCTGGCCAAGACTGCAACATTGCTTATGTTTCATGAGGAAGTCTATTCCTCTAAAAATGTTTGAATGCCCAATGGAAAATCCTAACTGCCCATGGTGGTCCTACAGCCGTGTGTTGTTTCAGTCTAATCGTATAATGAAACAGCACCTAAGCACATAACTTTATAGCAAGGAAGAATGAGCTTGAAGGGATAGCTTTTGTTATGAAATCTAAAGAACATGCAGGCTGCAATAGAAGCTGGAAGGTAAAAAAACAAAATGGTCGACCGTCCATTGACTGTCATTGTTCTGCTTACAAAAACGATGCAGGACTGCACAGTGTCTAGCCTGTGGTTGTTTACATGAAAAGTGTTTTTTTTTAAGGATGAAAGCAGAGATGAGGGTCTGGATCCGTTGCACTGGCAGAACTATGCTGCACCTGTTTTATGTGCTGGCCGACTACCTCTTATACATTTAAGAGTTGCTCCTCACACATTATTTTTGTGGCACATGGTTTGTCTACACACAAGTGGAACCACTCTAAAAACGATTAGAGACAGGCAGAAAACACTTACAAATGCAATGCAGGCCATTTAATTATAAGTTGTGATTTAAATGGTAGCTAATTACTGATAGTAGTCATGTAAACATTGTATTCATTGAAATGCTTTAAAGTTTACAAACTCAGTTAGTAATGAAGAGTAAATCTTGCAGACATTTTGAGTGACACATTCACTCAGAATTATTACAACTAAAGTGCATTTGCCACTCAAAAGTTTTAATGGAGACATGGTAAAGATATCAACAAGGAAAGTGAGGGGGTGCTAGGGGGCGTAGTGGGTTAGGCATAAGCCTTTCTAACTTCTTAGGTCTTCACAAAACCACCAAACAAATTGGCACAATTGGCAAAGCTCTTATAAACAGTTCCCAGTTCCTATTTTGAGACAGAAACGTTCTCTCATCCTTTAAGGGGGCTTCCCAGCGACAGCGTGTGGAAGCGACATCGTGGGAGAAGTACGAGTGGACAAGTACAATGCAGTTAGAAGCAGTTGAAAGCAGGTTGACAGCTGCAGAAGCTAAACAAAACTTAAAAAAAAATGGTCTTCAAGCCAGTAATCTGTGACAACTGCATGATGTGGGAAATCCGAGAAAACCCAACAGAGCTCAACCAAGTTTGTGTAAAGTGCCGCACGATCCAGGACTTGCTTCAGCGATTAAGCCTGCTAGAAAAGGAGCTGGAGGAAATGAGACAGCAACAGGAGCTTGAGGAGCTGACACACCCACAATTCATGGAAGTCTGCACCCCTAGCAGACTGAAAGCCACCAGGGAGATGGAAGAGAGTCGAAACAGCTGGGTTCAGATAGGCAGAAGCAGGGAAAAAAAGAAACTTCGTCAAACACAACCACCAGAAATCCAGACATCCAACACATTTGAGCCACTTCAACATTTAGATGACAAAAACCAACATCAAGAGAATGAAAGAAACAACACCCAGGACCCTATAAACAGTGCTGACCAGGCAGCAAAAAGAAGAGAGGTCATGATTGTTGGGGACTCCATACTGAGAAACACAGCAAGTTCAGTTCGCAGTTTGGACCCCCTTACTACAACAGTGTGCTGCCTTCCAGGAGCCTCAGTCAAGCACATCACTGAGAATGTGGACAGGCTCCTAGAACGAACAGGAGATGACCCAGTAGTAGTCGTCCACATTGGTACAAACAACATTGGTAGAGACAGGCCAAGATCCCTGCAAAACAAATTCAGAGAGCTAGGAAGGAAATTAAAAGACAAGACCAAAACTGTGGTATTTTCTGGGATACTGCCGGCGCCTTGCAAAGGACCATATGGACAGCTGGAAATACAAAATCAAAATGCATGGCTGAAATCGTGGTGCACACAGGAAGGCTTCACCTTTCTTGAACATTGGAGCACATCCTACAACAAGGACTATCTATACAGGTGGGACGGACTGCACTTAAACAGAAAGGGAACCAATCTACTCGGGAGAAAGGATCCTTCAGGAGGTCCAGAAGCATTTAAACTAGAAAGGAAGGGGGGAGAAAACAAAAAAACAGAAGGGAGACCACATCAAAACAAGGGCAACAACTCAGGTAAGACCACTATTAAATGTATTTATCTTAATGCTAGAAGTCTCAGAAACAACATGTTAGAACTTGAAGCTAGTGCACTAACAAGTAGCTACGATGTGATAGGTGTTACAGAAACTTGGTTGTCTGAGAGTGATGGAGACAAATATAATATTAGTGGGTACACACTGTATAGGAAAGACAGGCAGGACAGAAGAGGCGGACGGGTAGCGCTATACATAAGTAATAGTCTTCAAGCCCAGGTGTTAAATCAGGACAAAGGAAACAATGCAGAATCAATATGGGTCAGAATAATGGACACAAATTCAAAGGGCATAATAATAGGAGCATGCTATAGACCGTCAAATTCAGACGCTCAGCAAAATAATCTGTTGTACAATGACATTCGAAATGCGTGTAGAAAAGGAGAAGCCATACTAATGGGGGATTTCAACTTCCCCCATATAAAATGGGAAAACCAGATGGGGGGCACGACGGACGAAATTGAAATGTTGGAAATGACAAATGACTGCTTCCTAACGCAATTTGTCAAGGCACCGACTAGAGGGGAGGCATGCCTTGATTTAGTCTTTTCAAATAATGAAGACAGAATAACTAAAACAGAGGTCAGAGAGCCATTGGCAAACTCAGACCACAACATGGTCTCATTTGAAATATTTTTTAAAACCCCAAAAGTAATGACTAAAGCTAAGGTTTACAATTTTAGAAAAGCAAACTATGAAGGTATGAAACGGAGACTAACAGAAGTAGATTGGAGTAAAATAGAGAAAACATCCACAGAAAAAGGATGGCTGTTTTTTAAAAAATGTAGTACTAGAGGCACAAAACAATTACATCCCAAAAGTAGACAAATCTAAATCTAAAACAAAATGGCCAAAATGGTTTAATAGATCAATTAAAAAAAAATATTCAGCGAAAAAAGGGACTTTACAGAGCATTTAAAAGGGACCAAAAACAAAGTACACAGAAAGAGTACTTGGAACTGCAAACACAAGTCAAAAAGGAAGTTAGAAAGGCCAAGAGAGAGATAGAAATCAATATTGCTAAGGGGGCTAAAACCAATTCCAAAATATTTTTCCAATATTATAACAGCAAGAGAACATTCAAAGAGGAGGTTAAATGTCTAAGAGATACAAATGGCAAAATCATAGATGAAGAAAAAAAAATAGCAAATATATTAAATTATTACTTTTCACAGGTTTTTACAAAGGAGGACACGGACAACATGCCCGACATGTCGACCTGTTCCTATCCAATTTTAAATAACTTTAGCATAACAGAGGCAGAAGTGTTAAAGGGACTAGCTCTTAAAATAAACAAATCCCCTGGGCCAGATGAGATCCTCCCAATAGTACTCAAAGAAATGAAAGAAGTTATTTACAAACCGCTAACCAAGATGCAACAGTCTCTTGACACAGGGGTTGTACCGACAGACTGGAAAATAGCAAACGTAATACCAATCCACAAAAAGGGAGACACAACCGAACCAGGTAACTACAGACCAATAAGCCTGACTTCTATTATATGTAAACTTATGGAAACTATAATAAGATCCAAAATGGAAAATTACCTATATGGTAACAATATCCTGGGAGACTGCCAGCATGGTTTTAGGAAAGGGAGATCGTGTCTAACTAACCTAATTGACTTTTTTGAGGATGCAACATTGAAAATGGATAACTGCAAAGCATACGACATGGTTTAAAATGGCATCTTTAAACAAAGGAGCGGTTTATTTAGCTTTTGACAAAGTCCCGCACAAAAGATGAATTCTCAAACTGAACGCAGTAGGGATTCAAGGAAATGCATGCACATGGATTAGGGAGTGGTTAACAGGTAGAAAACAGAAAGTACTGATTAGAGGAGAAACGTCAAAATGGAGTGCGGTATCCAGTGGTGTACCACAGGGATCAATCAGTATTAGGTCCTCTGCTATTCCTAATCTACATTAATGATTTAGATTCTGGTATAGTAAGCAAACTCGTTAAATTTGCAGACAACACAAAAATAGGAGGAGTGGCAAACACTGTTGTAGCAGCAAAGATCATTCAAAATGATCTAGACAGCATTCAGAACTGGGCAGACACATGGCAAATTAAATTTAATAGAGAAAAGTGTAAAGTATTGCATGCGGGCAATAAAAATGTGCATTATAAATATCATATGGGAGATAGTGAAATTGAAGAAGGGAACTATGAAAAAGACCTAGGAGTTTATGTTGACTCAGAAATGTCTTCATCTAGACAATGTGGGGAAGCTATAAAAAAGGCTAACAAGATGCTCGGATATATTGTGAGAAGTGTTGAATTTAAATCAAGGGAAGTAATGTTAAAACTTTACAATGCATTAGTAAGACCTCATCTAGAATTTTGTGTTCAGTTCTGGTCACCTCGCTACAAAAAGGATATTGCTGCTCTAGAAAGAGTGCAAAGAAGAGTGACCAGAATTATTCCAGGTTTAAAAGGCATGTTATATGCAGACAGACTTAAAGAATTGAATCTATTCAGTCTTGAACAAAGAAGACTGCGCGGCAATCTGATTCAAGCATTCAAAATTCTAAACAGTATTGACAATGTCGACCCAAGGGACTTTTTTGACCTGAAAAAAGAAACAAGGACCAGGGGTCACAAATGGAGATTAGATGACGGGGCATTCAGAATAGAAAATAGGAGGCACTTTTTTACACAGAGAATTGTGAGGGTCTGGAACCAACTCCCCAGTAATGTTGTTGAAGCTGACACCCTGGGATCCTTCAAGAAGCTGCTTGATGAGATTCTGGGATCAATAATCTACTAACAACCAAACAAGCAAGATGGGCTGAATGGCCCCCTCTCGTTTGTAAACTTTCTTATGTTCTTATGTTCTTATGTCTCTCTGGGCACATTTGAGGCATGCTTTGCAGGGCAAGGTGGGGAAGCACACAGTGCCACTACTTACGTTACCCCCGCTCTGTGGATAAATCCTGTAGAGAGAACTTCAGTCTCCAATCTACTAGGGATGTGCATTTTGGTACATTTTTATGAATGTTTATATTACATTCTGATGTGTACTGACAGCACTGGTTAGGATTTTCTAAGCAAAGAAACCCTAAATAAGCAAATAACATTTTAACATCGTAAAGACTTAACTACAAAGTAAAAAAAAAAAAAAAGCATATATTGAAATGTTTATATTTAAATGTCCTCTTCAATCAAACAAAATTAAAGTTGTCAGTGGGGCTAGAACTATATACATATTCAACAAATTTTTGGATAGTATCACTTCTGGAAAAGATGCTTACCAGGGATAAATTAGAGCACTGTGACTGATATTAAAAAGTCTGCCTCAGAAATTAAAAAGTGTGCAGTCTTTGATAATAGGGGTGGGATATTTTTAAGAAATATATTACAATATGATATCAGTAGTACAATCTCCAAGTACTCGAGTACTCTAATCCAACAGCACTCTCCTCTACATACTAGTGTACATAAACCTCCCAAACATTGCCACAAGTCCTATTTTAAATGCCAATCGAACACACAATCAAGTAATATATTAAGTAATGAATGTTATGTTTGCCTCCTTGTGCAGTTAATTGTGTATGGTCATGTATTACTAAATAACGTAACATATTTAAATTCACGTATTCCCACAAGCTTTTCATTAAATTGTTAAAGAGATGCCTGACCTACCTATTTGAAGTATGTCTCGGAGGTCCTTTACTTTAGTGCAGTAGTTCCAACATACAAATAAAAACTGTACTAAACATAAATGGCTGTTCGGTCCAAAATCATACAGAACAATTTCAAGTGAAAAAAGCCATCCGCCTATGGGAAGTTTGGGGAATGGGGTCCACGAGTCTGTGGTAATTGCAACTTTTTCTCCCTGTAAAAGTTTTGTATAAACAGCTGCAGCACGATTTTCTTTAAGTTTTTCCAGCCTCGCTGTTATTGTTTTACACGTTGGCGCAGTATGTCTCAACAAATGTCATCACATCTCAAAATCCATCACCTTCTACAAAGCTAAGTCTGGATAATTCAATGGCCACTTGTCTTAAAAACAAACTGTTATACAATAATAATAATAATAATAATAATAATTTATTTCTTAGCAGACGCCCTTATCCAGGGTGACTTACAAGATATCACATTATTTTTACATACAATTACCCATTTATACAGTTGGGTTTTTACTGGAGCAATCTAGGTAAAGTACCTTGCTCAAGGGTACAGCAGCAGTGTCCCCACCGGGGATTGAACCCATGACCCATAACCACTACTCCACACTGCTGCCCTATACAATAAAATTCACTTCGAAAAATATTATTTGTTTGTGCCGAATGTAATCTAGGTGAATTGTATAATCCAAACAATGATATTTTGTGAGATTTATATAATATTTTGAGAAATTATTAGGATTAATACAACAGATTTCATTGTCTTTTCCGAAATGTAATGACTTTAAAGCTCTGTAAATATAAAACTAATCAAACATACTTAAATATTTTAAGACAGACTTGTAGTGGAGAAAAAGTTGCATTACAAATATATTTATTTAGCAGTTGATGATTCTTGGGATAATCGATTTCAAAACTGCTGCATTCACGTTTTGCACACACTGTACTTCTCATAGGGGATAATGTGATCATGCCCTGTGCAGCCCTCTCTATAGCAAATGTTGTTATGGATGTTTGCTTTTTACTGCCATCCGCAGCTTCATCCACAGTAGTTTCTGAATGTTTAAACTTAAAATGGGGAAGCACTGAACTTGTGTTTTTGTGGTATGCCAATTTTGTTTGGCATAATTTACAAACCACTGTTTACTCGTTCGGTTCCTCAAAATACTTCCAAACATTGCTTCGCCTCGCTCCTTTGTTTAAAGATGCCATTTTATTAAAATATATAACAAACGCTTGTCTTTAACTCTCTTACCATGCCTACTACAGCATGCCACTATAGAGCCAGATCAACCGAAGATAAAACCTGCCCCAGTGTCAATCTTTCTGTTGCACGAATTAGAAAAGCTACTTGGAGGCAGTTACTAAATCCCTTCCTTTTTATAATATCCGCCCTTACTCTGGCACCACAGCAGTCGGATATGTGACGGACTGACTGTATATGATGATAAATTACTAAAATTAATACATAAAAAAATATGAGCTTGGTGAAACGTGGCGCGTGACCGGTCTACAATATTATTAAACGTTTGACCACTTGTTTAAAGTTTACACATTTAAACATTTAAACTTCCTATCCATACAGTCTACCAACATGTTTAATTAAAAGTCAATGATATTTAAGTAATATACACTGAGAAACTTCTCTACCCTTCCCCTTAAATGCATGTTTTACTTTCTCAGTTACCTCTCCCTTTCTGTTTAAAGGAAATCTAATTTCCATTTTCTAATTATAATTTGCAGATGATCTCTTAATCCTTTAATCAGCATGTATGACATTGCCAGCTCTGGCCACTCTTGCAACAAGTGACAGCTTCAGCACATTGACTCAAATGTTTTTAAACTGAAGAGTTGGTTTATAAAAGCAAAGTGTTTTTATTATCACTGTAATATTATCACTCTAATATGACAAAACCTAACAATTGTATTTTAATCATGTGTTATGTAGAAATGTAGAAATATATGAAAGATAATCAATTAGGTTGAGAAACTAGAGAGGAAAAGGAGATCCATCTTTCAGTGCAAATTGATCAATTACCATACCTCGTTTTGTTTTAATTAAAGATAAGACCACAGTAATAAAATCAATTATTGCAAGAAATGTATCCTTGTAGTCTTTATGTTTATACAGAAGTACTTAGAAAATATATATTCCTGTAATAAACACCTTTCTACGTTTTAAAGATTGTTTTTCTGTTTTAATAACACTATTTAAAATAACATATGGGTCAAAAATAGCATTAGCAAACTTAAACAAAATGAGTCTACCTACCTATTTCTGCCACGCTATCTGAATGTAGCAGTGAAAGAAGGCGGAAACTGAAACGTTGTAGTAGTGAGTTTTCAGTTTTTCAGCTACTTTTCTTCTTTTATATATATATATATATATATATATATATATATATATATATATATATATATATATATATAGTTGTTGTCAAAAGTTTACATACCCTTTATTTGCAACAATGTTATTTACCAATGTATTAAGTGTTATAAATATTGTTTGTTAAACTATACTTACACGGCAATGATACCTCTTGTGAGTTGTGAGTGTGTTACCAAGGTTTACCAAGTGGTAGTTACAAATCTGGTGAATTAACGGAGTTAAGGCAAAGGGTATGTATATATATAAATTAACAAATCTGCAAGGAATAACAAAAACATTGGTTATTTTACTTTCCATCCCAATGTGATAGATTATTTTGTTCAATACGATACACCAGCTGCACCATCAATTGAAAATAGCAGAGCCGCATGAAATGAAAACACTCTGTTTGCCACAAGCAAGTCCCACACAGTTCAGCTATGGGCAGAATCTGCAGCTGAGATTTGAATTAGATACTGCCTGGGGTGCCTGGGGTGAGTTGCATGTCCGATTCGCTGAGTGATAGTTATCATTAGCAGTATTAATATTCATAGAGCGTTGGCAACGGCTGAAAGTGTGAAATGCAAAAGCCTCTTAGAACACAAACTGTATGAAGAATTATCTGATTGCCCTTGTTGCTGTAAAGAGGATTTTTTTCAGTTGAAAAAGACAACGACTAAAGGGCACATGATTTGCATATGCTTCCACAGTGACATTTAATCTCCTCATGTCAGATTCAGAACAGTATCTTCCGCAGGACTGCATATCAATAATGCACTAGAGGCACGGCTTGCTTTGTGTCACATCGCCTCCCACACAGTGGGAAAATTGGATGTTACCATAGTAAAGACAGAGAGCAGAAGATGGACACTGAGATAGATAAATAATTATTGCAAGACTAGCCATGGGAACCAAAAATGTCTAGATACATCAAGATAATTCAATTGTCAAACTAATTTCTTGGCACACGCTCAAAAATGTACAATGCCTAATTCATAGAGGGCCCAGATAATCCCAAGAAAACCCTAATTAGCTTCCATTTTCATTATCCCTATGTCATTTTGTATTTTAAATGTACATTCTTAATACATTTTCTTAATCTTGGCACATCCCTGAAGGCCCAACACTATAGATTAGCCCTATATACTTCACCATATCCCTCTAGGCTTTACAATGTCTACCTATGCTTTACCAGGCTTTCACTATGCTTTATTACACTTTCCTCTTTTACTATGGGAAACTTTTATAAGGGCCTCCTCCATGTTTTGGTCGACTGTAGTACTCAGCTCCCCAACTCCCCAAGATATTATCATGTTTATCAGTGGCAAGCAATTAACAAAGTAATCATTTCCATTTGTCCTTCACTGTATGTTGACAAACTCAGAGTTTTGGCACCTAATTTTCTAAGAGGCAAATATGAACGAGACTATAAAGATAACTCCAGATTAAACGAGAAGTGTAAATGACAGCAAAATAAATTACTGCCTATAAATCCTGCCTGTTAATGGCTCCAAAAACATTATGTGGGAATAATTATTTGCAAACAAAGGGTACCCTCATCCATAGTACTTCCTATGAAAAAATCGGCTATTTCTTTGTGCCACCTTAATAACGTATTGTTAACTCAGGGCACAACATACTGTATGTGTCACTAAGTGAAAACAAGATGTTGGTGACAGTTAGGATTTAATTATGTATGTGAAAATAACAAGGGAAGGCTGGATATTGACTGGACCACGGACCTTGTGGTTCCCAAGTACTGTAAGGATCTTCACCCTCATAAGGATTGATCCTCCTGGTTCAATGTTATTAAAACGCTGATATCAAAACACATGTAGGAATCAGAAACATCATGCATCCCAAAACACTGGCCATAAAATGAGGTATGGTTCAGAATTCCATACCCATGTAGTTTATACAGTAGTTGAGATTTCCAAATGGGATTAAAATAAATTCATATTTTTTTTTTGTTGCTAAAATCCATCGTTTATCATACCTCTAAATCTTCCCTCATTTAGGGATATCAATCCACATTCCCTATTCCCCCAAAGCACACAATCCTATTGACCCACTGCCTATAGAACACACACAAAAATGATGAAGTAAAGGCATACATATCTATAACTACTACATTAATATACTTTTGTCAGTTCTGCAATGTTTTAATCGCCATCACATTTGTATTCAAAAGACAAAAAATAAATAATGAACGCGCTAGTCATGTCTTCACATTCAGCTGCGTGTTCCTCCTTCTGTTTTGTTTGCACTTGGTACACCCTTCTCCCTGCACTGAGACAGTTGTAGGGATGTTTACATTCTCACCGGTCTCAGTTTGACTGCTCAGTTTGCTCACCATCCCTCTGTGTAACTCTTCCACACCTGATTTATTGTAATCTCATTTCCTTTAAGAATGTTGAAAGGCTGTTAAATGTTAAAAAAAAAAAAAATTGAGCCTTTAAGATGGTTTTATACTATAATTCGAATGAATTAATTTCACAGTTTTGTAGTCATAGAAATTAAATCTACATTTTTAAGTCAAAATATAGCTGAATGATAACAATACGCTTTTGTGGTGGTACTCTGTCTCTAATTGTGGTGACACAGGATTTTGGTGACAGTATTTGTATCTATATAGTTCCCCCGCACATAAAACAGACTTTCCTCCTCCCCTTGGTGTAAAATGTCTTAGTTCAGTGTTTGTGTTTTGAATGGACCAGACTCCACGCGAGTATTCCAAGCTAGGCTGGAATACAAGTAGAAATGTGCAACAGATGGCATTTATGTAATTCCTGCCAGTCATATGTGTCAGACCAGTATGGAGAGAGAATATATTACCAGTTACAGCTGGACAGAGCTGTGTAGAAGCAAAGGACATACTTCTTGGGAACTGTAACAAGACAGCAGGGACTCTCTTATTTTGACCCAGTAAAGAAGCTATAGACTAGAACAGTGTACTTATTAGGAGAAGCCAGAAGGCTGGTTGCTATGTTTTGTTTTGTGCTAAACAATCCAAAAAATAAATGTTCGCAAAAGCTCTTAAACACATCTCATCTGTTGTGTGATTCCTGCCAGCCTGCACCATGCCTGCAGGACATCATGGAAAATAATCAGTCTTGACTACAGTTCTACTCAGTAGGATTGTATTTCTGTAACATTGCATGACAAACTGGCTTTAACATTGGTTCTATGGAAAACGAAATTAGAGTTATCAGTAACATGAAGTGTGACGAACAGATAACCGGACAGACAGACAGTCAAACAACCTCAATGTATCCCCACTCAACAGCAAAGTACAAGTCCCTTGTCTGTGTGACCCCAGTTAATATAGACATATATTCTGTTCCCAAACAATGGAGGAATGATACTGTATCTGCAGTTCCAAAGATGTTACGTTCAATACATTGTGGTCCTTTCAATTGATCTAAAAGTTGCCGTTATTTAGATTTTATAATAAATAAAGAGATTACGGGCCATATTTTAAAAGTATTAACTCCAACCTTTAGCTCCTATTTTTTGTTAAAGAGTAAAACACCTACTGACTTTATAAAACTAATGTCAAACATGAAAGTAATGTAATTGAAGGTCTCTTAAACACTGTCACGTTTATTTCTCAGTTGTGTACATTACTGTTAAATCTTAAAAATAAACAGGAGTTACTTAAAGACTAGAATAAGCACTCTGAGAATATGGCCCTATGGTTCTAAAAATCAAACATCCAACAGTAAATAAAACATTGTACCTGAAGCCCTTCTATGGCTAGGCGCAGCATGCTTGGCGTTAGTTTTGAGGCTTGCTTGAAGGTGAAGTTGCTCCAGTCTATGATCAACACAAATCCGTTTACCTGCAACTCTGGATCTTCAATCATGGCTTCCAGGGATAAAAGGATGGCCCGCAAAATATCTACAAATGTATACCTGTGAGCAGGTAAAATATTAAAATAAAAAAATAAAAAAAAGAATATTGTTACAATAGCATAATATTTAGCAACAGGCTGCATGTTAAATCAAACGGCATACATAACCATGTAATAATATGGTAATAACAAGGTATCTGCCAATGTATCTAACTTACATGTTAATTACTTATGGAATAAGTGTGGAAAAATAAATGGAAAAGGTATGCAAGAAAATATTATTCTCAAGACAAACGCCATGTAGGTTAATTACACAGTAGTTACCTTGTAAGAGCAGGAACCATTGGAAGTTACATTACAATTACATGTCTTTTTATGCCCTGTAATCTAAAGTGTACTGAAATATACTGATACCAAAGTAATGTCAATGGACCTCCCTATGGTGTGTCTAGAATTTGGTGTGATACAAGAAGATCAGCCTTTCACTATTATACCTGTATGTGGCCCCCACTGGAATACCTTTGGATCTTAAAATACCACAATCAGAGCAAATGTTAAAAAAGCTGTTTTAATTTAGCATTAATGTCTGACACAGCGGTCATTACCTGCTAGATTATTTATGTCGGTGACAGTAAAATGTCCAGAGCCGAAAGCAAGGGTACCTAACAAAAGGCAAGGTCATTTATTTACAAATGTGAAGGATATTAATGCCATTATAAACTGATCAAAGGTTTTTTGTGAAGATATTTTTAAGTGTGTCTGGATCACTTATGCTGCTTTAAATTTATGTTGCAGTTTAAAGCCAGTTTCAAGGTTCTAAAGAACAGTTTTCTACCTGTGGGATAATAACCGCTCTACTCAGAACCAGTTTAGCTGGCACAGTATGTAAGGTTCATAATCATAGGGTGTTTGTCACTGCAAACTGTAGGAATGTTGTATGACAAGTCTATGTATTCACTTGAAAATGTAATGCAACATATCAGGGAGCAAAATCAATCCACATAATTAAAATAACGCTGTTGTTTATTTGGGTGGGGGGGGGGGAACTCTTGGATTAAGCAATTTTTTTTAAGAATATATCTGTACTGTAGGGATGTCATCTACAACTAAAAGTTGTCTGAAGTTTCATGGCCTTACATTCATGTTTTTTTTTTTTTTTTTACATAAATCTACAAAGTCTGGCTACAGTAACTTAGATCATCCATTTTTTTATTAAAATGGATAAAACACACAATTGATATTATAAATCTTGGAACCATATGACAGTTGTTTTCCTGTGTTATGTCTTGACACTACATTTAACCAGTCATAGTTGAAGGGGTTTTAAGCACTTCAGTGCCTGAAACACAAAAATAGTGACATGTGGAAATTACCAAACCAAAATGGATGATGTAAAAGAAAAAGGAAATGTAGAAAATGAAAAAGAGCAACCTGATATAGTCAACGAAGAGCAGCTTTTAGAAAATGAATTGGAAGAACGGCAAAAGGGGCCAGTGCATAAAAAAGAAACATTGTGATAGTGGGTATGATGTTATGTGGGAAAAAATAATGGAAATGGCTTTTTTTACAGCAAGAAATTGGGTGGTATGATGTGCAAGCTCTGCCAGAAACACAAAAAAAGATTGCAAAGGATCAGGGGGTAAATGGAGCAGTGTAACCTGTGTACAAATTAGGATGGATTATTATGAATTATTCAATTTCTTATTATTATTCAAATTATTTGTCTTATTATATATATTTAAGGTAAGGCCATTTTATTTTTCTGTTAAAAGTGCTGGCTATAATACTCTGCCACCCAGCTGTACAGAATTCCTGGGGAGAACCCTGATTACATAACATATATAACAACTTGTAATGTTACAATTGAGTTAAAGGAGGTCAAATTAAACTATGTATGAGGAAGCTGTTTTTTAAAAGATGTAATCTATTTTTTTTATCATTTCTCTGGATTGTACATTTTTGTACAGTTTCGTAATGTATTCAGTCAAGTAAAGGTAATCAAATGGGTTCTGTTCATCATACTTTAACTCATTTTTTTTCATACTTTTAAAATGGGACGTATTATCATAGTTGTATTAAATAATAGTCATTTAATAATAATTAATAGTAGTAGTCATCAGTAGTCATTTAATAGTAATTCCATTGTGGTAAGGCAGTAATTCCAGTGAGAACCCCTTAAATTACAGCTTGATGTTGTATAGCTGGTGTATATTGTTCTTTATTATTCATATTTATATAATTATTAGTAAGCCTATTTACTGGCCATTAGTGTTAAATACACTTAATGTAATATGGGGCATTGGTAAGTGTAAGTTCCTCAACTACGTTATGGTACAGCAAGCTTTTGCCCCTGTGCTAATTTTCCACCATCCCTTTGTACAAGAAAAAGAAATGTAGTGTGTTAGAACTACCAATAATCATCACTAACTAAGGTGCACCTAGCAGCTCCTTAATTAACCTGAGTTAATTATTTCAAGCTTTGTAACACAAAGGTTTTCTTTTCTAGAAAAAAAAAAAAACAGGAGAACAAAAATGTAAATAGGCACGGATCTAGGCCTACAGTATTCAATGAATAAAAAAACAGAGAAAGGCTTATTTGATATAAGCCTTGGTTAAACAACAAAGATCAACTGTGTAAAACAAAATGGGGATGACCAGGCCTGGGTTCCATTTTTTCCAGGTACAATGTTTCACTCTAGTATATTGTTGGTCTACTGTGTAGGGAAAAATATTAGATACATGTTATTATTTAATACTATTATTTGATATACTGTCTGATATTTGTGAGGTTCTAAAGTACACAGGGATTGCTGTTCAGATGATTCTCCCCCACCTCCAAGGATACAGGGTGGTAGCTATAACGTTTTTATATACAGTCAGTATGATGTTACTGTGCCTGATAGCACAACCTTGGTTCATATAGAAAGTCCTGTATCTATTCAGTAACAACTATGGTGAGCCACTTGTGGTATCCTTAAATTATCTGCAGTATGACCTGTGAAGTTGATGATGCAGTTTAACATACTATGCCAATATTATCGTATGGTATGCATTTTAAATTATATAAAGCATTAAACCAATCTGGGCTATGAAGTACACCATGCGCAGCACCAAATGTCAGTAATGCATGTCCATTTAAATTGGCAACACACATCAAGTTCGTTAAGCAAAGTAATTACTGAGAGAAAACATATATATATATATATATATATATATATATATATATATATATATATATATATATATATATGTTACCATAATTACCTGCTCTGGTCCCAGTTTGCAGCAAAGAGAACCAAGATTTTCTTGCCATAGTGGTCCAGATTGGATAGCACTCCTGGAAAGCCATCTTTCAGAGCGTGTTTAATGCCCGGGTCTGTTGCTTTGAAGTTCTTAAACATATCCAGATTCTGCTGGCGGTATTCGAAATACTGAGCGAGTAACCTGAACGCCTCGAAATGGTTAAATTTCCTCGCTCTGAGGAATCGCAGGATGAAGGCATCGTCTGTCCTGAGAAAGCCAATGTCTGGACGGGTGATGATCATATCCCTCACCTCCTGGATGTCCTGGTGCAAAGTGTCTGGGTTCTCTTTCAGCTCCACCTTGGCTTTCTCCAGTGTTTCGGGGGACAAGCCAGCTTGCAAATGAGTCATTTTTCTTTTATTTTTACACGTTCACAACGAACCTTTAAAAAAAAAAAAAAAACAACAACACATGTTTCTAACTATTCAACTTGCAATTTTTGAATTGACTATCATTTTGGCTACCAACATGTTTAGTATTAATCTCCATTTAGGCCAAAATTAACAATGCATCTGTAGTTCATCTCAGTTATATAGATCGAGAGAGTCCTAATTTCCAGGAAATAAATAAATAAATCAGTTTCCTAAATAAAATCCAAACGTTTTTAAATTTGTATTGTAGCCTACAGCGCTACATTTCTGCATTTTTTTTTTTTTTTTTAAATACAACCTACTCGGCTGATCCTGCATCTCACCCTGACATAACGGTACCATACAGTATTCCTTTCCCCTGCATCCCCACCCCAAAGACCAAACACAAGAATCACCCAAAAAAAGAAACATTACACTATCCTACCAACAAGCGGCCAGGCAATGCGGCGCCCTGCAGCAGCTCTTGTCATAACAATTATTCCAGAATTCATTGCATTTCAGAGCGTAACTGTTCTTGATTGCCTCAGATTACACCACTTGAACCAGAGGGATGCACCTCACCGAGATCCTCACTTTTCCGAAGCAGTCATTTCCCATCCCCGTCTTGCTATTTTTCAGTTTATCCCGATGCCTTATGCTTGTAATGCGCTGTGTATTGCAATGTTTACGTCAGTACTGCCGCTGCTTGTGCTGCTTTGTTGCTGGTGGAAGTGACTCTCAGGCAGTAATCAGTCAGTCAGTCAACAGCTTCTGGAGGAGGGGGTGAGTCGCACATCTTCTGTTCATTTTACCACAACACCTGCTCCCTGACCGCGACCAGCCAGCCCCTCATTTACTGTGAAATTATACATGCAGCCAGATACCGTGATACCGCGCATCACTGCAATTCAGAGAGACAGCTTGATGTAACATGGTGTTTTATTAAAAATAATCTACAAAGTGCCTTCCTGCTGACCAATGTCCATTAAGGCCACCCTAAAGTGCTTATTGCATGCATATATATATATATATATATATATATATATATATATATATATATATATATATATATATATATATATATGATTGAATTGATTATTTAAAAAGTATGCATAGGCCTGGATTTGCATTGTGTTTTCCATTTCTGTAGCAGTACAGTACTGTTTTAAAAAAAAAAAAAAAGAAAGAAAAAGGACCGGCACAAAATGCGGCAAACATATTTACTTTTTTTTTTTTTTTACTGTTGGATAAATGCCAACTAGTAATTGAATTTATAAATTATGCGTCATGTAATGTAATCAAAAACCTTTATAACTAAGTGTGGCTAAGTGGTTAACAGTGTACAGGTGCAGGAATGCAGCAGTTATTAATGAACAGACAGAAAACAATAATCCAGGTGCAATGATATTTTATTAGTAAATCCAATGGTCTGATGACACTAATACAGGAAACAAAAACAATGCTAACAGGCAATACAGTGGCGTGTATTGCTCTGTTGTTAATCCACAGGTTGGTCCTGTAATAATAATAGTCATGTTCCTAAACACCCACACGTAACACAAACACAAGTCCACAGGGAGTGCTAAAGTGCTTGTGGTGTAAATACAGTTATTCGTGAAAAAATGTGCAGTGATGTCAGAGTAAGTGTTAACCATCTAATAATAACAAACAAGTATTCTTTAGACATGACAAACAAAACAAACGAAACACTCACGATTACAACACAGGTTCTCCTTCCGGTTCAGCTTTTAACCATACAAAGGAACAGATCACTTCGCTACGTCCCCTTTTGTACTGTGAATCATGACCCCTTGGTTAACTAGTGCAACCGCTCCTCCAATGCCATGTCATTTCCCTTCCAGGTCGATGATTTAGTGTATTGTAGCTCCGCCCCCTTTCTAGATGGCCCACTTCCTTCTAACTCTGAGAATGAATTGTCTGGCCATCCAGTCCAGGTGATTCTGTTCCCTTTACACAGCGTCGGGAGAGAGATTTATCACCAAGAATCATTCTGTCTCTGTCACACTAAGCTAAACATAATCCAGAGGGATGATCTCCATGTGACGTCAACCTTATAGCTATCCTGTACCCCTTCACGGTACAACAGAGTGCTGTGTATTCTAGAATAACAACAAAATACAGAACAAAAAAAGTGTTCAGTTAATACAGAGATTCTTGTCAATAACCTAAATAGTGGCTGATCGATTTATTTCTTTACTGCAGGGTTATGTTTTATTTCCTGATCCTTCATATCCAAAGGGCTCTATAGTAATAATTTAGTCAGTGTGTTGTTTATATCTGTTTAGATCAATTGAATACACCCACGAGTATATACATTTCATATTAAATCTGATTAGGAACAACGCTGTTACATTTATTACAAATGGTGTTGCCCTTTAACATCAATTGTGGCGTTTCTTTTGACCTATAATAACTGTTTTTGAAGATAGTTACTTAAAGCATGACCCTGAACATTAATAACACTAAATATGTAATATGTTTGCTTTTAACATTTTTGTTTTGAAATGTAGCTGCCTGTGATATACTTTAGGGTTATAGATTGGAGAATTATTATTATTATTATTATTATTATTATTATTATTATTATTATTATTATTATTATTATTATTATTATTATTATATTGTACTGTATAATATTTTAACTAAAGCTGTTGCATATGGTTAAAAAAACACCTTTGCGTGTGTTTGATAGGTACTGTAGTTGACAGAAACTACATTTGTGGTGGGTTGTGTTGAGGCATTTGGTTTTTAATAAATCTGTTTGTTCTACAGGTTATACGTGCCTGTAGTATGCCTTTTCAAATGTATTGGTACTTGTAGTAAGTAAGGGCAATTTTTACAAAACAATGTACTTTTACAATATTTTAATGTGTTTTTTCTAGTACCAAAGAACAAAATACATTTGGTTTAAAATTACGTTTTTCAGCTCAATTATTTCAAATATACACAAGTATATTATACGCTGAAATGGTATTCTGAAGACATGTCCTGCGCCATTATATAGCGCCTGCCCCATCGCCACATGTCGGCATAAATTTCAGGGTGTGGTATCATTAACATATTCGCCATAGCGATTCTGATGGGGTCCCAAATAGACAACTGAGCACTTGCGCTGGGTTTTTATTTTGATCAGAATCGCACTTTTGGAGAAGCAACGTCCTACGGGACAGACGCATTTGACTTAAACCACTGCGTCTGCGATTGCACTCATTTAATCAGAATCGAGCCCAAAGAGTGGAGAAGGAGACGTCCCCAAATATTTAAAAGTCGTCTGTCCTGTCTGACACACAATCTATACAGCAATTTCACCTCTACAACAAACAGTCACTGACATCTGCCAACTGCTTCAGGCTGCCCTGGAAGGAGACATGCGGAGAGCACACTGTTTGCATGTAGCACTAAAGTACATGCACCAACACAGAATAGGCACTTCTACGTAATTCGTAAGGGGACCTATTCTGTCAACGTGCAAGTAGTGTGTAATCTGGGATGCAAACAACTACATCACAAATGTGTATGCAAACTATCGTTGATCAGCTCATGACTTGTTTATCCAAGCTAATTTGCAGGTGGCTGCTGCGTTTCAGCAGTATGAAAGTCTGGAGGCTGTGTCAACATTGAACATTCTCTGTCCCAAATGGCATCATGAAAAAGAAAAAGGCAGCAATTGGACCAGTTTACAACAAGATAGCGTGCTGCACTTTGTCAACATCGTACTTATTCTTAAAATAAGGTATACAAAATGTGCAAAGTACGGCACTGGTTTATAACAAAGTGTGTAACGTTATGGTCGTCATTTTCACTGAAACCTTTGTGTTTTAAAAGATGATAAAGACGTTAACGCTAAAAAATACTCTGCTGCCAGCTTCTGATATCCCTGTAAAGTAAATATTTCACAGCTACATACTATGACTATTGCTACATTAAACAAATAGCGTTGCAACATCATTTTATAAAATCGTTTTACAGTAGTAGCTAGGGGGACTAGCTTGATTATTTCAGATCATTGGAAAAAAAGTAATGTTTTGCATGGACTTTACAAAAAGCCAGTAATGTGAAATGTACAGTATATGGTGGTCAATACATTTCAATTTAAGGAAGACTTTATTTGCAAGAAGTGCTCTGTCACGCATTCTTTAATGCAGAAGGTTGCCACACTTAAAAAAAAAATTGTAATACTTAGAAGCATAAACGAAAATGATTTTTAACAAAAATACTTTTAACAAAATTAGTAACACTTGGTTAGTTTTGGATACTGAAGGTGGGTCTGAAAACGACTCTGATATTAACTTTATAAATGCGCCTGCTCCATGTGACATTTCAGTGCCAAACCATCAAAGTGGGACTGTATGTGTAGAGAGACCTGAGAAGGTAAATAGGGATGAAAGGCAGGAGGTGAATGAGGACTGGGTAACTGTTACAAAACGTACAAAGAGGAGGACGACATCGAGCAGTCAACATAGAAAGGAGATTGATTTAGCTAATAGATTCCAAGCACTGAGCAATGACGACCTAGTGCTGGATGAAAACGGATGCAGTGTTGTTAGTAGGTGATTCGATTATACTCTATGTCGACAGTGATTTTAGTCGTAAAGATCTCGTAAATAGAGTTGTTACCTGCCTCCCTGGAGCAAAAGTAAAGGATATTGAATTAAGAGTGCACAGATTATTAAATCACAAAAAAGAGACTGTGGTCATTGTACATGCTGGACATAAAGAACAGAAAATCTAAGATTCTGAAAGAGGATTTTAAATCCTTAACAAGACAGCTGAACAAGTTAGGATACAGAATTATTCTCTCAGGTCTACTACCTGTTGTTGGTGGTGGGGATGAAGTATTCAGTAGAATTAGGGCCTTAAATACTTGGCTGGCTGGTTGGTGTGTGCAAGAAGGGCTGGAATTTATAAACAGCTGGGATTGCTTTTGGAAAAGTGTGACAGGGGTCGAATGATTCTTGGTGTTAGATCTCCCTCCCGACCTGTGAGGGCATTGTATAAAAGGAACAGAGTACCCTTAACTAAATTGCATGACAATTTATTCCTTAGGGTAGGTGGAAGTCTGTCATTTAGGAAAGGGGCGGAGCTACGGTACCCAAACTCAATGACTTGGCTGGGAAACGGCATGGCATACGAGGATTGGAGGAGTGGATGCGCTCGTTAACCTAGGGTAACCTAGGGGTCATGAGCGAGGGTATAAATAGGGGTCGTAGTGTAAGTGATCTATTCCTTTGTGAATGGTTAGATCAAACCTAGAAGGAGAATCCTGTACTGTCAAAACATGAGTGTTGTGTTTAGTTTATCTAAGTAAAAACTGTTTGTTTGTTATTTTAGACTGCTACTAAAGATCCGGAGCTGTCGCTACTCAGCCAGAATCAAACCCGGACACCAACACTTTCCCTTTGTTCACGGAGAACTGTCTTGCACCACGAGCACTAATATCACTCACAGTTAACTGTGTATTGTGTGTTTTGTGTGGGTGTAATAGAACTGGACTTTTTGGTTACGGGTCAAAACCGGGGATTACAATTACTGAGTGATACACGCCGCTGTATCACTCCATCATTATTATTTACAGGTGTTTGCCATAAGGCTCTGGACATAAATAAATAAATCAATAAACACCCTTGCACCTGGAAATCACTGTCTGTCTGTTTTGTATCCACTCTGCACTGCACACTCCTGTATTCACTCACCACTTTGCCACAAAAATAAATAGATATTATAGGAAAGATGGACTGAACCTAAATAGGTCAGTGCAAGCAGGCTAGCTGGTAACATAACTGGAACTGGGGAGGGGAGGGAATCTAAAGAGGCATGTACAATTCAGGTTAAAGTATCCTGCCATTCCCGCTACCCACTGAGTAAACACAGAGGTGTGTGCTACAGTAACCTTCAACAAATTCCTATTACCCCTGCTCAATCACATGCTCTTGATTGGACCAATTTATGTTTATTTAATGTCAGGTCTCTGTCTAATAAAGCTCAGTTAATTAGTGATTTTATTCAGGATTACAACATTGATATTCTCTCTTTAACTGAAACATGGCTTGGACTGAATGACAATGTGACCCCGATTGTGGCTTCTCCACCTAACTATTCTTTTTTCCAGAAAGCTCGTTCTATGGCGGTGAGGTGGACTTGCTACTGTTTTACGTAGTGAACTTAGAATCAAATAGGAAATTGTTGAAGGTTATTCATGTTTCATCATTCAAGTTTTAACCTTGACATTAAACAGTCCATTACCTGTTCATATTGTAGACCACCTAAGTCAAGCCTGCTATTTCTGACTGAATTTGGGTTTCTGCTATCTATATTAACAGTGAAATATGATAAGATTCTTTTATTGGGTAATTTTAACATTTATGTTGACAATGATTCTGATTCTAGCTACTGGATTCCTTAGATTATATCCTGCATGTCAAAGGTCCTACGCATAATTGTGGCCATACTTTAGATCAGATAATTTCTCGTGGTTTAGTTGTTAAGAACGTCATAAACCTAGCTCTTACTATTTCTGAGCATCTTGCCATTCTTTTTGAGGTGAATCTGCTAGTATCTATTTAAATCCCAGGTAATTAATTCTTCAATTGCTGTTAAGCTTTCTGATGTATTGATCTCATTACCACTTTCTGAGTCCTCAGTAGATGTGCTGGTTAATACCTACAACATCACCTAGACTGGTATCTTAGATACTGTAGCGCTAA
Organism: Acipenser ruthenus; assembly: GCF_902713425.1. Taxonomy (NCBI): domain Eukaryota; kingdom Metazoa; phylum Chordata; class Actinopteri; order Acipenseriformes; family Acipenseridae; genus Acipenser; species Acipenser ruthenus. The sequence goes on from NC_081193.1 coordinate 34,243,733, forward strand.
TCAAAACTCGGAGAGTGTCTTTTAAAAATATCTCACCATGGTTTAATGATACAACTCATAGGATGAAATATGAGGGTCATAAACTAGAACGGAGATGGTGGGAAATTAAACTGCATCATTACTACTCATTACATCGCATGGAAGGCCCGCCTGTTTAAATAGGAAGGCTCTTTATTATAAATAAATAATAAAATAAATATTTGTAAAGCAAAAAAAGAGAGAAGAGACAGTGGATAATGGATGATAAAATGAAAAAAGAAACTGAAACTGAGAGATGTGGAAGAGATACAGGACGTAAGAGACAGAGACAGATAGAGACAGAGGGAGAGGGCAAGAGAACAGCTGCACTGGACGTTGGAAAAAGCCGGTCAGGAAGCGAGCCATTGAAAGGTTACATCAGAAAGACACGGATGAGATTTGCAGTCACTACAGCGGGACGAGAGAGAGTAGGTTTACATCTGAAAATGTGACATGGGGTCTGCGAGCAGTCTTACTCTGGGCCCACTTTATCACTCAACACTGTGGTTGATATTCTATAATTTGTAGTGCCAACTACACTCAGTTCTTGAGTATTTCTGAATGTCGAGATTAATGTAATTAGGATATAAGCTACACAGGTTCGCTAATTATCATGCAAGGGAGTCCACCCTCCAACCTACCACACAACCAGGACAAGGACACAGACCACGTTTTATATTTTATAGTTTATTTTTTATTATTATTTAAAAAGCCCATTTGGTTTCAGGCACACCTCACTATACCATAAAATATGCTAAATTTACAGTACAAAAGCCCTAAAATCTACGACTGCTTAACTTACTGTCTGGGGATCACTGGTATCCGAGTCCCCCCCCCCCCCAAGACGTGACTCTGACGACCCCTGTAGACCTCAGTTAACCTGCAGTCACTCTACAATAGTCAATAAAAACTGTCCTGTTATACTAAAAAACACACATTAAAATATTTAGTTAAAAACTTCATAAATAACAATACAGGACATTGCAAGAGGACCGAGCAGTAGAGATGTTCAGCAGCTTAATACAATACCACGCAGGATCTCAGCTGTAAAAGTAGTCCACAACACAGTTCGGTCCCTCCAATTGAAGGCGTGTATGCGTATACAGTAATCAGTGTCAAATGTAGTAATGCTCATAAAACAGGTATAGGGAAGACAGTCTTTCTTTAATAGTAGCATGAGACCACCTCCTTCAGTCTCAACAATTGCTGTCTTGTGTACATAATCTTTCGACTTCCAAGTTCCATGTGTCCATAAATTGGTAATATACCATAAAAATGTATAAACTACATCCTAACCTCCTCACAACATAGTATACGTTAAAAACTATGTAACAGTCGGTCCTTATTAAGAGAAATATATTGCACTACTTCATACCACAACCAGGTATAAATTCCTTCAGGGCATTCCTCACTAACCCCTCACACACACAATCTTCGTTGGACTTCAGAATTATGAGCATCAGAATTATAAACCGCTATTTGTAAAACATACACATATAAAGTGAACACTTAGCTCAAAGCGAACATGTGGTGATAAACCCCTTTATGCTAAGCGATAGAACGTGTCACACCTATTCAACCTACAACCTCCTTCAAGAAATGAAAGAGGAACTCCTCCAGGAGGTACGAGACCAGATTTCTGAGATGACTAAGACCCACTTTGGTGAGTTACAGGCTGGGAACCAGACGTCCCGTATGCCCTGCCCCCAGACTAGCTCCCAACAAGACTGGCAGATGTCAAGGTCTTGGTAGATCCCCAGACCGCCAAATTTGGTGCAGTAGAACAACAGTGGGAAGCTCAATTGGCCAATTCAAAATTAAACATAGACCAGGCCAAGAAAATAGTAACGCTGATGTGTTGTCTAGATTACCCATAGCGCAGCAGAATATGCAACTTACCCACCGGAGGGTAACCGAATCCCAGAAACAAGAATGTACCCTGTATGTCTTATAGGTGAAGCTAGGGGAATCGTTACTGAGGAGCTCACTGGTCCCACATGGGCCTGGGACCTGGCCCAATGGAGGGGATTACAAGGCAAAGATCCTAACCCTACAGTTGGTAAAAGTTTATGTGGAATGAAAAACACCACCCACTGGGGGGCAGAAGAAAGAAGAATTGACCCCACACCTTAGCAACCCTGCAATATCGGAAGCAACTTGAACTACAGGATGGAGTGATCGGTCAGAGAGTATAGGACCCTGGAACAGGTGAGAGCTTTGTCCAAATTCTCTTCCCACAGAGCAGGATGAGACGCCTATGGGAAGAATACCATGAACGCGCTGGCCACCTGGGATTAGAGAAGACCTTGTTCGTCTTGAGGAAGACTATAGACTTTGTGACGTTAAGTAGGCCTTCTGATCAGTACCAGAACCTTCTAGTAATCACCGACATGTTTACTAAATTTGCTTGGGTAGTTCCTACACGAGATCAGACTGCATTAACTACTGTACGGGCATTATGGCACCAAATGATACAACCTTTTGGCTGTCCTGAATGATTCCATTCAGATGAGGGCGCAAATTTTGAATCATTAGTAGTTAAAGAATTATGTCAGTACTATGGCTGCCGTAAAATCCGCACAACTAGGTACAACCCTCAGTATAATGGGTGTTGTGAACAGTTCAGTCAGACTCTTTTGAACCTGTTAGGCACACTCGAGAGTGAGAAACAGGATCGGTGGGTAGATCATTTACCAGAACTTGTACACACGTATAATAATGGTTCTCACACAACTACAGAGTATGGTCCTTTCTATTTAATGTTTGGACGACATGCCCGTTTGCTAATTGATATGGTGTTGGGTACGGCTAAGGAAGATCACAGGTTCAGGACCCAGGAGTGGGTGCAAAGACACCAAGCTAGGTTTACCTATGATTATGAAAAAGCAGGGGAGCATTCTAGTCAGGCCACACAGCAGATGCAGTCTTATTATGATAGGGCAGCCCGCGAGGTGCCCCTCGTCCCAGGAGAGCGGGTACTAGTGGAGGATAGTCGGAGACGAGCACGAGGTGTTAAAAGTTGCCATATGTGGTGATTGGCTGTACCCAGCCAAACCAACCAGTTTATCGAGTGCGACCCGAAGGGAGAGCAGTGCCAGAGAGAGTCCTTTACCGCAATAGCTCCGCCCCTGTCTCCATTACCCTGAGGCAGTTCCAGAAGCAGCCATAGCCATCCCTGATAGCACGTTGCCCACTCGCCTATATATATGTGTTATATTTATGATTTAGTAGCACTTTTCTTTTACTGTGTGTTTTCTTTTCTTAATTTTTTTTCTTGCGATTAATATTATTATGCTACATATTTCTACTTTTGACATTCACAGGAATGTGGTGCTTATTTAGCAGTTTATCTTCATTGGTTTATATTTGATTAAAAATATTATGTTGTACTGTTATTTGTTTAATGTAGCAGCAGCTATAGTATGTAACTGTGAAACGTTTACTTTATTGGGATATCGAAAGCTTGCAACAGAACAATTCGGTTAGCGTTAAAGTCTTTACCCACTATAAAAACTCAAAAGTTTCAGGGAGAACGATGACCGTAACATTACACACTTTATTACTATAAAATGAGACTTAGTGGAACGACATTTGAGAGTTTGTTATAAACCAGTGCTGTGCTTTAAAAATACTCCAAATGCATATTTTGTATAATTTATTGCATTCATAATGCTATTTGGGATAGAGAATGTTCAATGTTCACTAAACTTTGCCCCTTGCTGTGACAAATATATCCGACACTTGCCTTTGATTCATCATGATGTCAAACATATATTATTATAGAAATAACAGAATGCAATGTAATTATGTGTTGTCTATATATTCACTTGTCAACATGAACTATAAATCAAAAATGAATGAATGCCGCCAATGCCTTGAGACTCTGAGTTCGAGCAATTACATCACCAGATCCGGGTTCGATTAGAAAAGAATAATTAGTTTGTGAAGAAAACTTCGACCATCTTATATGTGATTATATTATGTGTCTGTAGGGGTCAAAAAATGAAAGATAATGTCATATAGATCACCATCCCCCACCACCCCCGCCCCCGCCCCCGCCCCCGCCCTCGCCCTATAGCAAATGACACCCCTGCAGGGCACCATATACCCCCAGATTCTGACACAAAACTTGTGCTAAAGAATGTCTTTAGGAAGTATACTCAAAATTGGCTGAGTAGCACACAGATGGGAGAACATAAAATAGCCAATAACCCATAATCCCTGTGGGGTAATGTAATAAGTTAAAATGACTAAAATATCAAATTCTTCCATTAAGGGCATGAGTATAACGGTAATATATATATATATATATATATATATATATATATATATATATATATATATATATATATATAAAATTTAAGCTAATCACTTTTGACTATTATACATTTTTTATACATTTTTTCTTTCTAAAGACTCTAAGTACATTAATCATGTATTTGAAAGAGATTAATACTGCTGCCGACCATGCATGAATGGCCTTCTCTTGTTTGTATCTATTATATCTATTACTATGTTCTTATGCACAGAAATCAATGGAACTGAGAGCAGAGCTGTCTGTCAGTTAAAGCAGCTATTACAGGAGAGAGTATTACAGCAGTTTAGTGTCCTCTGCATTTGGCATTTTCACATTTAATTCAGACTTTCTGAATGCTACAGTGGGTGGGGGGAACTTGTCCCAATCAGAAGAGTTCAAATCAGGGCTAGACCACCTCACTACTGGCATTGCTTCTTTTTTTAGCCTTTATTGAGAGCAACCAACAAACGTAAGCACCTGGAGTTTGCTAAACGGCATTGGCACTTCGTTAGAACCGGATGTTATGGTCAAATGAGACGAAAATAGAGCTCTTTGGCCACGCACACCAGCGGTGGGTTTGGCGTCGAAAGAAGGATGCATGTGCAGAAAAGAACCTCATACCTACTGTAAAATATGGTGGTGGATCTTTGATGTTATCGGGCTGTTTTGCTTCCACTGGTCCTGGGGCCCTTGTTAAGGTCAACAGCATCATGAACTCTACCCAGTTAACGGAGCATTTTAGCCAGAAACCTGGTTGCCTTTGCCAGGAGGCTGAAACTTGGCCGCAAGTGGATCTTCCAGCAAGACAATGACCCCCAACACACATCAAAATCCACAAAGAAATGGTTAATTGACCACAAAATCAACATTTTGCAATGGCCATCTCAGTCTCCGGACTCGAACCCCATTGAAAACCTGTGGTTTCAACTGAAGAGGGCAGTCCATAAGCACAGACTGAAGGATATCAAGGATCTGGAAAGATTCTGTATGGAGGAATGGTCTAAGATCCCTCCCAATGTGTTCTCCAATCTCATTAAACATTATAGAAAAAGACTCAGTGCTGTTATCCTTGCAAGGGAAGGGTGCACAAAGTACTGAAAACAAGGGTGCCAATAATTATGACACTTCATTTTTTTGGGAAATAAATTTAGAATTTGAGAAATGTGTAATTTTGGTTGATTCCATTGAATCATTAATAAAGTCAAATATATTCCACATGTTGGAAAATCACAATATAGCTCAGTACTGGTATTATTTATTTTATACAGTCTTTTTTGCTCATTTTTATCAAGGGTGTCACTAATTTTGGAGGTGACTGTATATATATAATCTGCCATTTAAAACGTGGCTTAGCAATTCTTTCAGTTTATCAGAGCAATGTGCTTCGTACATCTGTGAGTGTGTACTATTTATAGTGACTACAAAAGATCAGCTTGACTCTGATCCTGTGCGAAAAGCAAATCTAAAACAGTATGAGAACTGTGCCACAGCCAACTTAAACAGAAGCTTGCTCATCCTGAATGTAATGCAAGTGACATTTAATGGGCCTCTGTATCTGATCTAATGCCTGCCCAGAGGCTTTGGTTATATGGCCATTGCTTTTTTTTCCTCCTAGTGATGGGGGCAAGCAATATGTTTAATCCCCTGTATGACTGATGATAAATTACACACCATATGGTCTACCCTTTGGCGCTGTAATGACCAGGTTCCCTATTCAATTTGTACCATCTGGATACGTCTACAAGGTGGTGTTTGCACTGGGATGCATGTTTTCAATTAATAACCAAGGAGAAAGATGATGGCTCACAGAGCGTAGGGTTAGGCTGATGTGTTAATGATACAATGCGTTCTATTTTTGACTTGAAAATGTCCTAAAATGTGACTATACACAGAGGGTGTACTTAATAGATCTAAACAGTCTTTGATCTAAATACTAAGGCTGGGGGCGATGGCTAATTTTTCACTATCGATATATCGTTCTCCAAAAAAGCAGATGCATCGATTTATCGACGTTATTAAAGGGTAAAAAAAAACCCTATAAAAACACAGTAATACATGTGGAGTTGTCAATTACTGTGTAACATTGCTAGTAACGCTTTAAAAACTATTATGAATACTAATTTTAATATATATATATATATATATATATATATATATATATATATATATATATATATATTACCTTATTCGTGTTGATTCATGTTGAAGTTGGGGGTCAAAGCACAAAAAAAAGAGTTGTTTAAATCCATAACAAGGTCAGACTAACAACCAGGCAAGAGAAAAAAAAATTAAAAAGTTATCACTGTCCACAACAGTTTAGTAACAAGAGTGTTGTCTGTGGCTTATATTTTAATTGTGTTAAGGAACATGATAGTGTCCACATTTTGTTTTAATTTAAGTGATGACAATCTGCCCAGCATTACTGAATACCTGCTCACTAGGGACTGACATTGCCGGGATGCTTATACTTCTGACCAAAGATACAACTTTTGGAACGATTTTGGTTCATGTTTAGTCTGGGGTAGTTCAGTTGAATAAATGCAGATTCTGTTTGAAGTCTTATAGGGTGCCATCTCATTAGATGGTCACGCAGATTAGTTGTGTTACCGGAGTATCCCAAACATTACTTTCTTTACTTTACTTTCTTGCCATCTTACTTTAGAAAATAATTGCCAAACATCGGAAGGCGTTGTATTTGTAGCTCGGTCGATACAGTATTTAATTCTAACTAGGGCTTCTGATTTTCCGTTTTAACCGATAAAACCCGATAAAACACCCCCGGTACAAAAAATAAATAAAATCGGTGGATAGCTAATAAACACCAGAAAAACTGTGGAAATGGTTAATTAATTCAAGTTGACTTTACCCTTTTTCCATTCAAAAATAAAACCTACTACAAAAATAATAATAAATACATTTCCACATTCCCACATTTCTATTAGAGACTCCGCTTGCGAGATTTAAAACAAGATTACAATCAGGATGGTGGCTTGCTAGCGGGATTTAAAGCTGTATTGCAGTTAAGAAGTTAAGATACAAAGGATTTAAAACAGAATTGTGGCAAAATGTACAAATATGCGTACACACAAAAACCCCAAAAGAATGTGCCCGTGACCATAGGGATTTCGTTGTGGAAGACAGCAAAGGAAAGAAGGTACAACTTATGTGTGCAAGTACTGTCGAGTTACTATAGATATTTTGACACACAAAAAAAAAAAAAACACTCAAGCATTTTGGATAGTAACCGAAAACACTAATTTCATACAGTATATCAAAAACAAAAGCCCCGAAAATAACCGATTTACATAAAACTCGAAAATAGCTAAAAATAAGCACCGAAAAATACAATTAATAAAAACCTGAAAAACAGAAGCCCTAATTATAACACAACGCTCTTAACTTGCTATGTTACTTTGAAAACTCCTGCACTGATCCAATCCCATCAGTAAACACTCACAGGGGGCGGGGCAGAAGAGAGAAGGTGAGCTCAATCGCGTGCAGATTCAGTGAGTCAGACCTGAGGGGATTAATGCAAAATATATAATGAAAAATAAAAACTTTCCCTTGTTTAAACTCTTTACACAAAACGTTGCACAAGGTTGACTATCGACAGTTGTCAAACTATCGCTAGTCTTACTAAATACGACTAGGGCGTCTGCTTTTCGGGTTTTACCCGATTTATCCCGATGTATCCCCACCGAATGCTTTTTTCTGCATTTAGGTTAAACCCGAAAACTCACCGAATAGGCACATACACGAATAAACGCATGCGCATTTTTCTGTGATTCAAATGCAACTGACCAGAATGGCGCTGGTGACAGTAAGCTGATTTACCTATTAGAAAAATGGGGCTGGTACGAGACACGTCTTCATGGAAGGTTTTGGGGTACTATTCAGCACAAACATTTGCGGTTATATTCTGTGTTCACGATTCATCCCATAGTTTAGACGGAAGCTGTTGGGTGCTGCTGTGGGCACCAAAATAAACTACAGCAAATCAACATGCCTGTATTTCTGATTTAAAAATAATAATAATAATAATAATAATAATAATAATAATAATAATAATAATAATAATAATAATAATAAAAATGGTTTCCTATGTGAGACAATTTCTGCAAATGTCTGTGCAGAACTGTGAATTCTGTAATAATTTCTGTGATCGCAGAATTAGGGAATCTTGGTAGGGTTAGTGACTTGTTCGTTTATGATTAAAAAATATTGTAGTGTTGGATGTAAAGATGTACGCAAAATAAAATAAAGTAGGTGAGTAGAAAACATTCTTATTACGTACTGTATCATACATGCTAACATTCTGACAATTAAATATAGTTAAATATTGATCACTTGATTTGGTATGTTTGATGTTTATAAATAAGGGTTAAATTAACGTTTGGGGAGGGGGATCCACGATAAGGTCCTGCAGTGGGGCCCATCTTCCTACTCCTCTGACACTGATATAAGTATTAGATTTTTCAAAATTACAGCAATATAGCTTTAAGGTTTTTTTGGGGGGGAGGGGGAGGTTGCACACTTTTCTTCCCAGTTATTTGTTTTATGAGTGTGTTTAAGCCAAGAGTATTTAGATGAAACAGTCGATCGTTTCTCTTAGCATGGAGTAAAGTTGTTTAGTTTGCTCGTATGTTCTGTGTGCAATTATACTTGCAACTCCACTACAAAATAAAACTTGATTGGAATGGAGAAATGCCTCCATATACAGTATGTGTGTGTGTGAGAAAGAGAGAGAGAGAGAGCTGTAGTCACAAGTTTGCATAACCCAATGTGTGGAAATACACATACGTTGGGTATTTAAACTGTTGACCACAACTTTGTTGTCAACACTTTGTGCTTAAGCATTTGTTTATTTCTTTCTAAATAAAACCCGATTTCTACCCAAAATTATTCAGCCCCCTTAAGTTAATACTTTGTAGCGCCACCTTTTGCTGCGATTACAGCTGTAAGTCGCTTGGGGTATGTCTCTATCAGTTTTGCACATCGAGAGACTGAAATTTTTGCCCATTCCTCCTTGCAAAACAGCTCGAGCTCAGTGAGGTTGGATGGAGAGCATTTGTGAACAGCAGTTTTCAGTTCTTTCCACAGATTCTCGATTGGATTCAGGTCTGGACTTTGACTTGGCCATTCTAACACCTGGATATGTTTATTTGTGAACCATTCCATTGTAGATTTTGCTTTATGTTTTGGATCATTGTCTTGTTGGAAGACAAATCTCCGTCCCAGTCTCAGGTCTTTTGCAGACTCCATCAGGTTTTCTTCCAGAATGGTCCTGTATTTGGCTCCATCCATCTTCCCATCAATTTTAACCATCTTCCCTGTCCCTGCTGAAGAAAAGCAGGCCCAAACCATGATGCTGCCACCACCATGTTTGACAGTGGGGATGGTGTGTTCAGGGTGATGAGCTGTGTTGCTTTTACGCCAAACATAACGTTTTGCATTGTTGCCAAAAAGTTCGATTTTGGTTTCATCTGACCAGAGCACCTTCTTCCACATGTTTGGTGTGTCTCCCAGGTGGCTTGTGGCAAACTGTAAACAACACTTTTTATGGATATCTTTAAGAAATGGCTTTCTTCTTGCCACTCTTCCATAAAGGCCAGATTTGTGCAGTATACGACTGATTGTTGTCCTATGGACAGAGTCTCCCACCTCAGCTGTAGATCTCTGCAGTTCATCCAGAGTGATCATGGGCCTCTTGGCTGCATCTCTGATCAGTCTTCTCCTTGTATGAGCTGAAAGTTTAGAGGGACGGCCAGGTCTTGGTAGATTTGCAGTGGTCTGATACTCCTTCCATTTCAATATTATCGCTTGCACAGTGCTCCTTGGGATGTTTAAAGCTTGGGAAATCTTTTTGTATCCAAATCCGGCTTTAAACTTCTCCACAACAGTATCTCGGACCTGCCTGGTGTGTTCCTTGTTCTTCATGATGCTCTCTGCGCTTTAAACGGACCTCTGAGACTATCACAGTGCAGGTGCATTTATACGGAGACTTGATTACACACAGGTGGATTCTATTTATCATCATTAGTCATTTAGGTCAACATTGGATCATTCAGAGATCCTCACTGAACTTCTGGAGAGAGTTTGCTGCACTGAAAGTAAAGGGGCTGAATAATTTTGCACGCCCAATTTTTCAGTTTTTTATTTGTTAAAAACGTTTGAAATACCCAATAAATTTCGTTCCACTTCATGATTGTGTCCCACTTGTTGTTGATTCTTCACAAAAAATTACAGTTTCATATCTTTATGTTTGAAGCCTGAAATGTGGCAAAAGGTCGCAAAGTTCAAGGGGGCCGAATACTTTCGCAAGGCACTGTATATATATATATATATATATATATATATATATATATATATATATATATATATTAAAAATCCACCCGATTTCACCTGATTTTTTCATTAAATAATTCTACCCGAGCATGTCACCCAAAAATCAGAATCCCTAAATATGACCAATGTTCAGTTTGTTTTTAATAGTCCCTTTGCATACCAAGGTTATGAAAAAAAAAGTTTAACCTTTAATGAAGCCTCTTTAGTGTATTTCATTTTATTTAAGCAACCACAGTATGTATATAGATCAATTCAATACATGTATGTTATATGAAATGCACTGAATTCCACAGCAAGCATACAAAACAGTCCATTTATTATGTTATATAGGCAGCCATGGCTAATCCAACACCTCCCCCAAGAGACAGTGTATAACTAACTACTTTGTATCTGCATTCAGGAATGCCTTTTGCCCTGTCTAGCCATCCTTAGTCATGTCATTTATCAGTATCTGTCACCCATGGTGTCTTCATTACATCATGACACTGGGTGCAGCGCACTTCATAAAAGAGAAATCGGTATCACTGTGTATAAAGAGGACATCCAGTCAAATTAATGCTATTAATATATAAGAGGCAATGGCAGAGAGTAATAAATCACCCAGGAATGTAGTTGTTTAGATCCTAGATTACAAATTTATAGGCTTCCTGAAATCCCCCCAACCATGCTTATAAAGCTGACAGGAAGGCAATTGAAGAAGCACTGATACAATATGATAAAATGCTGCATTTGTGTGCCTTACTTAATTCAAATACTGCATTATAAAGACATTAAATAAGTATTTAAAAGGACCAGTTGTTTGTAAATTAATTTGCATATTATATTGTATGTAAGCACCCTTAGTACCTGTGCCCCAAAATATTTTCACAACATAAAACAATGTGAACCAGCTTTGAAATACACAAAACACCTATTTTCTCTATGAAAACTGGGTGCAATTTAAAAATGAATGACTATTTATATTTGCATTAAACACAACATATTTGCACTGTGAACAATTACTTTAGAATTAAACAGGAATGTGTTACAATGCCTTTAGAATTAAACAGCAGTTTATAATTAAGCAATAGAACCCTGTACAGCAACAGTGCCCATCGATGAAGGCTCTGTGTGGTAGTTGACTGGAGTTATGCATCCCGAGCTGAAGGCAAAGGCACTAACGAAAGTCAAGATCAACTACCAATGTACAGCCTTCATCGAGAGGGTTTAATTACTACTGTTACTAGGTTCTAATCGGGACATGACTTATAATATCTAACGCAGCATAAGACTTGAGACAAAATGCAAATGTATTGAAGAGATGGGTGCAAGAACTTCCTAAGCACCCGTTTTTAAAACTGATGTGTGAAATAATTTAGCAGTTTCTTGCTCATACTACCTTGACATTTATTTGTGTACAATTTTAAACCACTTACATACAGATAAAAAAAAAAATTAAATAAAAAAAAAACTTGATATAGCATGCATGTACTGATGTTCTACAGCAGTCATACTCAAATGGCGGACCGTGGTCCGTGTCCAGACCCAGGAAAGGGTCAATATGGAGCGAACAGCACCAAACTTAACGATATCGAAGTCAATAAATTAACTTCAGACAGCTTTTAAACATGATCGACCTGGCGCCGTTTCCCAAGTGCAGCGCAGCCTTTCTCTGTCTCTAGCAGCGGTGAAGCAACGCCAGCCTGCGGCTGCGTCCTATCCAATCGCGTGCATTTATGCAAATTAGTCTTGTGAAGAAAGCCGCGTCTTATCCAATCGCATGAATATATGCAAATATCTTCGACAGTGAAAGACGTTGTTGGGACTGGGTGCAAGCAGCAGGCAGACACACACGGAAATACATCCGGGTCATTCCACCAAAGCGGTACGATTTGGACTTTGACTTTTTTGTGCCTGATATGCTCAGAGTCCGTAGCGCTCGTGAAAAGTGCCTCTCCTTGTATGAGCTGAAAGTTTAGAGGGACGGCCAGGTCTTGGTAGATTTGCAGTGGTCTGATACTCCTTCCATTTCAATATTATCGCTTGCACAGTGCTCCTTGGGATGTTTAAAGCTTGGGAAATATTTTTGTATCCAAATCCGGCTTTAAACTTCTCCACAACAGTATCTCGGACCTGCCTGGTGTGTTCCTTGTTCTTCATGATGCTCTCTGCGCTTTAAACGGACCTCTGAGACTATCACAGTGCAGGTGCATTTATACGGAGACTTGATTACACACAGGTGGATTCTATTTATCATCATTAGTCATTTAGGTCAACATTGGATCATTCAGAGATCCTCACTGAACTTCTGGATAGAGTTTGCTGCATCCGGGTCATTCCACCAAAGCGGTACGATTTGGACTTTGACTTTTTTGTGCCTGATATGCTCAGAGTCCGTAGCGCTCGTGAAAAGTGCCAATGTGACAAGAAACACAGTCATTTCGAGCAAACGTATCCCCAAAACACAGAGGTGAGAACGAGAAAAATAAATCAGCTCAAAGCCTAATATGAGAGGTCCACCAAAGTTCTTGTCCATTCCCTGACAGCCCAAGAACGTGCAATGGAGTGCTCACTGAGAATAGCTTGGGTTTTGGGAAAACGCAAAAAGCCATTTACTGACGCAGAGATGGTTAAAGAAGGCATGAGTGAAGTTGCTGAGACCTTGCTTGATGGTAAACAAAAAGATGAGCTGAAGGAAAAGATAAAACAGATCCCACTGTCAGATTCCACAGCAATGAAAAGAACTGAAATATTAGCTGAAGATGTGATTTCACAACTTGATGTGGCCATTCAGAATGCACCATGCATTTCTTTAGCTGTGGATGAATCAACAGTTACCACCGATAATGCCCAGCTTCTGGTATTTGTGAGATTTTATGACAGAACAAAGAAGGAATTCTGTGAGGACCTGTTGGGTTTAACAACTCTTGAAGCACACACACGAGGAGAGGACATCCATGAGGCCATCAAAGGGACGTTGACAAAAAGGGGGATAGATCTGAAGTTGGTGGTCTCCATCACCACAGATGGAGCTCCAGCCATGATAGGAAGAGGGAGGGGACTGGTTGCACATTTGAAAGAGGACCACCCTGACCTCACATCTTACCACTGCATCATCCACCAATCTGTCCTGTGTGCCAGTCTGGGAGAAGAGTATGCTGAGGTCATGACAACAATGATGAAACTGATAAACTTTTTGAGAGCATCATCATCCCTACAGCACAGTCTGCTAAGAGGCTTTCTGACAGCTGTCAATGCCAGCTATGATGACTTACTACTGCACAACAATGTGAGATGGCTCAGCAAAGGCAGGGTTTTGGAGCACTTTTGGACCATTCGGGAGGAGTTCAAATCTTTCCTATCAGAGCAAAAGAGTGAAAAGGCAACTCAGTTTACACAGTTTTTGGAAGATGTGGAGAAAATGCAAACAGCTGCATTTTTGGCAGACATTATATCACATCTTAATGAGCTCATTGTTAAGCTGCAGGGACAGAACAACACAGTGTGTGATTTGATAACAGCAGTCCGGGCTTTCCAGAGGAAATTGGAGATTTTCAAGACTGATCTCCAGGGAGAACTTGTCCACTTCCCCAAACTTATGGAGCAAACCCGGGGAGAGAAAGATGATGGATAACTTCAAGGCTCGCTTTGATGACTTCGCTCTTGGAAGATAACTGCTGCTGTTCATACAGAACCCCTTCTTGGTCACAAATGTCACAGTTTTCAGATGAAGCAAAACAGACCTTCAGATGGGTAAATGTTGCATCATTACAAATGGAGTTGATTGAACTGCAAGAAAATGTGGCTTTGAAAGAGCAGGTTGGTGATTGTGACCCTGTCACTTTCTGGGGAAAGATGGTGCCTGCAGCTGGTTTCCCTGTTCTAAACAAAATGGCACTACACATCCTGACCATGTTTGGCTCCACATACTGCTGTGAGTCAGCCTTCTCCACAATGAACATTATTAAAACCAAATACCACACCAGGCTCACCAATGAACACCTGCACCAGTGTCTTAGAATTGCACTCACACCATTTTTGCAAAAGTTCAAAGTATTGGCAGGAGAAAAAAAAGTCATTTCTCTCATTAGTCATTGATGCAAGGCCCAGAGTGACTTGTGCATGCATGGAACACAGTCTGTGCACTCAGATGTTCTCCTCTACTGGACTCTCCTTTGTTGTCCATAAAATGTGCACTTTAGTTTTTATTATTATTATTTATTCATTTAAGAGAAATGCAAGGCCCATGTACAAAGGCTTACAGTGACTTTTTTTTGCATACAGATTACTATGCAACCACTTTTGTTCTTCAGCAATGTTGTCACAAATGTGCACTTTATTATATTTTTGTAAAAAGAGAACCTATTAGTTTTTTTAATACTTTTTGTTGTACTCATTTCTTTGAAGCAGCATGACAAATAGTAATAGCCTGCTTACTACTACAGTACAGCCTGTACAATGCACATTTTCACAGTCAAAATAAAGAAGTTTTTTGTAATTCATTTAAATGCATCTGATTGGTCTCATTTAATGTATTTAATAGTAGTCCTAAAAACATCTGATATAAAACCATGTATCCCAAATCATAATATGGACAATGGTAAGTTTGTTACTATGCTGTACTAGAGCACCGATAAATGACGATATCCATCCGGACCTTTCCCCCTTAGGAAATTTGTGTGACTGGACCTTCTCAAATTGTATTTGAATACCCCTGTTCTACAGCATGCAAATGCTGGTTCATACATACACTTGAACCTTGCAAACACCACTCATAATGATTTCTATTTACATATATATATATATATATTTTTTTTTTTAATTTAGTCGTAGCCAATTTTTTACCCCGGTTTTCTCCCCAATTTAGTATGCCCAATTATTATCTGTATCCTCGGCTCACCGCTCGCAACCCCCCCCCCCCCCCCGCCGACTCGGGAAACGGCGGCTGGAGCACACGTCCTCCAAAACGTGCTCCTGCCAAGCCGTCATTTTCCGCACTCAGAAATTGTTTTTTCATTAAAATGCTAAATGTGTTTTGTATTTTTGTTCTGATCCAAATTCTAACTTTGCTCTACATGACTTTTCTGTTCAATGTTACAGTGGAATTAGACGACGACACACTGCACACTGCTTTAATTTTGCCTGCATTGATTTGCATTCACAAAGGCTTATATTAATTAGTTTCATACTGTGTGTCATATTGTCTCCTCACAGATTTCATGGTAACTGTAGTAAATAATGAAGCCAATTTAAAAATACCCCAGAGATTAGCAGATACAACATGCACCTACACAAATATGATGTGTTGTCTGTGACCTAATATCATTGGGACACATAGATGCAGCACAAATTTCACATACAATGCATAATTTAACCAATCTGGAAGAAAAATGTACTCACGACTCATAAAGGACATTGGGAGTGTATGTTTGTCATTTTTGGCCCATGTCTAAACAATAAGTAACAGTACAGTATTCTTGTTTTATGGCATCAACATGTTCAAAGGAAATGTCTGGATGCTGTAAATGGCTACTGCGAACTGAAGTGCAAATGGATTTTGGACAGTAGATTACCAAGCTCATAGTGCTGCTGTAGTGTCATATAAATGAATGTTATCTGGAGAAAATGGTTTTCTTTATTATTAAGTCTCCTGTTAGGGGTGTGACGGTGATGAATGTTGTATGTCCCGTGAGATTAACATTTCTGTCTGAATGCATTATAGGTCAGTTCACAACATATGACAAGCTGTGTAGTGGTAATTTAAGGATATGTCTGTTTGAAATTCCCTGGCGCTATGGTGTGGATTGTCTAAATGCCCATCGGGCTGAGAAAACTTGCCTGTTTCTTCCTTAATGTTGCATCACATGCAGTGTTGATTAATTTTATTTGTATACAGCAAGATTAACAGAAGTACAGTACATGTATCTGGTGCCCCCTACTGGATAAACAATAATTATCAACCTCAGTGAAGGAATAAAACAGAAGTGAGTTCCAATAAATAATTTATTGTTGTTATTGTAATGGCAGTGTGCCTCCTGTTGAATTTACCAGGAAACCATATACATTACAATATTTTACAACTTCTAAGATTTCAGGACTGTGTCTGACTACCTTCCAAGTGCAGGACAGTACAAAAAATTTTTGATTTTAATTAGTTTTTGATACAAGTACTTCAATCATAATTTTGCTGCTGTGCGTTACAGAAAAAAACAGAACATAGCATTTTTTTTTTCTTTCAACCTAACACTGGAAATGTCTCCAAGGCATCAAGTGCATCTTTCTTATTCCGTACATAAACACATTTTAAACTGTAACAGGAGAGATCTGTGCTGACTGTTTGGCGCATTCATGGTTCTGCAGGAAGAGGGCAGCAACCCGTAAGATCCGCCTGTCAGTCATGGCAATGACACAGAGAGGTGGGACGAGGGTGTGTGGTCTCTCCCTCTCTCTGAATGGTTGGGAGGCGGGCCTTGGGGGATTGCTGGGCCTATAAAATAACACTCTGTTGTTCCCTCAGGTCGGCCCCTATAGGACGACAAACGAGCGAGTGGAAGCTCTATTGACAGACCGAGAATGAAAACAAAACAAAACAAAACAAAATAAAGTAAATATAGGGGTAGTGGAGAAACCGTGGGCAGGCCCCAAAAGTATAGATGGGAGTCTGAGGGAACGGTGGAGTGTAGGACGGAGACCCGGACCATGCGGGTAACAACGGTCGGGGAAACGCTGCAGAGTGCAGCACCTTTATTTTGTAGTTTTGTAGTAGTGTTTTGTTTTTCCCTTTTTCTTTGTGCCTTTTGTTTTCATTATTATTTTGAGCACTTGTATGTGCACTGGACTGTATACCGGTATTGGTACCCCTATGTTCCTGATTACTGTTGTCAGTATTCAGGCCACGGACAACAGCGCCCTCTGTGGGTAAAAATAAATCAGTGCGCCTGAGCGGCGTTACAAATAAAGTTTTGTCTCCTCTGTATCAGTGAATTGCCCACCACCCTTCCACATAAACACATTCACATTGTATTACTATATACATCCTTCCTGCATGCTAGACAGTTGGTGACACTCTAGGAGAAGACTACATATATGAACCTGAATGGAACATCATTTTTGTATCCTTAATAATATCAGGAATGCAGTGAATATTTGAAAAGTTATTGGTCTATTTCTACCAAACCAAAAACCTTTTCACAATAAAAATTAACATTAGATTATACCATACTGTAAGAATTGTAGAAATGTTTATTAATTATGTCTTATTCCTGCACTATTTATTCTCCTAAACATAACATTTATTAATAAAGTATAATCACGATTTAAATGACTTATGATTGACAGACACTTTGTTAAACAGAATTTAGACAGAATAGTTAACAGAGTTTAGACATAATTTATTGGCTCCAGATAATATAGATTAACATAACCTTTGAAAACTATAATTCTAAGCGAATTAAAGTAGTTAACTAGCTTTTAACCAATGGTTAGATAAGGATATTCACCTCTCTATTGGGAGCCACATTGAGTGGATTCTGCAGTTTTTGACCGGCAACAGTGTAGGTTATGATGACGCTAACTGCAGCTTAATTGGGATATCCCATATTTATACAGAAAACTATCAGAAGATTTCACCTACAACATTTTCACTCCTATTCCCCAGGTTATACAAACAGGTTATTTAACAGCACTTGCCTCCTTTGTATTTGCTGCTTCCTTAATCAAGATAGTTGCACCTTTGATCTAAGTTACGGTGTTGCTTATTTTCTCTGCAATACCATGCCTTGTGGAGATAGTTAGGTCTGCACAATATAAAGTGTCAGGAAAAAACAAACAAATAGAAGTATATATCAACATATCAGTTAGTCCTGATGCAATTTATCAACACTTTGCTTTAAACAGAGGCCATGTGCAACAACCCATAACTGTATTTTGTTTTGGCTGGAGTCAGGTTAATGAATGTTACATTTTTTATTTCTTTATAAATATTGCTTTTCTTGATACTATGGATTCACACAAATCAAATCAAATGGAGCAATGAGTAAATAAGAAGTGCTTGGTATTTTAGAGTTAATTCCTGCATGAGATGGCATTGTTTTTTTATACAAATATTTTGTATTTTCATTTTTCACTTTGAGAAGTTTTGTTTAACTCCTGTTTGCTAGTATTTAGGCTGCAGTTAATATATCCTGAAGGCTAATTTTTCTCCCTTGTGTGTGATTAATTAAATGATTAGGTAGCAATGTGGTCCAGCAGCTTATCAAAACTTTGACATTTAATCGTCCACCAAAAGAAAAATACATCTCCAGTTATGCTTTTTGGCTTTCAAATCTATAATGGTTTTTAATAGACAGTGGAGATAATAATGTTATCTTAACAAACAGGAAAATGTTAGCAAGGGAGTGTGGCAGTGTGCCCTGCCAATGTGTGTGTTTTGTGTTGCGTGTGGTGTGTTAATGTTGGTGTATAGTTATTGGTGCACGGAATATAAATGGGTCTGTGCAACACGAGTGATTTAAAATATATAGTTGTATTTAGGCACGAGGATTGCATAATCACTTCACGTGCAGATAAAAAATAATGTATAATTGTAATAATTGTATGTTGCCCTGGATAAGGGTGTCTGCTAAGAAATAAATAAATAAATAAATAAATAAATAAATAAATAAATAATAATAATAATAATAATAATAATAATAATAATTTATCCCTCTATTATGTGGTAGGTTTTATCAATTTTATTTTTGTAATTTATTTTCTAAACATATAATAAACATGCAATTAGCTATATGTGTTCTGTTGGTTCTAGCTATTATCTCATTTTCAGGAATATTTTTAATATTTTAATTGAAATGATTTAATACAGTTCAGTAAAGTATATTGCAGTTCCTGTAGCTTTGCAGTACATATGCTGCAACAGGTGAGGGCACTGTTGCCTTAGAAACATACTGTATGTGCTACACGAGATTATTACACGTCTAAAACAGCTCTGTTTGCAATAGTGTGAAATCCATTCCTACCCCACATGCAACAAAAGAAAATACCATTAATATCCCAGAAAAATCCTTCAAAAAGCAAGGAAAATTTATAATATATTTTATTCAGATTTGTAAATTACAAACGTGCAGCTTTTTTCAGTTTAGGTGGTTTGTGTAGTACCGGTGTTCTGCTATTTTGAGGTTGCGCATGCCTGAAAAATGTATAAACAACTTCCGCTAAGAAAGCACGGACGTGCCAATTCAAATCTGGTACGTTATGCTATTTTTGGTCTTTTACATCTTTTTAAATTGAATGTATCATATGTTTCCACCATTAAGAAAATAGTTTGCAAATACCTTGCAATACATTGGGTCTTGTACATTTTTTTTTTACTTCTGCGACTTTGCGATGGACTTCTCATTTTGTCTTGTTCGTCGTGAATTTTTTTTTTCTTTTTAGAGAAACTGATTGTGTGTTTCCAGTTTAAGTTTGCAATATATATATATATATATATATATATATATATATATATATATATATATATATATATATATATATATAAACTAATGGTTTGCACAAAAAAAAGTATAATTAATGATAGATGTACCTCTGTTTGACAATAGGGAAACACATCACATAGCAATTGATTGCACCTGTACCATAATCTCACAGAGTACCACTTTCTAACATTACACAGGTTGTTTTGGTAACACATTGTGACGATGTACCACAGCAGCTGAGACTCGATTCACTTAAACCAGTCCAAACTGGTTCCTGAATCAATACCCTGTGTATGGATGTTGTTTGTTAGCATTGTAATATAGATTTATTACAAATGCCTTTTACATAGTAGTCCTATGTTTAGAAATAGATTATACAGTAGGTTGTTGTAAAGGTTTCTTTTGCAGGTGTGCTCCTTTAATCATAAAAACATACCTTTAAAAAGTAAAATGACAGTACATCAGGGTGAAAGCCTGACAAAGCAAAGGCAAACAACATAAAGAATAAATGTTAAAGCATGATAAACAATTAGACCTTTATATGGTCTGTCACAATAAAGTGGTAAAACCGAACCTGTAACATCTCCTATTTTTTACAATGTGGAAAAACCGAACTTTCAGGTCTGACCAATAGGAAAATAATATACAGACGTGCTCAAATTTGTTGGTACCCCTCCACAAAAAACGAAGAATGCACAATTTTCTCTGAAATAACTTGAAACGGACAAAAGTAATTGGCATCCACCATTGTTTATTCCATATTTATTAGAAATCAGACTTTGCTTTTGATTTTTTATTCAACATAATATTGTAAATAAGAAAACAAATGAAAATGGCATGGACAAAAATGATTGGACCGCTAACCTAATATTTTGTTGCACAACCTTTAGAGGCAATCACTGCAATCAAACGTTTTCTGTAGCTCTCAATGAGACTTCTGCACCTGTTAACAGGTAGTTTGGCCCACTCTTCCTGAGCAAACTGCTCCAGCTGTCTCAGGTTTGATGGGTGCCTTCTCCAGACTGCAAGTTTCAGCTCTTTCCATAGATGTTCGATAGGATTCAGATCAGGACTCATAGAAGGCCACTTCAGATTAGTCCAGTTTTGTTCTTATCCATTCTTGGGTGCTTTTAGCTGTGTGTTTTGGGTCATTATCCTGTTGGAGGACCCATGACCTGCGACTGAGACAGAGCTTTCTGACACTGGGCAGTACGTTTCGCTCCAGAATGCCTTGATAGTCTTGATTTCATTGTGCCCTACACAGATTCAAGGCACCCTGTGCCAGGCGCAGCAAAGCAGCCCCAAAACATAACCGAGCCTCCTCCATGTTTCACTGTAGGTATGGTGTTCTTTTCTTTGAAAGCTTCATTTTTTCGTCTGTGAACATAGAGCTGATGTGACTTGCCAAAAAGCTCCAGTTTTGACTCATCTGTCCAAAGGACATTCTCCCAGAAGGATTGTGGCTTGTCAATATGCATTTTAGCAAATTCCAGTCTGGCTTTTTTATGTTTTTCTTTCAAAAATGGAGTCCTCCTGGGTCTTCTTCCATGGAGCCCACTTTCGCTCAAAAAGTGACGGATGGTGCGATCAGAAACTGACGTACCTTCACCTTGGAGTTCAGCTTGTATCTCTTTGGCAGTTATCCTTGGTTCTTTTTCTACCATTCGCACTATCCTTCTGTTCAATCTGGGGTCGATTTTCCTCTTGCGGCCGCACCCAGGGAGGTTGGCTACAGTTCCATGGACCTTAAACTTCTTAATAATATTTGCAACTGTTGTCACAGGAACATGAAGCTGCTTGGAGATGGTCTTGTAGCCTTTACCTTTACCATGCTTATCTATTATTTTCTTTCTGATCTCCTCAGACAACTCTCTCCTTTGCTTTCTCTGGTCCATGTTCAGTGTGGTGCACACAATGATACCAAACAGCACAGTGACTACTTTTCTCCATTTAAATAGGCTGAATGACTGATTACAAGATTGGAGACATGTGTGATACTAATTAAAGAAACTAATTAGTTTGAAATATCACTATAATGCAATTATTTATTATCTTTTCTAAGGGGTACCAACAAATGTGTCCAGGCCATTTTAGAATATCTTTGTAGAATAAGCAATAATTCATCTCTTTTCACAGCTTCTTTGCTTTATTCTATGACATACCAAAGGCATGCAAGTATACATGATAAAATAGCTTTTAATTTCATCACTTTTCAGGAGGAGTGAAGCATTATTTCAATGAGCTGTAAGGGTACCAACAAATTTGAGCACGTCTGTACATTGTAAAACACCATTAAAACAAGTTTGGATAATCATGGCGACTGACCTTCTCGCTCACATCGTAAGAAGCTGGTCTCTCAAGAGGCACACATTGGTACTGCTTGGATAAACCAGGTCTCTAGTGCTGCCATTACATTACAGCAGTTTTCATGAGCACTGTATACCAGATTCAAATACAACAAGCATATCCGATTTGTAAAGTGATTTTATTTGGGGAGGACATATGCTTTTAAGCCTATCAAATAGGTTGTATGCTTTGACAATACCCAGAGCTCTACTTTAATACTTCTGGACACATTTTTTAAATGCTCACTATTGACAGTACCCAAATAAGAGGGGTAGTACCCAAATGTACCCAAATGTAAACATGTATTTATATTGTGTGTTAACAAAGTAATCAACACCTAAAGTACAGTTTTGATTTAAAATGATGATCCTTTGTATGCTTTTAATGATTATAAATTGTTAGTTCATCGTGTTCTTTTAATGATAATGTAAAATGCTCTCATTTTTAACTTTTCACATCTTATAGTTGATAAATCATGCCCATATAAATGTCCTAATCCAGCCACAATTTCCTAAGGCATTTAATACAGAATATATACACTGTATAAGCGATATATGCAATATCAGATGTTAAACACCAGTATTTAAAATAATCAAAGAAAAACAACAATTTGAATTTCAGACCCATAATTGTCCCTCAAAACCCAGTATATATTTTCAGTTTCCAGAAAGAACAACAATGCAAAAACTTAGTCACCTGATATGCTTCATCGCAAAAAGTATGTCAGGTGATCATGAGTGTGTTTTTACAGTCATGGTGACGAACTGTCCAGTGTGTTACAACACATTATCGATTGCTTTGCAATAAAATACTCAACTCATTTGTATGTATAAGTAAATATTAGTGTTTAACATTTGTATTATTTAACATTTACTGTACTATGACATGTGTAGGTTTTGACATGGTTATGTAACAGTTTAGAAATAATATGGTTATGCTGCACTAAGGAACCTTATGGCAACGACCTGCTCCAAAATAACTGCAGAAAAACTTATTTTAAACTTCAAAAAAGATCACTGTAACTACTTTACTACAGTTTTATGAACTGTATTTTAACTACCAACATTGCACTGTTATTCCTAGTGCAGTTCAATTACACTTTTAAGTTATTTTCCACTGTTGTAAAAATACAATAGCTTTTATTTTGGGAGTGATATAGTTCAATTTAAAAAAATATGCTGAATACAAACCCCTGTCTTTGTCTTCTATAATCAACTCCTTTTTGCAAGAAATAATCAAGCAATTTTATTTCAACATAAGAATTTTTTTTTTTTCTGTGCGTTCACCAAACAGTGAGAGAGATTTCATTGGCCAACTTCAATGTTTGTTTTTTTTTAAATTATTTTTTTAAAATATTTGCTTAATTGACTTTCTTCAAATACACCATAGTCTTTCCCAATTCAAAATGTATATACACTACTTGTGAAAACAATTTTGTACTAGAATTTGCCTTTTGTTCAGTAAAATTCTAGTATTTTTTTGTTGGTAGTTCTTGTGGAAACTCATTGAGATTCCAAAGATTTTCCCATAGTTTCAATACTTATTTCTTTCAAAGAGTACAACAAGGAGTCTCTCTTTAGATTCCTGGCATATACATCGTCTGACAGTGATGTAATGGTCAAACCCTAAAGAGATTGGATGCAAGGAAACTGGTTATAAGTCCACAAAGGAAAGGGGCACAATCGGCTTAGAGCTAAATAAGATCTGAACCCAAGCCATCCTCACAAAGGTTGATAAAGGCAAGCATTCATGGCAGCTGACAAATCATCAGTGAAGCATGAGAGGGAAGAAACCCTGGCTGGTGCTTTTAGCCTTTCCCCACTTTTCACACACATCCCCATCATATGGGAAAACAACTGGTGGATTCAGCGTGTACACAGACACAATGCTTTGAAAATCTGTGTGCTGCATTGAGTGTTTGCAGGAGTCTACAAAATAAGTAGTTGAAAAAGCGTATGCAGTCCTTCAGTGTGTTTTTAAACATAAGGTTTACTATGAAGTATTGTGGACAGTACTTTATCAATTTTTTTGCATTATTCTCAAGGTTTTTATACCAAAATGCATATTGTATGATTTTTTTTTGTGAAAGGGAAGTTTTATGCTGTAAAATGGGTTGCATAGTTGTATTTAATGGTGGTACAAAGTATTTATTGTATAGGTAAGACACTCCACCAATGACCCCCCCACTTCAGTTTCTCACTGTCCAGCTGCACTTCACTTCTGCTACACTATGATATATTTTTTGTTGATGAAAACAATTCCATAACAACACAATAATTATTGCGAAATAATGCAATATTGTCTCGGAATAACGCAATAAATATTTTTTCCTTTGTGGCGCTAATGAGCTTCCGTAGAAGTGTTACTTTGTCTTAGTAAAGTAATAATCAGTTTAGATTGATGCAAACAAATAGTAACATTAGAGCAAAATACGTGTATGTTACATGAAATGATAAAGCTTCATGTAAAGATAAATTTAATAAAATGTCATGCCGAGAAAAAGATCATTTTAAGAGTTTATAACCAACCATCAAAAATGTACTCTTCAGCACAATACTAAGTAGCATTCACAGCCGATCAAATCTTTAGAAACACTTCCTTAATGAGGATTACTACGAGACCAGAGAGGTTACTCCAGTTCAGTGACAGCACCCTGCCTGGCTGTGGCACAGTTACTGAGCCAGACAAAAAATGCTTGGGAGCTGAATAGAGTTCAGGGAAAAAAAAATCATTCCAATCCCATTCGGGCTGTTTTGTAGGGGATAAACAACAAAGGTTATTACTAATAATTGTAGATTTTAGACCCAAATTGCTTTGATTGTTTTTATTTCAATAGAAATAAAAGATTTTAAAGCCACTGTGACCGAAAGAAGTGGGTTTGTATCTAGCATTGCACTTTCAGGAAAGTAAATATTTGTACGATTTGGCCATCTAAGCAATAGGAATTTTGCTATCTGATTTAATGCAAACAATGTTTTCTCACAAAAATCCTGATATATGGCAACGTTTGAAGTCCTTAGTTTCAGGGAATTTGTTACTAAAATAACTCTATGGACTGCTGTTTTATATCTAATACAGTATTCCTAAATAATTAATTTGGAAAAAACAGTGCATCTAAGCAAGATTTTATGGTTTTTCTGGTTTTTTTTTAATGCAATTATTATTCTGCATTTTTGTCATTATTTAGCTTACCCCAAGACTGTAGGTTAATATTAAATATTGTGCACAGGCAAATTGGTTTCAATCAGCAGATTCGTTTATGTTGCAATATGATATAGTAAATTATTTATCGTGACATACCCAGCTGGATTGATCTTTTGCTAACTTGTGTCTTCTAAGTAATATGAGTTTCTTGGTTACTGGGGTCATTGGTCCATGAATGAGTTTCCTCTCTGAGACATCTGTACACGACAGACTGAACTAACCTTTGAAAATCTATAGTACCCCTGTGAAATGGGCCAGTGGAACAATAGCTAAGTGTTGGGTTACTTTGTCACATTTGGCAATGCACTACTTCCAGCTGTCTGGCTCTAAAATCCTCTTCATCTCCTTTATAAACAAGAATGCTGACAAAGACTTTATTTCTCCACTTACTCCTTTTATAAAAAAAATATTTAACCCTCAATGCATATAGGTCACTGGAGTGGACAGCTACATTGAAGTGTTTTTCTCCTACAGAATCCAGTTTTAAAACCTCAAATGCATGTTGTTCTATACATGATACATTATTAAGGTCGCCATCTGCTGGTAAAGAAACGAAATTACGGCTACATGAAAACGAAAGTAGCATGGGAGGGAGATCACTCAGAAATATTTGTATGCGTAAAAATAATTTGTACTTGTAATTACAGGTACAAATCAAAAATACGAGTACGACTCAAACAAAATTACGAGTACAAATCAGAAAGTTACGAGTACGACTCAAGAAAAGCTATGGGTACAAATCACAAAATTACAAGTTGGATAGAGAGTGAAATCACTGTCAAAAATACGTCACGGAGGTCACAGGACAGGCTGTTGATTGGGGGAACAATCGATGAGTGTTTAGAAGCAAATGCGTCCAGCACCTTGCATTGCTGATAGAAGGGAAGGAGTGGCTGCATGTTGGTGAAATTTGTAGGAGGAATTTTCAAAGCGGGAATATGGCACAAAGTCACCCAACAGATGGACAGTCTCAGTCTCAGCAAAGATAATAATTGTAATGATTGAAATAATATTAATGATGATAATAACCAATTAAAAATATACCTAATTAACCTAATAAATAAACCTAATTAACCCATGTGACAAAAATATAATGAATCTTGGTGGTAAATCTCCCTCCTGACCTGCGAGGGTGCTAAGCAGCGAGGACAGAGTTCTTTTGACAGGCTGGCATGACAGTTCTTTCCCAGGTTGGGAAGTCGGCCAGTCTGGAAGAAGGCGAGACTCTGTTGCAAGAACGTATTGACCCGGAAGGGAAACAATGTAGCAATGAAACAATACATGCTGCTGTATTACTTACCTTCGTTATTGTTTACTGTTTGTTTTGCCATCAGGCACTGGACAAAAACAAATAAAACAAACCTTTGCACCTGGACTACAATTGTCTGTCTGTTCTTTAATCACCTGCACCTGCACACTGTTAATCACTTTGCCACAACCCGCTATCAAAAAGTTGAAGAATTGAGTTGCCGCCAATCTCGTTCACTCTCGATCGCTGCCTATCCCATCTCTGACAACCAAGCCAAAGGTCAAACCACGTCCCCGTCTTGTCTGCTCATGAATATTCATGAGAGCTGGCAACTTCAGACAGCACTTCAATAAAGATAAAGTATTAAGACATTTGAAAAAGTGAGTGACTTGTTCTTTGGCTAAGGATCGGAGAACTTTTTTGCTGTCCCTAACAAATTCTTCAACCTGCCTCTGGCCAGAGTCTTTTCCTTTAAGAAGCACATTTGTTATGTCCATTGTTGCTTGATCTTTTGTCACAATGTTTTCCAGGGTCTCATCCTGCATTCTTGTTCTGGAACATGCCAAATCTCTTAAAGAGTTGAACAACCTGCTCTTCAGCTTCAGAGTCTTTGTGTCTACGACTCATGCTTGCTTCCTTGTGAGTCAGGGAGTCATCTAAAGTGAGACCATAAAGTTGCCTTGTGTCAGCCGCAATTTGTGCTCACAGGTTGAAAGACAGAGCCAATCTACTCACAGCAGATACAGTCTTTGTTATTCCTACTATTCCCCCTCCTTTTTTGCCCATTCCACTTGGTTGAATTTGGTCTTTCCCTCCTTTACTATAAAATTTCACCTTTTGAATTGCTCAAGGACCTCATCAGGAAGTTGGTTCATCTCTGCAAGATAGATGACTCCCAACTTCGCATTAATTTGTATGGTCCTATCTGAGGAAACAGGGAAGCATGCCACAGAATGTTGACAAGTGCAGCTCCCATAATCCCTCTCTTTGTGCCCTGATGAACATTAGTAATACTTTTACAATGTGTAGGTATTCCCACCACAACTTGAAGATCTGCAGCATGGCTTTCACCAAACTGGGATAGCACATCTCTGAACCTCTGTGTTGACAGGATTGTAATTAGATGTTCCGTTCCTTCAGTATCTGCTTTCTCAATACTTTGTTTGAATTCATGGTCATCATTCTGCAGATATTCAAGAAACTGGTAGAAGTATCTGCCAAATAGCTTGGACTGTGATTTTGTGTGCTCTTATTGTTTTCACATAGACTTTGCCAGCCATTGCCTTTTCTGCTGTTTTCTGTCCTAGCAGGCCACTCTCAGTCCAAACCTCCAAAAGTCCTGTAGACTGCAAATGCTGGCCTATTGCCTTCATGAAGTTCATTGCAGTGTGAAGACCACCAAGTCTAGGTATCAGAAACTCTTGATACTCTTTATTGCAGTGTGAAGACCACCAAGTCTAGGGATCAGAAACTCTTGATACTCTTTATTTGCCCGTTTAAGTTGCATAAGCTTGCAGAACAAGGCTTCATCCACAGTAATAACTACATACTCCTTGCTGTACGTAAATGCCAAGATAATCAATATTTGTATGGCTGCCATTTTGAATAACTTTGACCATACTTAGAAACCCCTTTAAGACATGTTCATATAGTTTTAATTTTAGTTTTAATGGATTTGTGGATGTCTGAAATGTAGGAAAAGACACTTAGATCATCATTCTATCCAGTTAGTTCAGAAGTTATAGAGGTATACAGTATAGTTGGCAGCCATTTTGTTTTTCCTAATTTTGACGGTCAAGAACACAAATTTCAGCTTGGTATACAGCATTTTTGGATTCAACAGGTCAAAATAATTAGGAATCCATTGCATACCACATTTTAACTCAAAATGCCTTATAACCCATTTTCCAGAACTCTTTTTAAGATTTGGGACCAGACTACAATGTACACAGCACAAGGCTGCAACTTGCAAGCATACAACTGTAGTCAATGCCCCTACACAACCCCCAAAGCAAAGTTACTAGATCATCGATTCACTTGTCCCGCCCTTCCAGTATGATTGACTCTCAATGAGAAATACTAGAGTGAAAAGATTGTGCCAACATTTAAAAAAAAAAAAAACCTAAATAAATAAATAAACGAAATAAATAAAAATCGAAATACAGTACATAACATTTATTTATTTAGTTTTTTTTAAATTTAGTTTTCTATTAATTTCTTTTTAATTTTGGCACAATCTTATCACTATAGTATTTCTCATTGAGTGTCAATCATAGTGGAAGGGCGGGACAATCTGGTAAGTGAGTTGATGATCTAGTTAGTAACTTTGCCTTGGGAGTTGTGTAGGGTTGTTGACTGCAGTTGTATGCTTGCAAGTTGCAACCTTGTGTACATTCGGTCCAATCGTTTTTCCTTTTAGAAAAGGAAATTGGAAAACAGGAAAAAAAAACTCGGTGAGGAGAAAAAAAAAAAAAAAACACAAAGACACATTTGATGTGTTTATTGATATACTCAAATAAGAGCAGTTTCAGTTACATATACCGGTATTTCTTCTTCTTCTTCTTCTTCTTCTTCTTCTTCTTTGAACAGACACCATTAAAATGTGCTTTCCAGATTGTGGATCACCTTCCATCAGATTCAAGTGACAGTGACAGTGATAATGACTGTGATTGGCTGCCAGACTTGCAGTGAGAAAGCTCTACTAACAGCAACATAACCAGGGTATCTAAGCAACAGGCACATGCCAAGCAAACAGGTTCATGAGAGCACAATCTAAGCTAAACAGTGAGAAACAACTAAAGAAAGAAGGTAGAGGTTCAGTGTCAGTTGTTACTAATAGTGACAACATCACCATTACACAATGCCTTACAGTTCGGTGATACACGTTGCATCATGCTGTGCAGGCACTGAACCAATGGATTCTGCTCCAAGGTGGAACAAGAAAAAGCAGGAAATGATCCAGATCCCTCAACCATTTGTTGTCAAGCTGTACAACACACATTTGGGGGGTGTGGATCTTATGGATCAGTGTGAGGCGATGTATCCACACAGACGTAGAAATTGGTACATTAGTTTTCTTTCACTTTCTTTATGTAACCTGTGGAAATGCATGGTTACTGTACAGAATACACTAAATTGAGCATACTTTTGAGAAAAAAATACCTTTTGTTTTATATATATATATAAAATATATATTTATTTTTTTACATTGAGGGTTTTTCAGTTTACAATGTGGATGAAAATGTGAACAAAATGATACAGTATTCATTGGACTCTTACAGGGAGGTTACCCTTTGCATTGATGTTTACTTTATTTGCACCAAATAAGAATTTCAGATTTCACTTTACAGTTAGCTGTGCCAAGAGCATGGAGGAATTCTTTATTTCCGTAATGCATGTTGTCCACTAAAATGGACACTTCTGTAACTTCTTTAATTTTTGCATTTTTTAAAACTTTTATTTCCTATTTTATTTTACCTAAAGTGCAATAAAATATATTTGAAAAGAAATGTTGCTTGATGCTTTCATAATTCATGCATGAGTGGATTAAAATGGTAACCATGGTAAGAATATGTCTATTATACCCTCGTGATGAAGCCTTAGATGAAGCTCTGGGACACAGTGGACAGATACACTGCTGTGCAAAAGTTTTGCACATTTGGGTGGATGGGGATGGGGGTGGGGGTGGGGGTGGGGGGAGGGTTATACTACCATAGAATCAACCTGCTTTAATACTACCATCAGAACGTCATGTCACGTATACATTTAAAAAAAAAAAGTTTAACTTTTTTTTTCCTTTTTGGTTTTTGTGAACGCTTCTTGCTCCCCCCATAAGGGGCATGCCCCCCGCTGTTGAGAACCACTGGGTAAATGTGATGGATTAGCTACAACAAAACTTCATATTAGCTGCTCATGTATAGTTTACTTTGAGTTGTTGTGATCACAAGTTTTTGAAGATTGCTAAATGACAAGCTTGGTTTCTTCTCACCCAAACTACGTTGCATTAATAACAGTCAAAGTTGTTATAATAGTAGGAAACACTAGTGGAGGCTTTGAGTAAATTGTTGATGCTCATAACATTGATATATTATATACTCCTGAATGTGTCTAGACTTTTGCACAGAAGTGTATATTACCAACAAACTGCTGGGGTAGAATCATGTGAGCATCAACAAAAAAAAATGTACTTTTAGAGTGCAACAAAATGCATATTAAAACATAAAGCACTTAATCTGCAGATCATTTTGGTAATCAAATTCAAATGAAACCCTGCAGTCAAGGGTTAAAAACCATAACTATAACATACCCTTCTGTCAAAGTTCGGATTATGAAGTGGGCAGGGTTTAATTAATGTTTGCAAACGCCAGTCTATAAAACTAACGAACTTTGTAAACACGACAGTAAAAGGATTAGAATTTTATATATATTGGGTAAAATACCTTCTCGTGGACTTGGGTGAATTCATTCTGTTAATAATAAAACATATTCTGTCTTAGAAACACTTAATTAGTGAGGAAACTGAGGATAGTCCAACCCATCGTACCATCTCAGTAAATAATGAGGCCAGAAGTAAACTAAAATTACCTTCAAGCCTGATAAATACGTCTGCTCACTCAGAATGCATGTTGAAGTATGATGGGAGGGTTACTTCAGTTCAATCTGCCTCATTACAAGCATTGCAATATCCCAGCGACTGAGTGGAGATTAATGGTGCTTATGTACAATAGGCAGCTGTTATTCTAAATCCAGTCACTACTATAGGTTAGGTAGACAAAGAAAATATTGTCACAGAAACTAATCTTCTTCTCTAAAATAAACTACATTCTAATATAACAAAGATAAAACTGAACTTGTCCTTGGGATGACTGTACTGTATATCTCTCATTTTGTAGTATTCCAAAATTTCTCTCCTAATTCTTTTCAGATCTCACTCTGTTTCATGATCTGACCTTGGCATATCTGGTATATGAACATAGCTTTATGGACAATTAAAAAAAAAATAATAATAATAATAATAAAATGCATCTATGGTATATCCTAGTATTTAAATACATGATTAACAAAAATGTTCACACTGTTGAATTAACATGACTGTAATCTAAACAGCCATTTTAGTTTGATAAATGCAAGCTTTAAAGGTTAAGACCACCTGCAGTCTGGATTCAATCAAAGCACAGACTGGCTGTAATGCGCTGCAGTAATTAATACCAGCATGACCTGCTGAGGCAATTAACATTGACCTTTCTGCTAAAGTTTAAAACATGTTAAGAATATACTAAATACTTGATAACAATGGCCGCTAAGAGAAGTTTTTTTTTTTTGTTTTTTTTTACCATTTTAAAAAAACAGTATAGAGCAAAGTTTCTAATGAATGTAACAATAAACAAATCTAGTTAGATTTTATTTAAAATTATAGATACAAACTATTCCAAATGCATACTGTATAATCAAGTGGGAAAGCATTGTAAACAGTTAATTTACTCATTTAACATGAGACTCTTAAGGGAAATGCATACTGCATTGTAATGTTCCTGTCTGGCATGTATCAAACAATTAGCAAACAGAGTTTTTCCAATGTGCAGCTCCTCCTGAAACCAAGACAATGTGGAAGTTGGGATGGTCTGCTATTTCCCAGCCTGCATATATTCACACTTTTGCTGGTCCAGCCTTGTTGCCTATGATGACTAATTTTAGGGGTGACTGGTCACGCAAGCCCTATAATTCTGGCACTAGTTTCCGACCTGATCTTTGGGGGAACCGTGGCCTGCTGGAGGACCGAAGACACCTGTACCTCATACATGTGATTTTTATTTCAAATTTCAGTTCTCAGAGGTTGTAGGTACTTTTATGGGTAGTGGAAAAACCAAGACTGTTGGTGATCACCAGGAACTGTAATTGAGAATCTATGTTCTTGTTGGAGAAGATTTAAAAACAGCGGTATTTCCATATTTAAGGAAGAATCTGATTTTTTTTTAAAAAAAATTTTTTATGAATTTAAATGATTTTATAAACAAAAACGTATTACTTAGTTGTTTAATGTTCTATTTGTAAAAAAAATACAAAAAGGAAAAAATGTTGCTTCTGTCAACGTTCTGCTTAAGTTTGTTATTTATAAAAAGATGTGCATTTTACCATGAAAGCAGTTCAACTGTTTTGGTTGTGGTTCATGATATAAGTCTATCCTTCAGTATTAAACCAAATAAACTGTTAAAAACATAAATTCTCCTGCCCATATTAGCATGCATTCAACAACATAGTTACTGTATAAGTACAATCAAGTCTGTACAGGCATTCTGTTTGCTCTTTGTCAAACCTCTTAAAAGACTACCAATAACAGTTGTGTTACAGTCCAGGTGTACCAGGGGTATAACCTAAGGATGAAATACTAATCCTTGTTCAACTGTGAGGACCTAATTTGTTAAATGTTACACTGCTTGTGAGGAAAGCTTCTGTCATCTGTTACATAACTGACTCCCACAAAGAGAACACAAAACTATGGTAATGATTTGAAGGAATTGTTGGTAAAGTTTCAATCTGCACAGATTAAGGCAGTTCTAGGATATTAAAAAAACAAGTTTACAGACATTTTAAATGCATTTAACAAAACTAGGCTACTGCTATAAGCATCTGTAATGAAGCATAAACTAAATCTCGTAAAAGCATGTTGTCCTGATAAGCTTCCTAATCTAGTATGAGATGATTTAAACTGGGCACAGACAGCATCTGTACTGTGACTTCATTAATAGGAACTTTAAACACTTTAAATCATTGGAGCTATTCACAAAGCTTAAGGACATTAGTGGACTCAACAACATGTCATATTCATGAAACTCCTAGAAGTTTGTAAAAGTAGCCAACACAGTCCAGAACAGTTTCAGAATAGTTGATTGCTGTAGATCACCACTGGCTCAAATGCATAAGCATGAGAGTACAGAAAAGTACAATTCTGGTGATCATTTTATAAAGAAAGAATAAATAAAATTTAGCAGTAGTCTATAGCCAATTAACACTTCAATAAAACAATTAAAAGATGATGTCTTCTAAAAGAGTTATTTTATATAAATGTTGTGTCACCAAAGTTTACTAGTAAAATTCAGCATTTTATGCAAAACAATAACCAAACACCCATCAATTGATTTCCTAAAGAGAAATATTTACATGCAGAATCCTTTTTTGTCATACACCTTTAAATATGAAAAACACTGTCTCTCTATAAGCAGTGTTGTGATTAATGCTTCTTTGAGTGGCTCACAGTGTATTTATTTTTTATCTATCTTTTAGTTGAGTTACCAGGGCATTTGGCTTCCACTTACCAAACATTTACTCAACTGGCAGAATCCCTTGAACAACGACTATTGTACCCGGCACAAATTCATTCACCTCCTGAATGCTAATCATTTTTACTTGAAAGGGTTTCTCCAAAACTGAAAGAAACTGTTAGCCCTGCCAGAAGACAAAAACTTTAGGAAATGTTGCCTCGTTCGTGTTTTGGGGTTAAAGCGCTATCTGACTCTGCGGGATGAACCCTGCAGCTCTTCTGTTTCAAGAAAGGGTTTTGTGACTTTTCTTTTGTTGTGAAAGTCATGGGCTGCCCTCTCCCACAGTTCACCCTTTGAGCAGCTCAGACAGAGAAAAAAAAAATCACTGCAGGGAATATAAATTACAACTGAAGCAGCTTCACCGGAAAATGTTAGTCCATGAAGCTCAAATCATGGTCCAGTTAGCATGTCGTTTTTACACTGTATCTCAACTCAGCTGTGTTAGATAATATACCAGAAGGCAGTTCAGATTGCTCAGCCTCCACTTCAGAAGCAATTTACACAACCAAGATCACATCTTGTCATTCGCGGTTCGACTAGCATGGTAACATACTGTACTGCTAACATTTCTGGACAGATATAAATAGTTCAAAGGTATTATATTGTCCCTATGCCCCAGTTTGTATTTACATTAATGATTCTTCAAAGGGAAAAGTAGCTTTGACTTAAAGGGCTATAGCAGCATTTTCACAGATTTAAATCCTAGTCTAAATCAGTCAAAATCCTAGTATAGTAAAGTAGAATACATCGATATTTTGATTATTACATATTTGGACTATTTTTTTTTTTTTTTGCATACTGTCAAAATGGCATAAGAAGTTATACAGAGATACCAAGGGTCGACTATCCCAAAGAGTGAGATCTTCAGGCCAGAGTGAGCCTTTCCAGCTGGTGTGCTATGTCGTTGCTGAAGGCAGGGCCTCTCGTCTCTGGTCCTTGGGGACACCCAATGGGCCAGGTTTTTAATCCAACCAGCTCATAATAGTTTATTTTAAAATGTACACTACTTAATATTGCATATGAAACACATAATGTAATAATATTTTCACATGCATGTTATTAATATGATACAAATAACGACTATGACTACTACAAATAACATAATAATAATAATAATAATAATAATAATAATAATAATAATAAAACAGGCACATTAAATCTTTTCACTGGAACTGGCAAAACAGTAAATAAACCAGTCAGATGGCAGCCCTAGCAGTATGCTCGATTCAAACATACAGTTGTTAAAATACTGATTCAAACTACCCGTGTTAAAAAAAAAAAAAAGATTTTTGAGCGATGACAGAAGGGGGAATGTCCTGATGAAAATGTCACTCTTTAAACCATATGAATACTGTTTACAAAAGAATGGCACTTAGAGTAGATTAGAGTACGGTGGCCCTGAAGTGCAAAACATAAGCAAATAAAAAACGTGTTTGCAAACACAAAAAAAACCCACCTGCAAACAAATCAAAACCCAAAACGGAAATGACATAGCTAAGTGGGCGGGTATTGGTAGTGGAAAGACATAGATCAGATCTCTGATTGGATGAACATTTACTGTGAACCTGGACCTAACATGACACACTTAAAATTTATAATTTCTAAGGGTTGCCAAATTATTATGGGAAGGCACCAGTGGCGGCTGGTAAGGTCTGTGGCAGGGTTGGCGGGAGCGCATGTGGAGAATTAGTGAGTTTGAGTTGTGGCTGAACCCAACTGTACGGCACTCTTATGTGTGTTGGTGTGTATCAGAGGAGTCTACCTGTGTAAATCAGGGTGTCACAGAGCAGCTCACAGGTTGATGGTGTTAGTGTGGAAAAGGCTCACTAGGTGGGTGGTTAGCTGAAGACGTATTATTCTCCTTCCCTTTCTCTGATCACAGGGCGTCACACAGCAGGGCAGACTGGGTGGATGGCTGTTTGAGGTCTACTCTTTTTCAATCCCTCCTTTCTCTCTCTCTCTGGTCTGTCTCCCTGTCTTTACTGTTTCACTGCTGGTAATCTACTGTATTAATAACATTGCATGTTTGCTTGTTTGTTTTAAATAGTTTTTTTGGAGAATAAGAGTTAATTAAATATAATTAAATTATATATTAATATTACATGAGCTACACCATAGCTAGTGCTTCCTTGTTCTGCATTTAACCACCAATGTAATTACTAGAAAAAGAGAATCCCCCAGCTATAAATGTATTTTAACTATAATGTAGATCACATACAAGTATCCAGAAATAAGCATACAACTGTATAATTTATCATCATAATTTCATAATAAATAATAACAATAATAAACATAACAATTAAGCACAAATGTTAAGACAACATTGAAAACTAACTGACATATAAACAAAAGTTGGCTTTATTTAGAATTTAATAGTAAAAATGACATTTTTAAATTTATAATAGTTAAGTTGTTGATTAAAAAAGCACCTCCTACCTCCCTAATTACTAAGGCTTCCTCCAAATATATTAACATTTCCTAATTGGCGTAACTGCGATAATTAAAATTGTCAAGTTCAAAATTCCAATTGCATCTAGCTCACTCTGTCTGTATCTCTCGCTCTCTCGCACACATGCAATACAAGGTCGGTGGCGCTGTCTACCTGTATTAAAAAAAATAACTCCGCTTAATCCAATAAGAGAACGCTTTCAAGCACCACGTGTTTTATGCAATTTCAATGGGAAGAAACCGAGAAAGGCAAAGCCCATGGAGGAAGTGCCGCCATTGGAATTGCACCTGCAGAGGGCGATATTTTGCTTGCAATCTCTATTTTTGTACTGTTAACACACGCACACACATACACACAGAGGCTTATACTTGTATTATTAATTGTACGATACGTTTTGTGGTAAATTATATATATAATATTATATTTAAAAATGAGAAACCTCCTCTGGAAGGCACTGTATACACATGTAAAACAATCAATAAATAAACTTATATTCTTTTTTTAGACATCTGGAATATGGACACAGAATCAAAGCTAATAAAAAAAATATTTCAGTGAAGGACACACATATGAAATAATTTGGGATTTGTTGAAGACCCACCATGATGTCCATATGAGTTTGAGAAGTTTGACAGATCGCTTAAATCAACTGGGACTAAGAAAATGAGGCAACTACTAAACTTGCATGATGTGCAAGCTGTAATTCACAGTGAGCTAAGGGGACCTGGCCAGATGTTTGGATACAGGACAATGTGGCAGGTTTTCAAACAAAAATACAACCTAACTGTAAAAAGAAAGGATGTAATGACTCCGTTGTCTGAGATGAACCCAGTCGGAAGCTGTAGGAGGAGAAACAGGAGATTTGTAAGAAGAGTCTATCATTCCATGGGGTATTTCTGTTAGTGGATGTATTGATGGATTTTCAAGGAAAATTACGTGGTTGAAATGTGGGCCAACAAACAATAATCCTGCAGTTATTGCTTTGAATTATATGAACTGTGTGTCCGAGCATAATGTTGTACCCATGCGGCTAAGCACGGACTGCGGCTAAGCATGGCCTGCGGCCATTCATTGTACTTTACGATCAACCCAGACTGACGACTTCTCAGGTGGTGCAAGTCATGTATATGGAACTTCTACGGCAAACCAGCAAATAGAATCCTGGAGGTCACATTTAAGAAAACAAAGGTGAAATTATATTTATGTAGTGCATAAACATATTGAAATTTAATAGTGCAGTAATATGGAAGAATAAAAGCCATAGCATTCTTTAAGTATCTAAATTCTGGAAAAGTATTTTCAACTATTGTTACTATTGTTATCATATCACCTCTGTCTGATGGGCCTTGTTAATGATGTGTATCTATGCAGTTTTATGCAATAAGTGTTCGGTCTCAGGGTCCAATGCAAGTGCAAGTTTGCCCTTGCACATGGTATGTGAATGTTCTGAACTAGTTGCATCTGTATTTTAATTTTCAAATATACTTCAAATGCATTTTAAATACTGTTAAATACACATCTTGGTAGAGGTGTTGTTAGACCTGCTTATCACACCTTTACCAATTGCCATCCATTCAACTTAATAAAACTCACCTGTTGGAGATCTTTTCAATTTATGAAGGTGACATCTTTGAAGTGCAAAATAAGGACACAGTTCAACAAACAAAGTTAAGTCATTTCAGTCATAAAACTGGGGAATACAATAGAAGAGAGGCTTTCCAAAACAGACGAACAGTGAATTCCCTTGATTAATAAAGCATAATTGCAGACAAGCAAGCATGTGGCCTATTTTTGTGAATAAATTGATGCTACACATTTTAAAATTACTTTTCAGTTCCCAACATTATATTTTGCATTGAAAGAACTTCTCTGCACAGGGCCAATAATTAAAATGAACATAAAATGCTGTATAATGAAAATAAATCTTGACATTGTGTAGCCATTAAAATAAACACACATTTCACATTGTGTTAGAATAGTGGTCTCTTTAGAGACATTGGGTATGAATGTATTTCTGAATATATTACTGTCATTATAACACATTTACATGTCCAACAGGACTCTGTATGGATAAAGCTCTGCAACAAAAATAATTGTCAAATACAATAGTAATTTTTTTAAGGGAGTAAATATAACTTTGTGACAGAAACAGAATGATTCTTGGTGATAAATCTCCCTCCCAACCTGTGAGGGCGCTAAGGGGAACAGAATACCCTGGACTGGTTGGCCTGACAATTCATTCCCAGGGTTAAAAGGAAGTCGGTCATCTAGAAAGGGGCAGAGCTTCGGTGCACTAACTCATCGACCCGGAAGAGAAGCGACGTGGCAGCTGTGGATTGGAGGAGAGTCTGCAATTGTTTACCCAAGGGGTCATGTGCGACGGTACAAAAAGGGGACGAAGCGATGTAATCTGTTCCTTTGTTTATGGTTAAGAAAGACCTGGAAGGACCTGTATTTGTATTTATTGTACCGTGAGTGT
This sequence comes from Acipenser ruthenus, assembly GCF_902713425.1. Classification (NCBI taxonomy): domain Eukaryota; kingdom Metazoa; phylum Chordata; class Actinopteri; order Acipenseriformes; family Acipenseridae; genus Acipenser; species Acipenser ruthenus. Next base: position 34,282,891 of record NC_081193.1, read on the forward strand.
TTTGTTTGTTTGTCACTAATTGTTGCTATTTGTTATTATTAGTAGAAGGCTAACACGGTCCGGAGCTGTCGCCAGAGGCCAGCACTAACCCAGACATCACTGCACCTGTATCACGATAAACTGAATTTACACCACAAGCACTTTAGCCGTGGTATTATTATTTATTAGCAGGTGCCCTTACCCAGGGCGACTTACAGTTGTATACAAAAAATACATATCAAGAATTAAAGTACAATTAAGAGCAAGATACAAAATGCAATGTCTTCAGTACTAATATGAGCAAATACAAAACACAGTACGATTTGATATCGGGACAGTTCAAGAGCAGATTAGAGTGTTGATAGTTACGTCAGAGTTAGATATGAGTGCAAGTGAAATACAAGATACTACAGATTGGGTTAAGTGCTGGATTAAATACAGTAAAATAGGGAGCAGATACGTGCAAGTTAAAGTGCATTAAAGGTAGAGCGCTATATTGTCCAGAAGGGAAGAGTTGAGTTTTACAGGTATCTACAGAGGTGTGTCTTGAGGAGGCAGGAGGAAGGTGGTCAGGGACTGGGCAGTCCTGACATCCATAGGAAGGTCGTTCCACCACGGCGGGGCGAGGGTGGAGAAGGAGCAGGCTCTGGAGGGAGGGGAGCGTAACAGAGGTACAGCCAGTCTTCTATTGCAGGCGGAGCAGAGAGGAGAGGTCGGTTGGGGGTGTAGGGAGAGCGGAGCAGTTGAGTAGCATGGGAGAAGCGAGGCAAAGAGAACACCAGGTGAGCAGTGGAGTTCTGGATGAGCTAGAGCAGACGGGTGGCTGACGCAGGGAGGCCAGGCAGGAGGGAGTTGCAGTAGTCTAGACGGGAGAGTACCAGGGCCTGGATGAGGAGTTGCATGGAGTAGTTGATTCTTCAGGAAGAATCAGCAGGTGCGTGTTATAGTGGAGATGTGCTGGGAGTAGGAAAGGCAGGGGTCCAGGGTTACTCCAAGGTTCTTGGCTGAGGAGGAGGGAGAGCGTGTGGTACATTCCAGAGGAATGGAGATAGAAAGATCAGAGGAGGGGGAAAATGAGGAGGGGAAGAAAAGGGGGTCAGATTTAGGTTGAGTTTGAGGTGATGTGAGTGAACCCAGTAGGAGATGGTAGAGATACGGGAGGGGATGGTGGGGTCAGAGGGGGGGAAGGAGAGGAAGATCTGAGCATCATCAGCATAGAAATGGTATGAAAAACCATAGGATGCAATGAGGTGGCCCAGGTATATTGATGATGTGGTTATTTACAGCACCACCTGGCGAGAGCATTTGGTTAGGGTTACGGCCGTCCTTCAGTCTCTTACGGTAGCCCAGCTGACAGTTAACTTGGGAAAATGTGCATTTACCAAAACAGAAACTAAATATTTGGGATTTTTAATGGGTAATGGAAGGGTGAAACCCGTTGTCACAAAAATCCAGGCTTTGGTAGATGTGGCAATCCCCAAAACCAGGCCAAAAAAAAATCGAGATCGCTACTGGGGTTAGCCGGTTATTACCGCTGCTTTATCCCTGAGTATGCCACAGTGGTTAACCCCTTAGTCAACCTCACCAAAAAAAGTACACCAAATATAATTAAATGGTCAGTAGAATGTCAGGGGGCATTTGATACTATTAAGCGTAGACTCTACTAGGCCCCCACTATCATCACACCTGATTTCACAAAGAGATTCATCCTGCACACTGATGCGTCATATACTGTATACATATCATATACTCATAATGTGTGAGATATAAGCTTAGGAATGCGTGAGAGAGTGAGATTATTATTATTATTATTAGTTTATTTAGCAGACGCCTTTATCCAAGGCGACTTACAGAGACAAGGGTGTGTGAACTATGCATCAGCTGCAGAGTCACTTACAACTACGTCTCACCCAAAAGACGGAGCACAAGGAGGTTAAGTGACTTGCTCAGGGTCACACAATGAGTCAGTGGCTGAGGTGGGATTTGAACCAGGGACCTGGTTACAAGCCCTTTTCCTTAACCACTGGACCACACAGCCTCCTTGTAGATAACATGCTAATGCGTTAGTCTCACGCTGAATGCACACAACTTGACATGTCTGAATTATAGGGTGCTCGAAATGTTAAGACCAGGTCCTCGCAAAGTCCTGAACACATTTTATGGGCGAGTGGCACATCTAGTAAAAGCACTCACGTAGAGTGCAGGATGCGCCCTGTAGTCTGGACGTCGCTGGTTCGAGTCCAGGCTATTCCTTTGCCGACCAAGGACGGGATCTCCCAGGGGCGGCACACAATTGGCCGAGCACCACCCGGGGGGAGGGAGGGTTAGGTCGGCCAGGGTGTCCTCGGTTCACCACACACCAGCGACCCCTGTAGTCTGGCCAGGCACCTGTGGGCTTGCCTGTAAGCTGCCCAGGGCTGCGTTGTCCTTCGACACTCTAGCTCTGGGTGGCTGCATGGTGAGTCTGCAGTGTGTAAAAAAGCGGGCGGCTAACGACACATGCTTCGGAGTCAGCGCAGGGGTGGTGGACTGGGAGCCAGTCAATTTGACCCCTAGGAGGTTCAGGAGGGGTCATAAATGTGGGGCAGGGAACAGAGCAACATGACTTCCAATATGGTGTTTAACACAATCTGTAATTGTTATTAGCTGTAATCTTTGTTTGGGTTCCACCAAGGCTCCTCCCAGGTAAATGCAACCCCTTATCTGTTAATCAGTGCTGGCAGAATTGGCATAAAATGTATATAATAAGGTTCTAGGTGGCAATTGCCTCTTGAATATCCTTAACAGTTCACCCTATGAGCAAACGGTACATACTTGCTTGGCTTCACTTCTATTATGGTACTGTATCTTGTTGCTTTTTCAAAAGTTTTTCCAGCTAAGTCAGATGTTCCCTGAATGTTGAAGCATTTGTAAACTCGATCTGGGCATTCTCTGCCAGAGCGTGGATTTCTTTCTTTTTTTAAAAACTTGTTTTTCAATACCAATCAAACAATACCTGACATAAACCATTGGAAGCAAACTGAAGGCTTTCTAGAAAGAAAGAAAGAGTGACACACTTACTAATTAATGAGGTTTATGTAGCCCATGAAGTTTATGTATGTATGGCCAACAGGGCTGCGAAGGCCAAAGAATTGGACTGTAATTTAGACAGAGATGTAGCACCAGGTACTACACTGAAAAGCCCAATAAGCGAGGACGGGTCAATGGGCATCTGCACAATCTGGGAGAGAGTCGCAAAGACAGAGGTCCAGAATGCAGCCAACCTGGGACAATACCAGTACATATGAATAAGGGTAGCAGGAGCTAGTTTACATCTGTTGCAGGTTGGGTCCAGGTCGGGATAGATTTTGCAAAATGTCAAATTGCATTATAACCATGACGGTCACAGACCGATGAGTAGTGCACTCGAGTAAGGATGGATTCACAGATCTCGTCAGCAAGTGCAAAGCCCAAGTCCTGCTCCCAATGGGCCTTCAGTATAGACAATGAGGGGCAACTTAGGGGTAGAATGGTGTTGTAGATCTTTGAAACCATGCCCCTACAATTAGGGTTGTATTCCGGCAGTCAATAAGAGATTTAGAGGCAATTTGGGAAACAGTGCAACCCTGCTACATACAAAATGCCAAATCTACTATTCAAATGATGCCAAGTTGTTGTCGACATGCAGATCCTTATGGGATTTAGCACCGTTTCTGTACAGTAATATCAGATCCACTGTATTTGTGTACTGCACATAAGAAATCATAAAACAGCAAGAGGACAGTAAATGAAAGTAATTATTACTCTTTACTAAAATTGTGGTATACTCATTTTTTTTAAATGTGACAGTTTAGTACTTACCTTTTACTCCTTATTTATATGTTGTGGCAGAGTGTCCCGCCCCTTTGTTTATTTATTTTATATTATGATTTATGTTTATTATGGCGAAAGCCAATTTGTTGTTATTGTTTTTGTGTTTAAAAACCTCATAAGGATGCGTGACTGATCAGCTAGTGACAGTCAGTGACAGTGACAGTCATGCATCCTTACTAAACTCGTGCAAGCTGTGGCCAGAATATAAAAGCCTACAGCAGTCCGCGCTACAGCGGGGAGTGTACAGAGGAGAGTACAGGAGAGCGAGCAAGGAGAGCTAAAAACAACTGCTAAGGATGCTGGTTTTCACCAGCACGATACTTACTTGTTTATTTGTTTGGCCCTTGTGCCTTTTTGTTTTGTGTTTGTTTAAATCTTTTGTTTTATTATTCAATACAATAGCTGAGTGCCGTAGCACTCAGTTTCACCTGCTACTTCCTGAATCTGTGTTTCTGATCTGACGTCATCACTGAAGGCATCCTGTTCACATATGTATTGGAATATAGCATTTTTCATGAACAGGGCTATTTTATGGAAAAAAAAAGAATTGCTTAAGAAACTCAAATTAAATTAAAGTTTTGGCTTCAGTTTTGAAAATTCTCATTCACCTTTGTCCTTTCAACAACAGACCTTATAAAGCATTATCCTCTCAGGTCACAGAGTTTGTTTTTAGTATCTTAACAGAAAAATACAGAAGTCTCTGAATATAAAGTTACTATAGAATCATCATCACTACACAACATGGCACAATGTCTGAACAACAATAACATGATTTAGTTTATTTAAAAAACACATTAAAATGAGATACAATATGCGATATCAAGCTCATTGTATGATTATAAAAGGTCATCCTTCTTCCTACTGTACCTTTTTAAAAGAAGATGGTCATAGAAATAATCTGATTTGTTAGAAAAGTATATCAAGATATTTATCTCAAGCAAAAAGATTCCCTCTTAAAAAACACAAGATCCAAACCACTAATGTCAAAGCACTAGCTATTCCCAGCATAACACAGAAAATTGCAGTATCAGTGCTAATTAACTCTATATACAAACAGTACTTTCCTACAAACGGTACTGAACTTTACCTCAAGTAAAGTTTATTATTTCAGTCTGTGACTAAAGTGTGGGGGGACATACATTGACAAGGAATGTTTAAGATGGACAATAACTCTTTGTGAGCTGTGGAAAGACAGTAAATTACAAAACTGAAGCATAAAGCTGGGACTGGCTATGGCAATTATCTTTTTTTTTCTAAATGACAAAGGTATATTGTCTTGTACTGTAGTACATCAATAAAACAGCATATTCACATACTGATTTCACATAGTTTGGCTACACTATAGAATAGCACTGTGGCAGTAATAAGGTTTGTCGTTGCTTCTTAACAGCTGGTATGATGTACTACATCAAGCCCTGTAAATTGTTATGTACTCAGTTTATACATTCAAAATGGATTGTACACTCTTGTCATAGAAAACAGTAAGAATGCTCATTATCTGTGTTATACAGCAATATCCTGTTGCTAATCTAGTGTGGCTAAAATTAAAGGTGAGGATGTAGCAAAAAGAATCAGCAAAAAGAATGCAATAATAACATTAATAAATGACACCATGTTTTTGTTTCTGTTCCCTCTGGTATGTGGTCTGTAATAACCATACTAGTTGTGTGTCTGCCCTCTTGATACAAGCTGAATACGAGTCATGGTCTAAGAACTGTATTGAACACACTTGATTTGCTTTGCAGAATCCTTCACAGACAATACTGTTGTCATAACTTACTATGAAGTTATTAAAATACTGCTGAAACTCCTTACTTTGTGGTTTTTCAAACCTCTGTGCAAGCTCATATAAACTCCTTGGCTGAATATCTTTTATATTAAAGTATTTGGTCATGATGTATTCCAGTTTCCAGTCGGGTTTCTTTTCTTCATTGGCTTCTGTAAGATTCAGGTAATACTGCCAGATGTCCTAAAAACATGGATATTAAAGTAAATAAGTATGCATTATGTACCAAAAACTGAGATGCCATTCAATAAGGACCAAATGAACGGTTAAAAAATCAAGCGATATAATGATCTTTCAACCCTTGTGGACTCGGGTAGATTATAGAAGCAGGCTGAGTAAACAAGAGTTTAAAGTCAAAATGTCAGATGAACCAGGAAGCAAAAAAACAAAAACTACATGGACCTAGAAGCAAGACTGCATCCAGTTAGATGACAGAGACAATCTGAATAATTGCCAACTTCATCAAAAGGTAAACAAAAATAATATCAAACTTTGGAGCTATTGGCTTTATTTTCAAAGCATTTTTTTAAATTAACTTCTATTTTGAGATATACAACACATTGAGCACTTAAGAGTGCTTGAAATATAACTTAGTTGTTTGTTTTTCTAATAAAAGGATGGAATCACAAGTTGGTGTGCTGTGACAGACATGAAAACCTAATTTGAAATTGTGAATTGAAAATGTGAAAAAAGCCTTTGTCATAAAGATGGTGCCTGACAACTTACCAGTAAGTTGTAATCACTGGAGTCATACTGGTATAAACGAAAGCCAGGGTTATTCGACTGAGACTCCAAAGCTCCCATGATTGGTGTTACAGCTGGTGCCACAAACAAAGAATTGACAGCATTCCCTTCAAAGATAAAGAGTAAAGATTACTTCTGAAATGGTTATTTCCTTTAATTGGTTTCCAGATGCACCTGGAAATATAGTACTGTTTTTAATTAAATGGCTATGCATAAAACAGTTTGTAAGAAATCCTGTAAACATTTTTACTGAATAAAGCCCCTAGGCAAAAATACAGGAATATTGTTACCAGCCTAAAACAAAAGCACATTATCAGTCTCTTTTGTATTATATATAAATAAATAAATACATACATACATACATACGCACGCTGAACACAAAGACAACCGTTTAGAGTACCTTGCTCATCCAAGAGGACCATTATGCTGTCTCTGTGAGTGTGACCATAGAAGTGACCTGCTATGACATTGCTGTATTTGAGGAAAATTCTCACGAGTCTTTCATTGAAGTGTTCTCTTACTGCAGTGGTATCTCTTGCAAAAGGTAGATAACCAACAGGGACATGTGCAATGATGTACACCTTCCAAATAATAGACAAACAAAGTGATAAGTTTCTTACTCTCCAACAAAAGAAAAAACATTTTTTTTCAAAAGAATGGTCTATTGTTTTGTTATTTGGTAAATCACAATTATACTAAATTAATTTGATTGTTTAGCTTCTCACACTTCCATGCACATAATGTCCTAATGTTTTCATACTCCTACATCATTACAAACAGTACATTTCTCATTGGAGGTGTACATTTTATGTGACACTTATACAACACCCTACAGAGTGCTGTACGATACAAGCTGATATCTACTCCACAAGAGTTAGAGCATTATAACAGCCTTGACTTGCATAAAGAAGGAAAAACATTGAGTGAAAAATCTCGCATCACTCGATTTTCAAGGTGTGGTATCTGAAGCATAATCAACAAGTACAGAGAAACATCATCTGTAATTGACAAACCCAGGACCGGAAGACCCAAAAAGCTGTCTAACAAGGATGAGCAATACTTGAAGAAAATATCCTTAAGGAATAGAAAGAAGACAAGTTTGAATTGACAACAGAACTGGCAGAAGGCACAGGTGTCATTGTCCATCAAATCAACAGTACGACGGTCACTCTTAAAATTAGGACTTAAAGGATGTGTTGCAGTAAGAATACCTCTGTTAAGAAAGGGGAACAAGACTAAAAGGCAAATATGCAACATAGAGACTTTTGCACAGCAGTATATATATATATATATATATATATATATTAAAATAGTTATATTTAATAACAGTATAGCTCATTTTAATGGGACGTAACCTTCATCTGACACAAATACATTTCAGATGTGAAATTTCAGAAATGCCGATTGCCACTACCACCATGGGACTAAAAATAACTACAAACTATACATGTAACGATACTTGAGATATTGTTCTTAAGGCTTTTATGATATGAAAACGTTTCTTTGGGGAAAAATTTCATCTGATCATTTTGGGGATAGATGGATAAACAGCAAATATATTTGAGACACACAACTTGTTTGTGGAGGTGCTTTGTGTGAGCCAGTAAACTAATTTGGGGCATTTCTCAGGGTATTTAATCACAGAAGTGGTCCCAGTACAAAATATTGGGAACCCTGTTTTGGAACAAATTTTGAATCCATAATTTTACTTTTTCATTAGCCTGTTGAGAAGTGTCCAATGTTCCTTCGAGCCACTCAAACTGTCCTGCAGGGTCTGTCATATTCTCAGTCGCATGGTTTGGACTATAGTACAGAATGGTGTTCAAGCTTATTAACCTTAGGTTTGGCTTCACAATTTGTGAATAGAAACCACCTAAGAAACAAAACAACATAATAAGTATTAACTCTTTAACGATATGATGACCATTTGGTAACAGCTTATTTGTGTTACTGATGGGGTTAGCCAATATTAATAATGCTAAAATTCAGGAATAAATCATGCAAATAAAGTAAAGCCTAAATATTTATATCATTCAAAAGGTAAACGCTTCTGGGGAAAAACATGAACCAGTAACCCCAACAAGTCTATATATTAGAACGAGCTGAAATAAAAACATGTGTACTTAGATATGCTTCTTGACTGTCAGAATCTTATTAAAATGTATATTACTGCCACTTTATTGTGCCATACAGGACAATGCTGCTTTATATGTCTATTTTTAAATAACTTTTTCAAACTAGTCATCAGTTTATTAAGCTTGGTGTACTGTAGGTCAACATCACAGCCTCGTTTTACCTGTCGACAAGGTGCTGAGGGCTTCAGTTGTTAGCCAAGGCTTCCAAAGCTCAGCCACAGCTTGATAAATTGTATTAGTTGACACAGGGAGCTGATCCTGAAGAGGAAGACGGACAGTTTAATAGCAAACTGCAAACAAATAATATATTTCTCTAAACCAGGATGTGGTTCCCAGGAGCAATTATGAAAGTGGAAACAACAGCTCATGAAAGGTCTCCATTACCAAAATACACTGGCTTAGATGCAAACTAAGTTATCTCGTCATGACAAGCTATTAAGAAGAATCTACAGTATATATTCCAAAATGATAAAGTTAGATTATTTAGCTTATTTGTTTAATGTCTGATTCAAATTGGGAACAAAAAGAAAAGCAGATATTGAGGAGAAAAAAGAAAAGTAGGACTTGTTTATTTTATTTATTTATTTATTAAATACTATCAAGTTCCCCCATTAAAGTTAAATTGTAATGAGGACATTACACATGGTCTCAACGGAAACTTGAATCGCTTACCTGTGGCCAATAATCATGGTTGCCTAGGGCTGGGAAAACCTGAAGGTTTGGGAAGAACTCCCGGATGGTATGAGTCATGTTGCTTATAACATTTATGACAATTTCAGTGGACAGTTCATTTGCAGGAACATGCGGAGGGCTGTCCCTAAAGCAGAAGGCATAAAAGGTTAAATCACTTCTTAAAAATAAACAATGGAGATCAGACTTGAAATATGCTAATCTATCTTTGTGCAGTGTTTACCCAGAGGCAACAAGGTTGTCGAATTAGCACAAAATCTGCAAATACATTCTAAACTCAAGTTTTTGCTGCTGCTGTATGACCACATACCCAAAACTCCAGTGTGTGCATGTATTGCATCCTGGAATCTGAAACAGCTTTAAAAGACAGACGCTCTGTGATAAAGGATAACAGCTTCCAAAATGCAAGGTACAAAAGCAGCATTTTTTAAGCCTTTGTAAAATATATTCCTTTCTATAGGAAGTTAAAACACTGAACATGCTTTCAAGGCTCTGAATCACAAGCTTTTCTAAAACTGCAGTGTATTTGGGTCAGTGTCTTCAGTGAGGGGAAATGATTAATTACCACCATAAAACTGTGAAATAACGCATGTCAATAATTGGCACAGTATTTTTTCATTAAGTTTAAGGGCCATATTTACAAAGCATTCACCTCCATGCTATGCTTGTTTTACAGACCGAGCAAGAAACAACAGGGACATGGGTGAGGTCTTACATTAACTGACTGTTTGTTGTATTTGATGCTTTTTAACATTCACTTTTTTAAAATAAAATACTTATTTGTGTTTTATAAATCATAAACACAAGAAACCACAGAGCAACTTGCAAATCACCAAAGGTTGTTCAGCTTTTTAAATAATACAAGTTTAAATGAAAATATGTACCCTGTCCAAATCATAAATGTTGGTTGCTGATCCACATCTTTCATGTGCTGAAATGCTGACTGAATCAGCTGATAAGGTGAGTCACACATAAAATCCCCAAAGAACCCTGGGCTCTTGGCTGGGAAACCCTTAGATGAGAAACAGACTTTGGTGTGGTCATCTGTGAGGTGGTAGGTTGGGTCCAAATGCAAGTCAGATACATGCCAAAACTTTCCTATTAAAAAAAAAGCAGTATGTCATTTCACTATTACTGGACTTCTGTTACATTAACATAATAATTGTTCTATAAGGCAAAAAAGATCACAGTGAAAACAAGGATACAAAAGCAAGAATATCTGCACAATATCAAATGTCACTCCACGAGGCATCATTATAAAAGATCACATGAACACTTTCCTAAATGACATTCATCTCCTGCTACTCTTAATCTAATATGAAATAATGTCCTTTTCATGTTTTATCAAAACTGGATAATCAGGTTTCTATAAATATGCGTGACACAAAGACAGGCACAAACAGCTTGGTTTGTCAGCCGACCGTCTGGATGCAGACCCCAAAAATACATTAGAAAGGGATGCAAATGAACGAAGTAAAAGTTACCTGCTTTCTGCACTTAGATGATAATTTGTGTAGGGGCAGTTCTTCCTCTCTAATCAATGTGTCAAAACTTCACTTATGGTATAGTCAATAACTTAAAATAAAGAAGGTTCTAAAACCTTCAACACAATTGGATAAGCGTTTCTAGGGATACATGTAAAATATGTGCCATTCAGACAGACAGACAGCCTCTATAAATCTCCAGATTATGATATACTTAATAATGTCTAAAAATGAATGTCCATTTTATAGTGATACTATAGTACTTTTTGGTAAGGGAAAAAACAACCGTCTACCCTAACCTAACCTTATCTTTTTATCAACAATAATTCTAAGGTTAAGGAAACATAAGCCCCTTATTGGTAAAACTAAGTGTAACAGTACCACTTCTGTGGGGTTAATTATAATGCCGTCAGTACGGGAGGAATTACGCTTTAATTAATTTTGACACGGCATCCACCTGTGGTGATACAAACAAACACAAATAATGATTGCAAAGATGTTGTGTCATCTTCTAATAAACAACCTGCTCGGTACGGTAGATGTTGTTACACGTATCGACACAAAATAGTTGTTGCAAATGTCACTAATGTATTACTCTTGTCAAAAAATATTCAGAGTTTTCTCACCAATAGACTCTTCAGCAGTATATAAGTGATCCCTGTTGTCCAGTGGCGCAGGTGAAACAAAAATGCTGCTCCAGAAGCCAAGAATTAACCAGCAAACACAACAAAGCACACTTTCGACCATTTTCATACTGCTCCGATTTGTTCTTCCACGGTTTCAACATTCCATACATATGACACAAACACGAGACACAAACTGTCACGTGAGTTGCATTGTGAAATCTACGTTGCTACAGTTTGCGTAAATGAAACTACGTTTGTTTCATTTTCTGCATAGTCTCGTAGTTTGCACTGACCATGTGTTGATCATAATACCCATTACCGTTCATTTGCAGGAAACCTGACAGTGGTCATTAAAAGAAACAAATTAAACAAGTATAGAGCTTTAGCATTGCTCCGTTTTCCCTGGGTCAGTGTGGGGCAGTTCAGGCTTTTTAACTCATACCTCAATGCATTCTGGTAAGTGTAGTCACGCTTCTCTTAAAGAAAAGAAACACGTGAAAGGTACCTGAGACAGGTAAAAGGTACCAGAATGCACTGTAATGTGAGTTGAAAAGTCTGAACTGTCCCAGTGAACACCATAAAACGCTAAATTCATAGGAATGCAATGGAAATTGTTTTGCACAATTGTGTCCTGTCTCCCCACCCTGTCTGATCAGGCTTTTGAACCCTTATGCTAGAATCATATGCATGTTAACCCAGGTTTGGGGGTTGCATGACAGGTTTAGAGTGCTTGGCCAAATAGACCCTCTATCCTCATTTTCAGGTATAGTCAAGAGAAATGGCATACTAAAGGCCTCAAAACTGCATAACAATGGCAAGCCTAAAAATTGCTTTTGCACATAAACAGATTCACTGTCACTCATTTGCTTATTTTACGCACATTGTTTAACTGAACCTTGTTGCCTTTTCTAAGAATACCAGCAAATAATTCAGTTAGCTCTGGCCAGAAGCATTTATCTCAGCTGCAACAGATGGTCTTGAATCACTAAATATCACTTCATTAAGTTTCACTTCAATTTAATTGACAAAGTGGTGGACCTTGCTTGTTAAATCTAGATTGCCCCATATTGTTGAAGAACACAACCCAGTCCTGATTGCATTTATGCATCTGTACAAATAACCCTTGTTTTGGTGCTCCAATACGTTGAGTGCTGCATTAACCGAGATGGCTAATGGTGTGTTGTTAAATTAATGAAAGGAAGTGTAAATTGACAATTCTGGTAACACACACTCTATTCATCAAAATGTTGGTGTTCAGAATTTTTGTAGAAATGTTTTCCGAAGGTTTCCTGTTTACATTTTTTTTGTTAAATTGGGAGTGATTAATCAAAGTTTTATTTGGAAAAGACTTCTCTGACAGATTTTCTACCCTTTTGATACACAAATTAAGGATGCTTACATGGGACCACCGTAAAATCAACCTAATCTGAATGAAAGCTGCCACAGTTGATGACGTTTTGCTGTAACACGGAATGAAATAGCAGGCTTTAGATGAAGCACACAGATAGAAGGGAGTGGGTTTTAACCACCCCACTTCTTTTTAAGACCATCGCGAGGACTGTGTAGGTGGCTGGCGCAATTCAGGTGATACTCGTATAATCAACTCGTCTTTGCCTAATCTGCACGTCACTGTACACAGCTTTATTGTTAGTTACAATTACAGGCTAGCAAGAGAGAGACGAGCATTTTTGTCTCTGTCTGGTAATTTGTAACAATCGTAAATGTTCTAACGTCATCACTAACCGACGAGAAAGCACTCCGAATTACGCGACAGGTGTCACAGGCTAAATGCTTAACCCCGGATAATTTAGGCTAATTCTCACCTCTGCCAATTTTAGTTTGGGTTAATTCTCATCCCCGTCGTGAGAAATGATCATCTACTGACTCTCTTCCCTCGTCCCCCTGTGGTGGAACCCGCTACCGGTTAACCTCAGGACTGTTCAATCTTTTACTGCTTTCCGCCGTCTTCTCAAACCCCACTTATTCAATCTTTATTTGTAAATTCTTATGCATTTTCCTTTTTTGTTTAAATTTATTTTGTATATATCGTATACGTGTTTTTTTTTTGTTTTTTTTTTGCATATTTATTGCCTGTAATTCATATACTTTTAATTTTGTTTAATTTTCTGTATATTGCCTTGGATAAAAGTGTCTGCTAAATAATTAAGTAATAATAAAAATAAAAAAAATGAAAAAATCAGCGCGCGGAAATCTAGAGAGTTACGCCTTTGGAAAGTAGATAAATAAATGAACCAGACACCAGTAAGAATTCATATAGGCCTACACCAGTTTACTTTCATCAATTTGATTTTATCAGGTTTGTGTTCTTGTGCTTTTTATATATTAATTTATATTTTGTTTAAATACGTAGCTAAACTGATTTGTAACCGATATGTGCAAATCATTTAAAGCTATTTCATGTTTTAACTATTTCAACACTGCAGACCTCCATACAGCTCTAGGAAAATAACATAGCAATAAACTGATGTCATATACTGTACTATGTGTATATCTATGGCTGTTTTAATTTTTTTTCCAGTATGGATACTGTTTATTTAATTATCCTGGGGTAATGTAATTATAGTGCTGAAAGACTTACTGATATTGTACCTTAAGTTTTGGACAATATTAGTGGACATTTACTGCAGAACTGGTCTGAAAACTGATTATAAGAATGGATGTGATGTGTAACAGTTTTGCCCAAAGCTTATGAGTATGTTATATTGTTCTACAGAGCCTACCCAATTGTTTAAATTAAGCTTTATCACTCAACACTCTTAATCAGGCATTAGGGAGATTTTTTTTAACACATAATTTTGTTAACTGGAACGTTGAACAAATGTTCATATGCAATTTTGCACAGTGAAAAATCGTATACACATTTTAAACACGACAAATGTTTTTTTTATTATTCATTTCGTGTTAGTTTAATAAGGTAATATAATGCTTATATTATTCACTTGTAAAACAAATGCTGTCTTTATTTCTCGTTTGTACCTTGTGTGGCATAACTTAGCATGTGTTGATTCAAGTTATTTCTCATATAAAACACTCAATAACACAGCACAATATACAGGATCAGCTACATTAGCAATGTATGTATTGATATTTTTGCTCAGTCATGATAACTGCTACAGAGGCAAAAATGAGGTTGCTCTGGGTTGTCAGAGCTTATTCAAATGTATCATACATGTAATATTTATCTGGGAAATGGTTGGTATTTCTGGATGCTGAAAGTGGGTCAGTTAAAGACCCTCCTGCCTCCAATAATTCTAACACAGGAAAGCTGCAGACTTTGAGGTCAGTACTTTAAAAGAGCAGATTTTTAAAATGATTTTTCAATGTTTACATACACATTTTTAAGTTTAAGAAATGGTGGCAAAAAAAAGAAAATGTCACCTTCTATGATTCCAGACTATTTCTGTTGCAACCTGGCCATAAACCTTTAGAAAATACCTGGATGTAAACTGTGCGACTGTTTTAGAAGAGGTAGGAGGTAGATTTAACTTTGACTGTAAAAATAAACGTCTGTTATTGTGTAATGAATCACTTACAGTTTGCGATGGTTGTAGTAGTCAATATATGTAAATGAGGCACACATGTAGTAGATGCATTTGTATGTAAGTGTATGAAGAAAACAAAACATTGGCTTTTTCAACTGAAGGGAGGTCACATAGCAGTCAAAAACATGTGCTAAAGCTTTAATGACTCAAAACTGTTGGAAACAGTGTTTAGTAAGACATTTTGGGACTGCCACTTTGATAAATAGAGGCCACAGAAACCAGACAGCTCTGATTATGGATGGTTCAAATTCTGGTGGTGAAGGGAAAAAACTCGAGACCTGACCCCCTTATAGTCCAAGCACTGCTAATCATGCATGAGTACCCTTGTAATACTGGAAGCCCCATTTACTTAAATGAATCAAAGGCAAGCAACCTTAGTCCTATCTGTCCGTTGCATTGCTCAAACCAGTTCTTTAATTATTAATTTATCTTCAGTGGGGTGTAACAATTGGGGTCCTGGATGGAACAAAGTCATGCAGACTGGAAAAGCTCTTTATGAATATTTACGTCATCTCAATAGTGTTTGGGAAAGAGTCTGGGATGCCAGGAGGTTATTTTTGAACATCTGATAAACAAAAGTTAATGAAACAAAAGAAACAGCAGTGCACTACATAAGGAATTTTATTTCAGTCTGTTTTGCACCAGTTCACAAAAGATGATTTATAAAACTGCTTTATTATTTCAAAGTTTTTTTTTTGTTTTTTTTTTTAATATTTTTTTTTAAAACTGAGCTTATAAAAACATTATTTTCACAAAACATCTGAGCTGATGAAGTGCAAATCTATGCAAACAGTAAGAAAATACTGCTGGAACTTTGTAGTCCAGTAAACAGGGCTGAAACAGACTTTGGAGACATAGGGTTTGAAGCAGATCATGCCTTCTCATATGTTCGGACAGCCTGGACATCACCAAAAGTTACAGTCTGTGATCAAGAAAAAATAAAATACAAACAGATTACCTAATTACACTACAACCTGCACTACACCCACAGGAACCAAGTGGCCACATGCTACCTTTTTTTTTTTTAATACATGTGAATAAGGCACTTTGAATTAATTTAGGCTTACAACAGACACACATAAATAACGCATTGTAAAGGAAAGAATGTGTCTTGTGTCATTAAAAAATCTTTCTAAACTAAATAGTTATTAACAGTATGTGACTGACATAAGACTTCATGAAAAACCCAACACATCACTGCATGTATCTTACTTACCATAACCATTTTGCCATCCTTGATCTCTCTGATAAATGTGGTCTCCTTGCCGTCCCACTTCTGCACATGCACAAGTTTGTCTCCATCCTGGCTCACAGTGGACTGCAAGAATTTTTTTTTTTTTTTTAAACAGAATTGATTTGTGTTAATGTTAAAATAACACAACATAGACAGAATAACTTTAAAAACAAACAGTATACCTTCAGTATACATAAATAAACGGTTTTATTACGATCATTCTTCATATGCCTTTCAACAACAACAAAAAAACAACACAAACACAAACAGTCTTGTGCTTAGGTGCATTAGATGAAAACTGGATACACTACTTGAGAAACAAAAAAGCAGCAAAAAAGTACACAAGGGTGTAATTGTCAGATTTAACAGTATTTGCCCAAACACTGAATAACCTAGTTCTGATTGCCGGTTCCCTGCCACAAAACAATTAGGATATTAAAAGCTACCACAGTAAATATTTAATGAGCTCGAATCACTTGTCTAAAATGCAGATACATTGAATTTTACGGTATTTGGTGCTCAAACACTGCCTCGTTCTGTTTGGTAATGATCTGGTCTTATCCAGGCCTGTATTATAAAGCTTCTGCGGTAGAACCACACATTGAACAGTAAATTAATACTCGGCCGTTTCTAAACTTCAAGGAAATTAGTCTTATCTAAATCTTAGCAACAAAGGATTAATAATAGGTTGAAGCGCAGGGTTTTAAAGTGAATTGTTACATTTGTAACGGTTGTTCTGCTAAAATAAATCTTTGTATTCTTACGATTTCAACTTTATAAAAAACACACATCACTATACTGCCATTTCATAAAGCAGACACTACTTTTTTTTAAATCATGACATTCACAACTTTTTCTTTAGTAGGCTACTTTGTTAGTAAATTAAACACACACAAAAATGGCAACGGCACATTAGAAAGGTTTTCAATTACAGTTACAAATCTAAAAAGCTTTTATCTGTCAAGCTTTGAAAAAAAAAAAAGATTTTATACAGAAAACGTCATTTGATTCTAGTTAACTCACTTTGCAGTTTCTGTCGTCTGGAGTATTTTCATCAAACTCCTCTCCAAGTTTGAATGATATTTCTGTGTTCTTAAAAGTACTCTGTGTTTTCACCACAACCTTATCTCCCTCTTGGCTGATGATGATAGTTGGTTTAGTAACATTACCAACTTGCCTTGTCGCAAAACCGACACCTGCAACAGGAAATAAACCCGCAGTTACTCTTTTTCAAAGTGTTACCAACAAGATGTCATGAAAGCGTATAGGATAGTGTTCTGCATAGCAAGTATCATATACAGCGGTAGCAGAGCTCGTCCACATAGTTTTAACAGGGAGAAAGAAAGCTTTATAACTTCATAAAGTTGTGTTACCTTGATGATGCACGGCTGTTAGAATACTCTAACAGCCGTGCACTGCAATCTACACAGTGACTTTACGGCTGTTTAATAAGACACCGGTACTCTAATTCACATGTAGTAGTGAAACAGCTCTTGCAACTTACCTAGGGCTTTCATGTACTCATCAAAGTTCTGACTGTCAACCAGTTTCCAGGTGGCACAGAATGCGTCAACCATGTTGTATTTTTAAAAAAGAAAATATGTATATAACAAACAGTAAATTTGAGGTAAGAGTTGATGTGTTGCACAATTCGACAGTAACGGTCTATCAGATCCCTGTACACTTGCAACATTTCCAGCTAATATTAATACCCGGAGACTTGGGAGGAGTTAGACTCAGCACTATATCTGGACGCCGCGATTGGCTAACTCTTACGCTTTCCTATATTGTGATTGGTTTGAAAATATGGTCAGAGTAGGTGTTGTACATTGAAAAGAAATTAAGCACTAACGGGCCACAGTTCAATTAGATTACCCTATGCAATAGTAAAACTCTACTTTAAGAAAAAATAAATACATAAAAATGGGTAATACTTTTTGAATTACAGTGCATTTGTTTTATAGGACTGTACTTTTTTTTTTTTTTATCAGCAACACATTTAGTCCTTACATTTCTAACAAGTTCCCACTATTTGTATAGTAAACTAGTGTCCTTCCACGTAAAACCTTTGGTGAAAGTACACAAAATGTACTTCTTTTTAATGATGCAGCAGTGTACACAGAAGGTTATACTGACCTAAAAGTCTCTGGTTCAGATCACTCTGTCTTCCCAGCCAGCACCCTCTATACCACAACATTCCTGTTTTAAGTTATACCTGTTCTGTCTGGATCATTTTTCTGGGAAACCTACACTAGAGTTCTGGCAACTGCTCCCAGTTAATCTCTGGTGACCAGTGGGGCACACAACCCTATTTTTTCCCTTGTTATGCTTGGCTACCTTTACCATTTACAAATGACAGTTAAAACAAATAAGCCACTTTGTATCCTCTTTCCATCTCAAATTCTTGGTGTCTCAGACAACTTTAATATTGAATGTTGGACACTCATTCTTGTCAAGCTTATTTTTATCCAAATTTGACAAGCAAGATCTATTGATATGACATTGACGGTTTATATAATAATACATACTGATATGCACTTGTAGCCCTACTTTGTTTTGGAACATCATCTTAGCTTTAAATGTCATTTCATTTTTTCCCCCTTTCCTTAATCTTTAAATTCAAAGAGATGCATGCAGAGATGGCAGTTAAAAATATGTACTGTACTGTACTGTATATGCCTACAAATTAGATACTTATTTGTATTTCTTTCTTTTTACCATAACCCTTTGTGTCTTTTTTTCCAGATTCTTGAGGCCATTCATTATTGAATGGATAGACACACAGACATGTACGGTAGAGAGCAACCCATCAAATACAGCAGTATTCTGGAATGATATGAAGTTTTTCAACAGTGTTAAGTTATATTCTATTTGGAAAGGGACTCTTCAGCAAAGAAAGTTTTTCAAATTGATTATTTTGTGAACATGGCATAACAAATGACTTATTTTGAATGGATTAAAAACACTTAGGGATCAGACACTGTAACCTAAAACCCAGACATGTAGTTTTAGTTGGCCACAGCATTTCAAATTTACGAATTTACAAAACAGTACATCTAAAACAAAACATTTGCCCTTTGAAATGAACTGAGTGCAAATTACTTCAGCATTATCTAAGACACCTTAATTTTAACAGGGGTCTGTTACTTTATGAAAAATGCAATCAATATTTATAGGCGGCCAGGGGGCACTGTGTATAAAGTTTGAACCCATTTCATAAACCTAGTGACAAATACTGTGCAAATATACTGTAAATTACACAACAGTCCTTTAAAGTTTAACCTTGTGCAAAGGCCACAGGTATGGTAAGATGGCATCACACACAATTATTGAGGCTGCAATCCTAATCTGCAATATAATTTATATTAGGGAATTGTATTAGGGATGGTGCTGAACACCTATTAAACTGGTTATGAGCAGATTATGGAAAGTTGCTCATGTCTAAATGCTAAGAAAACAAATGCTACGTTTTTGTTTTATAGTTGTAAATACCACGTTAAGCCAGACTTTCTTTGAGATCTCAGGTTAAAGTTGTTAAAGTACCACCCACACATTTTTCATTTTTTGTCAGTTTTTCGTGAAGTGCATGGAAAACTACAAAGCTGTATGTAATTCAATAAATCCAATATGTTAAAGTAACATTGTTCAACAGGTTTCATTCAATTTTATGAAGCAAAATTAGTTAATTGTATAGGGGGATGCAAAACATTTGGCCATAGCAATATATATATATATATATATATATATATATATATATATATATATATATATATATATATATATATATATATATATATACAATACACACATTGCTGTGCAAAAGTCTTAGACACATTCAGGAGTTACAATATATATCAATGTTATGAGCATCAACAATTTACTCAAAGCCTCCACTTGTGTTTTCTACTATTATAACAACTTTGACTGTTATTAATACAGCTTAGTTAGGGTGAGAAGAAACCAAACTTGTCATTTAGCAATCTTCAATTCACATTGATCAGAATCTTCAAAAACTTGTGATCACAACAACTCAAAGTAAACTATATGTGAGCAGCTAATATGAAGTGTTGTAGTAGCTAATCCATTACATTTACCCAGTGGTTCTCAACAGGGGGGGAAGCAATCCAGGGGGGGGGACACATTTTAATTATATGTTGAGAATATGAAGATGATTTTACACTATTTCATAAAAAAATGTAACAATGCTTTTATGACTAATTGTACAGGCATATGACTGATTAGTGCTTGGTATGGATCCTGCATACCACTCCCGGGGTAAAATAAGACACTGGTATTGGAAAAAGGGGTCTTTATTTTTGTGTTTATCTCCTTGCAGAAAATGGGTTTCCTTTTCTATAGGAAGCAAAAACATTCCCTACAGGTTGGCTGTGTGGTCCAGTGGTTAAAGAAATGGACTTGTAACCAGAAGGTCCCTGGTTCAAATCCCACCTCAGCCACTGACTCATTGAGTGACCCTGAGTAAGTCACTTAACCTCCTTGTGCTCTGTCTTTCGGGTGATACGTAGTTGTAAGTGACTTTGCAGCTGATGCATAGTTCACACACCCTAGTCTCTGTAAGTCGCCTTGGATAAAGGTGTCTGCTAAATAAACAAATAATAATAATAATACAGCTATTAAAGTCTAAATCTGAATACATCCAGTTTTCTGTTACCACAGGAATCTACTCATTGCGTTCAGGCAGTTAAAGCAAAAAAATAAATAGAAATACAGGTTATCAAATTCAACATGCGACTTAAGCCCCTTTCACACTTGCATGTGATTTCACACTGCTTTTGATAAAGCAGGGTTGACCTGGGTGACAGACGCAAGTGCACAATACACTTATCAATCCCCAGAAGCAGCTAGTTCTGACGCTTCCATCCAAGCTTCTCTGTATTGAACTGTTGGCCTAAATGTTGATTAGAGCAAGTCATCCCTGCTGCAATCTGGCTCATGTTGTGTCTCAAACAATAAAAATATGGCTAAAAAGAATAAACAGAAATGTTCCTTGCGGAATTGAAACCTTCAGGCGTGGCTTTTTATTATTGCATCACGAATGGCCGTCAAGCATTTTGTCTCGCTCAATCCGGGTGCAAGCGTGTTAACCCACATCCTTAGGTGGGTCACTGGGACCCGGGTTAACCCAGGTACGTGGTTTCACACTGTGCAGGATTGTGACCCGGATAGCCAGAACCCGGGTAGGAGTGGCAGTGTGAAAGGGGCTTTAGTATACAAACTATTTCCTTCTGCAAAACCAAAACCATATGGCATGCAGGCTTGCACAACTTCTTGTTTTTAAAAGTGTAGATGTTAGCAAACTCACATGTGACAAACAAAGTGTACTGTGGTCTTTATATTTAAATCCTGTTGTCGGCTATTGTTTCTCAAATCAGATGGTTTGGAACAAGATAATTTTATGACTGCAATGAAAAGCTTTTTTCCCCTACAATTTTAATAAACATTAATAATGGGTCTGCAGATTTCAACTGACTGTATAATTAATATACATGTACTAAATATACAGGCAGATAATAAGCTGGAAAAAAACAACTGTATGGTAGTTCATTACTGCCGCCTAGTGCCCAGTACTAAATATTCATATTCAGACTATATTATATACAATATTATTGTCATCGAACAGTGGCATGTAGCACTTGGATATGTTGTGCACTCTAACACAGGAGCATTTTTTTAGCACAATGTATGACTGGCATTTACAGAGGTCATAAAGTCAAATTATGTATTTATATAATTACATCTCGCATCGAGAGTTTAGTGGATATAAAAAAAAATGTATTTTATAATAATTGTGTTTGAGTCAGACTAAATTTTCTTTTTAAATTTAGATTAACAGTTAAAAATTTCAGGGCAACTATACTTAAAAGAATGCAAACATGTCTGTGTGCATATTCCCATGGGGGGTACAAAGTAAGTTAGGGCAGTCAGCTGTAGTATCAAAAATAAACCTTGAGTATGCAGCACCAGGGTACAGTGAGAAACAAATACCAGGAGTTACAATTGTGAGTACAGGGGGCTCCACTAATGTATCTCATGAACAGACCTGTAACATGCCATCTAACAAGAACTAGAGTCTTGGGGATCCTGCTATTTACTTCCACTGGTGCCCCTGGGCTACAGTCAACACTCTTCATAAAGCAGCTTGCTTTTCATAACCCTCTTGGTGAATCGTTAAGGACTATGTTCAACAACTCCACATTTTAGCAAATGTTTCACAACATTTTATGAAATAAAATGTTTTAATAAGTACACTATAACAAATTAATTTTTTAATGAAAAAGTTTATTACCTTTCAAAAATCTAATGGTGAAGAAAACAAACGGAAAAAATGTTTTTACATTTAAATGTGTTTCACTTTATCTGATAATGCCCAGACCTAAAATTCCAAAAGAGAATAACAAAACACACAGAACTCCCTCGCTATAAGGCTCTCGATTATAACGCACCTCGGATATAGCGCTCCTACATCATGTCCCCCAATTCCCTACACTAGTGATTCATGCAATATTTCTACAGTAAATACAGTCCCGGTGTTGTTCAAACTGTAAACAACTTCTCAGTCTAACTTCTGTTTCTGTCTCTCCCTTTTGATACAGTATCTGAACTGAAGAAATGCTGCGCTGGCACTTTATAACACAGCCATCTTATTTAGCATTCGTTTTATAACTAAATAAATATTAGGCCTATTACGTGGTTATCTTTCCTAATGTATTTACTTTTTTGCTGCGAGAGGAGCTGCAGCTTTCTCCGGGAGACGCGACACTTCAGCCCTGCTCTGGCAGCCAAACCTAGGGGCAAGCCCATTCCCTCTTCCCCTCTGCCGACCCGCTCTCCTTCTCACAGTTGGTTTGCTTGTCTGTCGCTTCGAAATGAACTCCCGACCGCCGTTTAGCCAGATATTCACAACACATAATGCTAATTAAAATGATCCACGAGTGGGAATGTTGCCTTTTTTTTTTTTTACATGGGTAACATTATCTAAAGATTTTTTAAATGACCCCCCCCCCCCCCCCCCCCACCCCCTTTTTTTTTAAATTTTCATTAATTAAAGCATTTCTTTTAACTGTATAAAACATGACAGGTAGAGGTTTTACCGCACCTAATAAATCACAGCTAAAAGATTTGCAAACATGATACAAATTTGACTATTTAATACAGACGTACATCACCAAATTGTGTTGTGCAAAAATAGACATTCCTGCAGCTACATGTTGACATTCTGTTAAAAAGTACACATTTGCAACATATGAAAACAACAAGAAGTCCTATTTTGATTTATACAAAAGACACAGTATAACTTGAGCTCAAGGTGTCTGAGCAGCACAGCACTCTAATATGCTATTATAAATTACAGTATGGATGGAATGCTTTTTCAAACAGACAACAAACTACCAGCATCTTAGTGTTTCCAACAGCTTTAAAAAAAAACTCTCCTTTTCTCCAGTATAAGCGGTCAAGAAATCCCAAGCCACTTTTGCATCACTGGTGTGTCCTGGTGTTGCATAGCACTGTGCGTATCTTCATAGTTCTCAGGTAATGTCATTTTTGGATGAGCAGCCTGCCAGTCAGTCATGTATGTTTTACACTGTGCCGTTACGTTTCGTCGCTCTTCTCCTCCGTTTCTGAAGGATTTGGGTCCACTTCATCTGAGGATGACGTCTCCCCACCTTGTGCTCCCTCATCTGTTGAAAGAATAAAGTGAAAACTCAATAATAACACTGCAGTATATGTTTTCCCCATAAACTTTACAGACCGAACCACAACAAAAAATATACCAGAAATCAGTAAAGGAGACAAACAATTTGGCTAAAAAGATATATGTTGAAAATGTTAGCATTATCCTCTATGCAGCTGAATGTTATTCACTGCACAGAAGTGTTTACACATTCCTACTTGTGAAGTGGAAGTAAAGCCCCCCTTCAGATTGTGGTGTTTAAAAAGTGCATACTGTACTGTAGGCTTATTTAGGATATTTTGGTGACCCAGAAATGCAGAGAGTGAATTTAGAGTGTATATTAATTCATTCATTTAATAGAGGAACAGCTCCCTAAACACAACAGTAGACAGGTTAAAAGTTGTTTACACACAATTCAATGCAGCAGTAGCTGGGTGTAAATGGATGATATACTGTATATATAAAATCAGTTTCACATTGCAATGGCCTTTCTCTTAAAATGCATGAATACATCATGCCATGAAGCCAAAATGAAAGCACTATTTCATGCAAGAAAGGGCAAACCCATGTGCTGTAGGTCAGGTTACTTGCAAAGTAATAAGTCTTTCAGTTTGTGTAATAAATATATAAACCGAATACATACAAGGGTTTTATGAAAAAAAATAAACACACTCAAGTTATTTATTTAAAAGATATAGCCCATTTTTTCACCTGTATACTTGAAATAACTAAATTCAAGTAAAAAAATAAATAAAATAAAAAAAAACAGAAATGCAAAACAACCAAAACATGAAAAAGGGATTCCATATACAGAATTTCACAATACATTAGGAGGCAGGACACTGGGGGAAAAAATATGAAAAACACATCCATATGGGAGGAGAGAAAGCTGAGGGATGAAGCTGATCTGAGAAGGCTGAGGGGAGGAGGAGGGATTGTACAGATGGAAGAGGAAGTATAGGTTATACTATTATACAAAAAGGGGAGTTGCTCTGCTCCGACTGATCAGCAGTAAGCTTTTCGATTTCTTACTCGAGGATTACATTTCACTTTGGGCTTTGAATTACAATGCTGCATTCCTCAATACATGATTCATTGTCTGCACATCTACAATTTTATTACACACCACAGCTCTCTTAAAAGAAAAATGATGAAACACTGAAAAGTCACCTGTAGCAGGGCGATTGCCCTGCACAAGCAGAAATTAGTGTTGGTGTAAATTACATGTGGAAACAGGTTTGTTTTGTGTGCTTTTTGGAGTTGTTAAGTTTGATTAAATGATTGACTGTAACGTCATGCTACACAGAGGGGCGCTGCCTACACTCAGGAGGAGAGCGTCCGCTCTACAGGAACTACAGCTACGCAACCCTTAAACTGCAACACGGTACTTGTGAAGGCAATGCCCAGCCAAGGCCGTATGAAGAAGCAGGAGTCGTCGTATGAATACCGGCTCATAAGTAGGTTAGTTTAGGGGATATTGATCCCAAGTAATATGTTGCGAGGGTTACGTAGTGTAGCAGGTTCCTGGAGCGGGATGCCTTGTTTAGTAAGGCTAGTGCTCGCCCTTTGTGGCACCTTTTGTTTGTAGTTTTTGTACTGTGTTTTATTTTGCCTTTAGTACAGTCTCCTGTCTGTGTCCTCTGTGTGTTACCATTGCTGGTAGCATCACATGACCCACACACGTGACACGAGTACCCTGTTACATCACCTTACAATAGACTAGGATTTGATTGAGCAAAAAATACAGTAAGTGCAAACAAAAACTATCGAGACACCAATGTTAAACCAGACAAAAAGGTAAATACAAAACAGTTGGATTACAACGTATTTTCAACGACGCTAAATAAGGTGTTTTATCATTCAAAGTGAGTGTTGACATTTGTTCAAAACTGTTACTGTATAAACTTGTACACACAATACATGAGAAGAACACAAACAGAGCTATTTAATGCATTTCTGATTTAGGTGCACTAAGGTGAACCCCAATTTTGTGAACCTTATTAACTGGTAAAACTCCACTGAAAGACCCATTTAAGTCTGGTGCTTTCTTACAATCAACTTTGATATATAGGCATTTTTATTTGAGATAACTAGTCAGTTCCTCAATGCCCTGTATTTACCACTCATTGAGAGCTCAGCTAGTTTTTGGGGCAGCTCAGACGTTCCGACTCCTGCCGGGGATCCCAGAATGTCAGGCAAAGCGTTCCTGCGGCCAGTTCTTCCTGTTGCTTCGAAATCTATGACGACATCAGTCATCTCTGATTCCTGTCCTCATAGCAACATCTGAAATTAAAGAAAACATTACTGTTAAAAAACACATTTTATACATTAGGCCCATACTGTAACACTATGAATAACGCAGAGTATACTGCTTGCTGAAAAGTAATTTATAAACTGAAAAATAATAAATATCTCCTGATATCATTATTTAAAAAAACGAATTCCTGGGAAGTGCCCATAGTGGTGTCCCTGTACTTGTTGCAATATTTTGCAGTAAACAAGCAATTAGTTACTTGACAACTAGAAAACACTTAATAAATAAATAAATAAATAAAACCACTGACTAACATACTTGTATTTACAGATGCTAAATATAACAATCTGCAAGGTGCCTGAGGAACCAATGTCAGAATTTATATAACCTATTACATTAAGTTTTTTGTTTTACAGGTAAATATTTATGCAGAATGTCATGTGACAAATGATCCCAAATGAAATTGTTAACAACTTATGACAACATTCCTCTTGATTGATAGCACCTCATTTCCAAACTTAGGGGCTGATATAAGGATAGGCGTAATGCAAACAATTGTGGCTGCAAAATCCAAATAGCCTAGCGTCCAGGCAATTATTTTGCATTGCAGCCTATGTAAGGTCAAGAGCAACGCAAATTACTCAACACACACAAATAATGACCCGCAATCATAATAATGATGGTCGTAATGAGCACTGCCTCAGCTTGTGCATTGGGCTACTTAGAGGCTGCACTTACAGCCTAGAGGTGAGGTGAGTTAGGATTACAGAGAGCAGTAGGTGCTGTATGAGATTTGTGGAGCACGGAAATCAAACCAAACAAAAAAATATGTCAGAGGAAGGGCAGCAAAGTCCTCTTGGTGCACAGAAATGAAAAGAAAAAAGAGGAGGAGCTGAGAAACCTTATGGCTGAGGCCACTCAGCATTAAATTGACTTATTTGGAAAAGCCTCAGCCAACATCAGTTATGCTACCAAAGAGGCCATATGGTACTCTATTGTAGAGAAAGTCAATGTCTGTGTTACCACGAGGACAGTCAACCAGGTGATGAAAAGGTGGCAGTAACTACAACGGAGAACAAAAGAGAAACTCGCAATGCAGCAGGAACAGGAGGAGGGCAACCATCCACATCACAGCTGATACCGCTGGAGTGGCAAGAGGAGAGGACAATCCATCCCAGGTTTTCCTGCCTGTCCTCAACAAGAGCCAAGTGCTGCCACATCAGGAAGTGTACCACAGCAGACATCCTGAGCCAATGACAGGTCTCTGAAGGTGTGGTTTTATACAGCTCTTACTTACTCACTTCTACAATGGTTTGCACCTTGTCAGAGGAGATGCAAAGTTTGATAGCGGGTGCAGAACGGCAGGTGGAAACCATTCTTTATATATGCCGCATTTCTAGTGACCGCTAAAGTCCCACTTTACGCCAGCTAAACACGTTTTGTGGCAGCAATATGGGTGTTTTGCAGCCGCAACTCTCTTTGCACATATCCTTACATAATGCTTTAATGTCATCCCCCACTCCCACCCCATTCATAAGGTAGAAAGAGATGAGCAACCCAGCAGTTTGCGCTTTCACCAGCAGAGGTCTCTGTGCACACCCTTAATATCTTCAAAAGATGTTTATGCCTCTGTAGACCATACTTTCAGGTTGTGCACTAATCCTTATCTGGCACATTATAATAGCTATACAGTAAATCCAAACATTAGGATCACAAAGCTCTACAAAGAGTTAACTAATGAATTAATTAACTGATCATCTGTAATATCCATCAGTTATATGGTGGCTATAGTGAACTTTTATTGGATTCTTTGGTTTTGCTTCCACAATTAATTATTTAGATACCCTAACAGGTTCTTCCACGTTTTTTTTTAGTTGGAATAGTACTTTTTTTACACTTTTCCACTTTCTTAATATTATTTTTAACAGTGATCATGTCTGCAGCTCTCTCTCTCTCTCTCTCTCTCTATATATATATATATATATATACACACACACACACACGCACACACGCACGCACACACACACACACACACACACACAAAGGAGTTCCCTCTTTCTCTCTGTATGTAATAGCTGCTCACTCACTGACCTTAATTGAAAATAAGTACCAAGTAAATTAAGGCTGATTCAGCATTTCTAAGTACTCTGCTTTGATCTGTAAAGTACTGTAGTACAAAGATGTGCAAACACCACCACAAATGCTGCCTTCAAATTGAAGAGAGTGTGTGTAGTGTAGAGTGTGTAGTCTTAACCCCAAGCTTTAATAGTAATGCTAAATCAGTTAGTTTGAATGATTTTCATAAGAACCAAGCACTTGTAATGTTACAGATATGTTACAGTTCAACAGATTAACCTGACAAGGGTAAAGCCTGGATTTGACAAGCTAAAATGCATTTCAATATTTTCATGTCTTGTTTTCGTTTATAAACTGAATTCAAAACGTACTAAAATCTAGTAGAAGAAAAGACTAATAGGTCCTTTCTGACAGTTCCAGTTGTGATAATTGAATATGCACGATAATGTCAGAGACTTAACTGTGACCACCGTGATATCAAAAGCCCCAGCAGTCCAGGTGTATCTTTTGGTCTGTACTCAGTATCTTATTGTGAAGGTGGAGGTGGCTTACATTGACCGAAAATGAGTAATCAACAGACACAGCACTCAGCAGGGGACAGGCAGAGGCAACGTAAAGTGAAACTGCACTGCTTACCTTTTAATTGTAATTGTATTCCTTGTCTGATGTAATAAAATAAAAAGCCTTTTTCCTTTCTCCTTTAACGCATATACAATAAGTCATGTTGTGCAATAGCATATTTTTCTTTTTGTTCTGCTTTTGAGAAATATTGATTGATGAGACATAGCCTCAATTCTCTTCCATGTCAGCATTGCCACCCTGCAGAGCAGGCTCCATGGATCAGGGTGACAGTGCTGTGTGTGTACAATCAATAGCACACATCCTATAAGTTCCTCTGTGGGAAATTTAATATAATTCCCTGTGAGCTTTAGCAGGGCTTTTTTGTTGTTGTTGTAAATTGCAGTTGCAGTTAAAGCTGAATGACATAGTTTTAAGTAAATAGTTAATTATCTAAAAGCAAGGGTGTCAAACATACAGCCCGCGGGCCAATTTTTGGTGTCCTGCCCATTAGTTTCTAAAATTGCTTCTTTAATATAACACACATATTCAACATGTGCAGTCTGCATTGTATGAGTGACATTCCCATTAAGCCAATCGCAGCGCACAGAGCTAGTAAAATAGCCAATCAAATAGCACACAGGATCTGTTTCCTCATGCACACGTGTAACAGCACAGAACACGTATTTTTGATTAATATAGCGAAGCAAAGGCTTGTTTAAACTATCTATTTTACTTTGTGTAAAATTTTAAATCAAGTCAAAAAATAGTTGGAAATGTCAACAAATGAATGCACTTACCCGTCACACGCGATTTCCGACTCCGTCACCAGTTTTCTGATATAAAGCCTATCAGTGGTTAAAACCCAGTTTCCATACACACTAATAAATGATCACTTTAATGTGCACACTAAAATTAACGTCCTTTAGTATATACCATGTGACTACAACTCATCTCATTATTCTGAGCTGGATGCTCATTTAAATACATCAGCATGCATTACCATAAAAATCACATATTCATTCTTATTACCACAGTGTGAAGAACTAAATTTAGTGCGCGCCATAATATGCCAAGTATCGCACGCAATAATGAATAAAACTGCAATTGCAATTATCGCGCACCATAAAGTTTAGCGCCTTTTTGTAAATGAGGCCCAGTATCTCAAAGTGAAGCCAGCATCTGTGAAAGTGACAGTAGAAAACGCAGCGCTGGTGACAAGAACATACATGCTTTTTCAATGAACAAGACAGGATTTGCATATAACACAGTGAACTATCTAAAAGCAAGTTTAAATTTATTTAAAAGCTACACAATATTGCCATTTGATTTCTTACAAACTCTATATTCGAACATAAGCCCAATTAATTTACTTCGGGGCAGCATTTTGCACCAGTTTTCTCTAAGGAGAAAAATAAACAGCAGGTGTACACTGGCGCCCTTGAACGAACACATTGAATTATTTATTTCAAGCTCTGCAAAATTACTATTTTGTTTGTATTGTGTATTTAGCCAGTGTACAAACATACAGAGAGTCGCTGTCATAATTGTGTAATGTAAAGATGTGTCAAACTTGTATAAAGCAGTTTATGGGAGTATACCTAAATGGAATACAAAAGATGAATAGAAGTCTTTGATAAAAGTCTGGAGACAGGCTTGAATGATAACCTTGTAAATAGTATATTTTTCCAAATCTTCCCAGGTAATGATAGCTTACATAAAAGTCAATGTTAAGCCTATACACTGCATTTTGTGCAAATTGATTTTGGTAACAGCATTAAAACAGAGCTCTAATTTGTCAGTTGAAAACACCTAAGTCTCAAGAACCCTGAGCTCTTCAGCATCACCCAGCTTTAATCACTGCCTCAAGGTCCTTCTGGTCATTGGGAGAGTAAGTCCTTATTTGACATCTATTATGTAGAAGAATGATCATGAAATGTCAAGTCATCAATAATCTCCTTCTACTTGAAGAATATGTGTTCCTAATATATGGCAAGACTGAAAAGGTGAAGAATACATTGGAACATAATTCTAAATTGAAAAAGTTGCTATCAAAATACATTTTTCAAATTGGTAACAAATGCAGCTACAGTACGTTGATGTCCTCTACATCATACATCAAAAGAGTATACTCGAGGCTCTTCATATATCATTTTTTTTTACCAATATATTCCCTGTTTTACAAAAGCTACATTTATTTTGTATTTATTTTTTTTAATAATTTTTATAAAACAGAAACATGTATGAAAATGAAGGAGGGACATTGATCACTAAGAAGATAAGTTTTTTCCTTTAACTTAAGAATTGTGCTATGTAATATAACACCTCCATCTTGTAAAGGATAGAAAAGATGTGAAACTGGCAGACGATATTGACAAGATAATATAAAGGACCACACTTCGTAATGTAAGGTTGGCAGGGATGGGGTTAAATCAATCCCTGCCAGCAATAACAGGTGTGGCCATTCCCCAATTAGGTAATTGGTGCTAACTGGGGAGTGGCTACATGTACAAAACAAGCCAGAAATCCTTTTTTGGGGGTGATTATTTGTGCTGTGATTTTTGTATTATTTTGTATCTCTATTGAAGGCTAATGCCCAGCCTACAAGTGATTTATTCTTTTGTTTGAACATTATATTTTGGCCCTTGTGCCAGTTTATTTTACTCCTGTTTGTTTTGTTAATAAATGTGTGTAATAGCACTTGCAGCTTTCTGTCTCTGGTTCTCTTTCCTGCCAGTAACAGCACATGTAGTGTTAGAAGAGGGAAGTCACTGGTTCTGCTGAGTCAAGGCAGTATAGGCACAGAGCGGTTGGCTGCCAGGATGCTCTCCAGTCGACCCACCCCCAAACAGAAGAGGAACCAGCCGGAGGTATCGAATGGACCGTTGGTGCCATTCTGATAGGAAGGATATGTGACAGCAGCACTGCTGCTTAGTAAACAAGAAGGCTTGTCTGGAGCTGAGCTGATCGTGAGGTCCTGATCGCCTGTTTAAGAATGCAGCAGTGCTAGCATTCAAGGCGATTGCAAGGCCATAGCTTGCTTGTTGACATCGAGGAGGAGAGCGTCCGCTCCTCGGAGAGAACTACTACACGAAACCCTCAACTCCCAGACGTGCCCGTGAAGGCGCTGCCCAGCTGGTACCTTCAGGAAGAGCTGTGAGGATGCTGGGACTTCGGGAGCCCAGAAGTAGGTCAGTTTAATCCCATATTAAGTATGTTAAGGGTTAGTAGTGTAGCAGGTTCCTGGAGCGGGACGTTCAGGGCCTGTGCTGTTTTTTAAATCTGCACCTGTGCGGCGTGTCAACACCCACTGCTCTGTGTCTACCTTATTATTATTATTATTATTATTATTATTATTATTATTATTATTATTATTATTATTATTATTATTATTATCATCAAGTAAAATTGCTCTGTACACTCTAAAACAGAAAACATTAAGCTTTCAACTCCCAAAGTAATAGTAGCCTGCTTATTGTATCTGGAGATACCTTTTTAACATATCATTGAAATGAAATTGTAACTGGAACCGGTTGTTATTTTCGTTTTATAAAAACAAGTAACGAACATGAGAACTGATTTCCATGTTTGTTCAATAAAGTTGTATAAGTACAAACAAGAGAGATACGTTTTGGTGTACACTGTTATTTTTAAAATAAGGATTGTTTGCAAATATTTGAGATACAAGCCATGGTCAGCCTCATACTTAGGGGTGTGTGTCTTTGGGTTCACAAAAATACAATACATATCAACTTCTTAAATATTTCAACCAGCTTAATATAGCTTAAAGATATGCCACTATGAAACATTTCCATTGTATACAATAGAATAATCCAGTAATGAGATCAGCTTTGTTTGCTTTTATGCAAAAGGTGATAACTGCAGAAACATGTCATTCTTACAGAGATGCCAACTTCTGAAATGAGAAAATAGTAGCATGTGCCGAGCAAGCGAGGCAGACTTTTTTGTTTTTTTTGGAAAGGCAAATGGCTGCTAGCCCCTAGAAATTAAAAGGTTCTTGGGCTCTGGCAAGCCAATGACCTCATTTTTTCTGTTCAATCTATCATTTTGGTAATTGTAAACAAATGACATTTAGAAATTTAACCCCCCCCCCCCCATAAAAATACTTAAACACTAACTTTTATTTTTTAAAAACAATTTTGGAATTTTATTTATTCTGGATTTAAATATGGATTCCTATTTACAGCATATACAACTAAACAAAAATGTTCATTTTACATAAGATTTGGTGGGGTTTCTACAGGACAGCAAACAAACTGTAGGTTTTACATACCTTTAAAAAATAAGTTAAAAAAGACTATGTGTGCATCTGTTGCTTCTGCTGTGGTACAGGCAGTTTGCAGTTATTTTACATTTTAGTTTGTTTGTTTACATATTATTCTGATACAACATGTTGTACATTTGATGCCTTTCTGGAGTGCTGGTCATCCCTAAGTACATTTCTGTATGCAGAAAATGATTACAGCAAGAGCTGGGAATCTCGTTTCCATGTTTTTGCAGAACTGTTAAACATTATCGCATTTTATTTCACTGACAATTTCGTAGTAAGCACGGTATTCACGCTGTGCTACACAGTTGTCTTCAAACAGTAGAATGACCTCAAACACTTCTTTCTCAACTATGCTGAGATACTTCGCTTGATTTGGATCAAAGAAGACTGACAGACATTGAAAAATGCAGCTGCAGGTTGACAAAATCGGGCAGTACTACAATTAAAGTTTCAATTTTTTCAGCGCTGTCAATTGATTTAAAGTGTGAACGGCTACATTGTAAAGTAAGGCAACCGAGCTAGATCATCATCAGCTAAATCGTGAAAAAGGTGTTTTGTTTAACGTGGAATCAAGTTGTGCTGGCAAAGTTCAATGTTCTCTACTAAAATTACGTTATCCGTGACCACTGTGACTTAATCCCAGCATTATTGACAAGCAACCAAGTAAACGTTTGACAAATCAGTATGTTTCCATGACAAAGCGTTTTGAATCGGAACTGATTTTCTTAAGTCACTTTTCTGTGTTTACGTGACTTAATGAAAGAAAATCTAATTGGAATTCAACTGTATACATGGATTGAAGTTTTCAGAAAACGCAGGATATTTTCGCATGCACTGTAGTAGCCTAAGAACGATTTGAAGACCGGACATTTTCTGCGATAGAACGGAGACCAATCCAATATAGTGCTTTATCGAAGTGTCGGGTTTTAAATTCAAAGATTACTATCCTATACCTCTATTCAGATTCCACACAATGTGCAATCAGCCTTTCCAACAGCTCATCCTGTTCTATATTACCAGTTTCTTTATTTTAAATTATCACCATTTTAAAGCTAAAACATCTGCTTCTTCAGTATGGGCTTTTAATAAATACATACGGACTTTAACAAATGTATTACTTTATCCCTAACTAGACAAATGGATGCATGCAGACTGACTACAGATTATTATTATTTTCTGTGTTTTCTAAAACCACGTGCAGGAATGAAGGTCAAAGTTTGCACAAGTGCAGTACGCTATCGGAATAAGTTTTCCAAAAAGCGTGTTTACATGACTTTTTATATCGGAATTAGTTTTCCGAAAACGTAGTTTTCCGAAGAATATCGGAATTCTTATGCTCATGTAAATTAATTCATAAAAAAATAGGAAAACACACACATGGTATTGAAATAATATTTCATAAACGTTCAGGGAGTACCCATCATTTATTGATTTAATGAAAATCGTAGCACCGTCGATGTAGCACCGCAGCAGAACCTCCAAAATAGTAGCTGCTACGGCCAAATCATAGCAGTTGGCATCTCTGTCAATCTGTTAACAAATATTATTTTAGATTTGACAGAAAGACCCTTTAAATTATAAGACATGCATTGTTAAGTTTTTCTTCAAAAACACTGTTTGGCCTTTTGCAGCACTATACCGGTATTGCACACTCTTTATAATGGCACACTGGTGTTTTGGTTCCATGTCCAATATGGTCCAATTTTTTGTGGCACATTTTACAAATCTCATGCCATTGTTTTTGTGTGTTTGTAAGTGTTCGGTGTCTACCTCTGATCAAGTTGAGAGTGTATTTCTCAGGGACTCTCTGCTGTGTCAGACTTGTGAGTGAAGTGAGTGCAAAAGAAAGTATGTGACTCAAGGTATCCAGATGCAACATTTAGTAATTTTAACAACTGCAGTATGTTTATACTTTTAATAATCATTTAAATGACTGAACTTTTTTGATGCATGTAATGTCTGAGAACTATCAGGGGAGGTAACATATGTTCTTTAAGTGAGGAGTTAATGATAAGGAGATGGGGCTTGTCGAGGAATGTATGGGCTGTTGGTGGGGTTTGGAGGCTTTATGTATTGTTACAATGAGATGGCTGATATCGCCAATTGTCCAGAGCTAATAGCTAAGAATTTTATATTATCATTTACTCTGAATCAGGGCTAGCTACTCCAGTAGTGGTGAATTTCTCTATGATTTTACCTTTTGTTACTGTGACAGAGCGAATGAATCTGAGTCAACAATCTCCCTCCCAACCTGTGAGGGTGCTCTATAACAGGAACAGTGTGCCCCAGACTGGATGGTTTGGCTGTTCATTTCAGGGTCAGTCGGAAGTCGGCCATCCAGAAAGGGGGCGGAGTCACAATACCAGAAGTCATCGCCTTAATGCGGTAGGCGATGTGTCAGTCATGGATTGGAGACTACACGATTGCACTTGCTACTGAAGGGGGCGTGACTGAAGGTATATCTGGGGATGTGGACAAGCAATCTGTTCCTTGGGTATGGTTATGGAAAGACATATAAGGATGAACTGTGTTTATAAAGAAACCCTGAGTTTTGTGGTGTTTTTTAAACTGTTATTTGTCATTATAGAAGGCTAAACTCCAGGAGCTGTAGCTCAACCTCCAGCAAATAAATCCGGACTGCACTTCACCATTGTACACGAATAAACCTGTAAATCACCACTTTCACTAAGAGCACTCACTCTGGACTTGTGACCGTGTTGTGTTGGTGTGCGTCTTGTTTAGTGTATTGTTTCGGATTACGTGGTTTACCTGAGCAATACATATCGTTGTGTAGAGCCAGATATTATTATTTGTCAGCAAATAAAAAGCTGCTTTTTCATCGTGAACTGTCTTGTGTCTATCATTCCTGAGTACCGCATCACCACTGCACTACAAACCATTTTGCCACAGTTACTAATAAAACCTGTAATTTGAAATTGTTTGTGTCTGGTCATTTTTACTTTTTTATAATCCACAAATTTTACTGATTTATATCGACTTACTATAGTTCAGTACCGTCAAGTTTTGTCGAAAGGGGGAAAAAGAAGATTTTAAAAATATGATTTGCCAAAGATATCCCATTTAAGGACAGTTGTTTTTTGTTTGGGTGCTTAAAAAAAAAAAAAAGAAGCTGCGCGAGTGTAATGAGAGCCGTAGCTGTACGTATGGTACAGCTGTACTGTATTTTGTTTGACTATTTTTGTAAATAAGTTTTAGAATTGTTTTATTTCCTGCATTTTTATAATAATATAATAAAGGTCAAAGATGAGAAATTTGGTAGAATTTTGTGTTTGAGAGTGGTTTAACTGTATGTCCATTTGCTTCAAATCGTCACAAATTCGGGCATAAACTTTCTCAATTCTGATACATGACTCTAGATCTTCCTGAACACTTCTATCTGCCCACAGCGAAACTCAAGCCTGCACTTCCTCAGAGTCCCAAGGCTGTACTTTTCTCTCATCACACTCGCTGCCCGCCATGTTCATTGTTTTTCTTTCTGGAGGGTACTGACTGATGCAACATAATGATGAAAATACTTAACCCTGCCC
The DNA here is from genome assembly GCF_902713425.1 of Acipenser ruthenus. Lineage (NCBI taxonomy): Eukaryota > Metazoa > Chordata > Actinopteri > Acipenseriformes > Acipenseridae > Acipenser > Acipenser ruthenus. The sequence goes on from NC_081193.1 coordinate 34,319,404, forward strand.
CTGGGCCGGCCCACAGCCGGATTCAGATGTCTTGTGATGCCAGAGTTTCACAGTTTGGTTCTCTCTCGGCTTGACAAACAGCCAGTGAAGAAGAAGATTAATGTAATATTTTCAGTAGGCACAATAATAATGACTATAAATGGATTCTGTATTTAGATTGAAGCCTGTTGTTCTACAACACTGAGAAAAGTGATGATTAGTCCACAGATGGTGTGCAGAATCCAGCACATCTGGGGAATTGAAGATCGTGAACACGAAGACATGGCAAGATTCAGAATAAAATCAAATAATTTTAAAGGGTTTCTTCCCAGACTGCAGCTTACATGTATTATATAATTAGGGCTTCTGGTTTGTTTGGTTTGTTATAAATTTCATTTTTCGGTGCTTACCTTTAGCTACTTTCGAGTTACATGTAAACCGTTTTTTGGGGGCTTTTGCTTTTTATATACTGTATGAAATTATTGTTTCTGTTTAGTATAGTAACTCGACAGCACTTGCACACTTCAATTGTATTTTCTTACCTTTGCTGTCTTTCACAACGAAATTCTTATTGTCACGGGTATATTCTTCTGGGATTTGTGTGCGTTTAGGCATTTAACATTTCGCCACAATTTGCAATTCTGTTTTAAATTCCACGAGTTTGTAAATACTACCTATAGTACTGCAATATAGCTTTTAAATCTCGAGAGCAAGAGCATCTTGTTTTAAATCTCACAAGCGTGTTACAATTCTCCAATAGAAATGTATGAATTTGCTGCCACTCAGTAGTTGAAGTGAGTTTAAAGTATTCAGAACTAATCAATGTGAGACAAGTCAGGAAGGAAGGACAATGCCCAACTGCATTGGGAATTATATTTTTTTTAATTATTTAAAACCGAAAATCAGAAGCCCTATATATATATAATATGTAACAGTTAAAGTACATAAAAAGCACATTACTGAATAGGCAATCCTATTTTTTTTTTTTTAACCTGGTATCGTTTTTGCCCTTTTATTTGTAAAGAGACATTCTCTTCAGAGGAATGTCAAATCTGACAGTTCTGCACATTCCTAACTGCAGGGTAGTCCTTGCAATGCCCTGTAGTAATATACAGAGTTACATGAAAGATAAAACACAAAAGTTGAAACTTTCAAGAAAAATAAACCACATTATTGATAATTTACTGTATCTTTTCTCCTGTAACCCTGGCTCTTAATGTCTTACACACCCTCTGCATAATCTTGCCCTCTAAGCTCATATGAAACTGTCCCCTTCAAGGCACAGTGTCATCTTTTTTTTTTTTAGTCTGCACACTTCTCAGACGTTTTCTTAAGGCTTTAATTCTCTTTACTTGACGAGACACAAGCATGCCTATGGGGGTGGACCTCAATGTCAGCTAGCACTCTTGCTAGTACATTAATTACCTTCAGATGCTTCATATTCCTAGCTACATGAACTAAAATACAGCTTTCTGGAGGGGAAAAAAATGTCACTGAATATATCACCAAACTTAATATTCTGTCCAGGGATTAAAGTCAGTTTCCTCACTGGCAGTCTTTGTTGACTGGTGACACAACAGTGTATTGTTCATATCAACTCCCATATTCTTCATACTGAAGAGACAGTGTAACCTACACCGGTGAATGTATTAATATACACAGGATGTGTCTATACTGTGCCCACCTTTTTAAAAGGCCAATTCATGTTTTATGAGAGGCACAGCAGTTTGTTAATAACATGTCATCTTCGATGTCCTTCCTTTAATCCAATTATGTTAATGTTTTAAATGTTCTTTTTACAAAGGTTCTCAGCTAATTTATATGAAATTAAAGTATCTATCAAAAGATAAAAGGACAGTTGTAGTGGACCCACCACGCTTCACAGACATATTAACACAAAGGGCTGTGCAACTAAAATGCTCTTCATTCATGCAACTGTGCCAAATAATTCCAGATTGCATTATGATGCATTTTATGATGCAGATAGAACTAAATATACACAGTAATTACTTATTTAAAAGTAATAACTTTTATAAACACATACTACAGAACAGCATGTGGTAGGACAAATATTAATCCGTGAGGTCCTGGACAAGATCATGAAGGGCAAATATATTTGAATAGAAATAGAATGCGAGATTTACTTGCTCTGTATTGAATTTTTCTGGACGTTGTAATGCATTTAATCACATGCTTGGATGACTCCTGCAAGGGTGGTCTATTATGCAGTATTCAATACATTTAAAAAGATAATACTACTTCAACAGTCCTGTATTTATTCAGAATAGCAGACTAGACTCCTTTTGGGGCAAATAGGTTCCATCCATGTACTATTCTGTTTATATAGCAAATGAAAAGGGAGGACTATGCTGTGGATGAACATAAATTAAACAGCAGCATAGGAACTCAGTTTATTGTAAGAGTGTGATCATCCTATCATACTGTTAAGAAGATTTCCTAAGATAGGTAGGAAAAACTGTCCAACCTTCTTCAGAAGTAATCTGCTAAGACTTCTTGTAGGAGTCAGGTATTGCTGAGAGCAAGGAGAACAGACCTAACCTTTATTCTATTGCCAAGCAAAGGTAACATCTGTAAAAGGCAGGATGAGTAACTCGGGGACCATTAATGCACACATTTGCTGGTAATTTATGGATCAATTGGCTCTTTGTGCACCAGAGTAGTTAACCAATTACTAAATTAGTTCTACCATCTATGTAATACATGATACATTTAACAACAATATTCTGGCCATTGCTGTCTGCAGCCTATTGTAAGTAGAGGTCTGCAAGATATGTATGGAAAACAAATAGAAAAAGACATCTTTGCTCAAAGACTTTATGGTTCATGGCTTATCTTCCAGCAGTGCCTGTCAGTAATGTGTACCGAATAGCTAGTCTGCACTTGCCTTCCAGGAAATACAACTTGCATCCAGCATTGCACCCATCAGACATATTTCTATTACAGTCATAGCATACAATTATACATCTAAAGGTTTTTTTTTTTTTAATTTATTTAAAGAGGGTATTGCTTAATATACCATATTTGGAAAATGTAATAACAGCTCTGGGTGCTTACAAGATTGATCCTTCTTAATCACTTAATTCAGTTCATTGGGATGAAAAAAGAATGGATAGCTAAACTAAGTCACGCTACAGTACAGCCTGTTATTTATTTTATTTTTTTTAATGCCGAGAAGAAAACTGTCCTATTTCTAAATAAAATCTCCATACCATTATTTTGAAGTGGGTAAAGAATGACAAACAGGAAGGTATAAGCATGAACATAGACATGAATGTTTGTTTTGCCTCGGCGTACAATACCCTAAGTGCTACTGTTAATTAGTCATGCATAATAAAATGACACGCTGAAATTGACAGACTTCTAAGCATATTTCATTAAGATGACATGGAATTTTTCAGGCACATTTTTTTTCTGTTTTTATTTTTGGTCACGTGATGTCCCTTTAAAGTCATTGAGCTGATTCTGTTTCTTAAACTCTTGGAAAAGTATTGATTGTGAAACAAGATCACTTGTTTTTTTCTCCCATAACTTGAATAATTCTATTTTATTAATAATGTAACTCCCTCCACCAGGCAAATGATTTCTCCTTCCTTTTATACCATGTAGCTGGAGCCTAATTAACCATTAATCATTCAATTAATCCTCATTCTGGCAGGGATGATTTTAACCCCTTCCCTGTCAACCCTATGTATACACTTACATTAGTGTTGGATAATTTTACACAGTATCAAAATGCATAGGTATATGAAAAAAAAAACTGCAAGTGTCCATTTGCTCAAACAATACAAAAAAAAAACAGAAGTGAAAAACTGAAGTTACAGTAGAAATTAAATGTGCAGTACTAGATTACTGTGCTGGAGCAAAAAAGTCTTGAATGTGGGGTTGCTTAAAGGGCACATAAGGACCTTTTTATTTTATTCTTACATGTTCCCATGTGTTACTACAACTGTTTACGTAAGGTGTGTGTATTTTCATTTTTTTTTTGTTTACACACGGACCACTTTTTAAAAACTTTTAAATTGCATTCCCTGACTCAAGATGGCTTCCCATGTACCCGCATGGACCTCTCAGAACTATATTTTCCATCTTCCTCCTGCTCACTGGTAAATCCATCTCAGTTACATATGTGAGCAGGAGGATGATGGGAAATTCTGATAGGTCCATGCGGGTACATAGGCAGCCATCTTGACTCAGTGAATGCAATTTAAAAAAGTGGTCAATGTAAAAAAAAAAAAAAAACAATACACACACACACACACCTTATGTAAACAGTTGTAACAACACATGGGAACATGTAACAAAATAAAATAAAAAGGTCCTAGTGCCCTTTTAAAGGTTCGGCTTCAGGTTGCTGTAGCAGTCACACTGTTCTTTCCAATTCCAAAATCTTGTGCTATTGTTTCCCTGCTAACTCCCTTTTCCAGAAGTGAAAGTATTTCCAACTTTAGTTCAATTGTAAACACAACTCACTTTCGCTTTCCTGTAGCCATTTTACATTAGCGCTGTGCACGTAGGTGACGTTGCTGAAGAGCTTGATCACAGCGGATAAACAGTTAGGGCGGATATGTGACGGGCGGACACACGACGGATTACCGTATTTAGATACATATTTACACTAAGGGCTTTCATCCTGTCACAATATGTATTTTAAATTTTAAATGTTTTCAGCTTTATACATTTACCATTGTTTTGTTTGATTTTTTATACAAGCTTTTTGCAAGAGTGTAAGGGATATATTTGACCTCTCCTCTCAGCAAGTTTCAGTTGTCTTTATATCCTGATGAATGTCACCAGGCTACAACCAAATTAATGATTAAAAACTGTTTAATGGTTTTCAGTTCTTCCATTTGTTATTAGATTATTTTTTACTACAACAAACATAAGAACATAAGTACAGATTTTATTAACAGATTTCCCCCTATTGTCCTTGTTTTGAAATACATTTAATGGTGATATATCAGTAGAAGTCCTAGCAATTCCTTTTTGTGTATTAATTTGTGACAGAATATACATAGAAATTAATAATAATAATAATAATAATAATAATGACTGAAACATTTTATTTCTCAAACGGTTTGAGTATACTTTAAATCAGAATACTGTAGTTTTCCCATTCACCAGGCTTTCTCAGCTATTCATGTATTCTGTTAGACCCCCTTTTTTCTATATTACTATCTACTAGCAAACTATAGTGCGACTGCAATATTAGATAGTCCAGAGCCACAATGTATTTAAAAGCTGGCACTAGCAGACTGTGTTTTTTTGACAGTAAATGTATCCCACTTAGAAACTGAAATCCCAGCTGCTTTAAATAGTATTCAGTCAGATGTCTTCAGGAGATTTTCCTGAATAATTTATATGCAAAGAAAAGTCCTTTTTGGCAACCCGTTATAACAACAACCCAGGTAAGACACATATTTAAATAACTGCAAACTTTACAGGTACCTGAATATGCAATAAGCAATTTAATTGTGAGGTCTCTACCAAGAAATAACAAGCAAAATACAATTTTAATGACACCGAAAAGTAACCCCCTCAATAGGAAAACTGTTTATTGCTATAGATTTCAAAACAAAATTCTAATAACTAAATTGCAATTGTGCATCGAGTCATCCTCTGCTCCTCTGAATAATGCACCTTCTGGAAAACTCTAATTAATTACAAGCAGAACAGCAGTAAAACAACTTGATAAAGAACTGCAGGTTTCTGAAGATGGAGGATTTAAAGGCTGCGCTATTCACCATTTAGAGGACTGCACTTATCCTCATTTCTACTAACATAAGGATGTCGACAAAGCACTATTATGCGACAGCATTCTGCTAATTCAGCGATCACATGTATCTTTGTTTCAGATGCATCTCTGCACCCCAGTATGATAACCCTACATCCACCACCACCAACATATGAAATTCTGTTACTCTGTTATAATTATTTATAGGGATGTTATACTCAAATGTCACAACTGTAAATTGCCCTGAATTGATAAAGGAAAAGCTTGCTCTAGACATGATTTAAAAAATAGATTGCTTTTTTGATTTAAAAAAGCAATCTACCACTTCCGTTTAACTGAATAATAAGCCAAAGTCAAGTCTCTAAAACATTATTATGAGTAGCGGAAAAACTGTGAGTGGGAAAATGAGAAAGCCGACCAAACTCATGACACATTAAAAAGGGAGTACTGGTACATGCACATTTGTTTAAAAGATCAAGACAAAATATTGTCCTCATCTTTTTATTATACCTAATATAATATGCACTGGGCAAAATGTACTAATCATTTGTTCAAAAGTAAATATTGCACCACCGTAAAATATTTTTTCACAAAATGTGCAAGACACAATTTTGATATGGGCTGTTTTCACAAAGTCTGTTTGGATGGAATAATTACAGTTTTGTATTCATTAAACTGTTCTAGACTGCTTTTAAGAAACCAAAAACTTAAATTAATAGCATTAATATTATTAAGCTTTGTAAAACTGGCCTGTGATTCCCTGGTAAATTTATATTTCATGACTTCTGGCTTTGATGTAAAACCAAAAATCAATATGCAGATCTCATGCTGTATAACATTACAGTTTTACCACACATCTGGACATGACTTTGAGAAAATAAAATATGTATGAAACATATGACCCATTTATTGTATTAGTGCATTCATTCAGCGTGATCAATACAAGTTGCACACTAAGATACAATAATACATTTGTAGGGAGACAGTCAGAACACCACCAAATAGTAAAGTACAGGAATTATAAAAGCTGATTACAAAACAACGGACAATATGGGTAGAATCCATATGGGGAGAACAGTTTAGTGCCTTTTAATTACACATGCTGCATGTTTAAACTAAATTGCTGAATACCCTTCAGCAGAAGACCAATAATCTTCTTAAAATAGCACAGTTCAGTGAAAGGGGTAAGGTTCAGAATGAGGGACTAATCTTCAAATCCAGCTTAGAAGTTTTTTAAATTCGGGAACATTACTTTTTTTTTTTTAATGCAGATCATTGGTACTGCCACCATTAACAGCATCTTTCTTTTGTAGGTTATTGGTATAAGACTGACGTTTCCAACAGGGGCTGATTCAGAAGATCGAACCCTTTTTAAGTCATGATTCATGCCCCTACAATATAATACCAATAAATAATACCAGTGCACACTTGGATGAACTGCAGACATGAAAGCAGTATCACTGATTGGATCTGCCAATCAGATCTACCAGGTTTCTCATTGGTTTGTTTAATTACAGTTAACTGTAAGTTTCTAATTTTTCTCCAGTTAAAAACAGACACTGATGAGATGGATATAAAATATGCAAACAAACATGTTATCCTATGTAGTCATGGTCCACATTAACTCTGAAGTTACTAACAAGGTATGACAAGTTTGGTGAGTGGGGTGTGGTGAAATTAACACTAACAACAAGGGTTTACTCCCAAAAACGTCTGTTTAATAATATATAAAAACGAAATTACAAAAATAAAGCAGGTCGCCCCTATACCAGCACAACACTGCGGGTTGCAGTCCCAAACAATAACAAAACAATAACACTCCTGTACCACAATCCTGTGTGCACGAAACTGTGCTCTGTGGTCTGGATGTGGTCCAAGTGTCTGTGCTCCGCTGTTCTGTGCAGTGATGTGGTGAAGTGCGGTTGTTAGCTGGCTCCGTGGCTGCAGCTCCCGTTCTCCGTCTCACTCCTCTGCAACAACAAACAAATCAAAAACAACAAATACAGGCTCCGGCCGTGTAGCTTGTTTCAGCGCAAGGGGGTCGTATTCTTCTTCTTCTTTTTGGTTAATGGCCACCAAGCTTCCGCCGAAGCTTATTGTCGCCACCTACTGTTTGTTTTGATTATAGTTATTGTGAGACCAACACTTTTTGATTCCTGATTTATTTTTTAAAATGTATTTCTTTCTTTATTTATTTAAGACTGGTTAAATCTCCCTGTTTTCCTAATGAATTTCCCTATATAGCTGACCATACCCCTATCTATTCGATTACCACCCCCTATGCCGTCCCTAAAAAAATATTCAAAGCCCTCAACTCTTCCCCTACCTCTAATTTCACTTCCCTATATCTAGCACATTCAACCATCAGGTGTTCCAGTTTCCATAACCCCACATCTCATACATAACCCATTATCACGCACTCCAATTCTATAGAAATGTTCATTTAAAGCTGAATGTCCTGTAAACAGCCTTATTAGGTTGACTTCCTCCTGTCTATTCCCTCCATACCACCTTTCCCGCAAACTGAATTTGTGATTTATATAATTTATGCCCTTTTTTTCCCTATTCCACATATTCTGCCATTCATCCACTATAATTTTTCTATTATTTTATAATACTCCCTTAACCCACAATGAACATCCATACCCACATTCACTTTCTTCACTGCCATTTTTTCTAACCCATCTGCCCTCTCATTCACCTCTATTGCTATATGCGCTGGAATCCACACAAAAACCACATACAATCCTAAACACACACATTCTGACACTAGATACAGTACCTCCTGTACTAAATCCCTGCTATCCCCTTTTCATTTTTAATTGCCTGTAGTCCTGATAACGAATCTGAAAAAATTACTGCCCTCTCTACCTTAACCTCTATAATCCATTGTAATGCCAAAATAATCCCTATTAGTTCAGCCGTCATAAAAGACACGTTACCTGTAATACATACACATTTTCCTACCTCAAATTCTGGAATGTAATAAGCTGCTACAACTCTACCATTATCTGTATTTAGACCCATTTGTAAAAATCTTACAGTAATTTTCCCCATACAGTTTACCCATTTCCCTGCCAGTTAACAGAAAACCCCTCTTTCCTCCTTTTCTTTAACTTTTAATAAATACAAATCAACCACTGGATTTTTAAAACACCATGGACTGATGACAGAGTTTGTATTTTTTAGTCTCACCCTCCCTATACATTCTTGCAATGTTACCTGCTCCTCAATATCTTTCTTAATTCTCACCCCTAAACATTTATCACACTCATTCCTTTTCCTCATCAATACCCAACAGGGCTCAAAAATCCATTTAACATGATTTCCATCTCCTCCTAATTCTCATCTTCCTTCTTAAAAAAAGAGGCATTTCCCCAGCAACTACTTGCAATGCTGCAACTGGAGATGAACATAGCGCTACACTGCATATTCCTAGCTTGTACCACATCCAATTTTCCCAGCTCCTTACTAGCTGCTTCCTCATATACCATACATCCATAATCTAGTATAGGCCTGATCAAAGGGGTCCGTATTCACGCAAATGTATCCCCCTTGTACCACCAAACTCCTCCCTGCAACCAACCCGTTGCCATGGTTTATCCAATCGCTGCCTGGCCCATATCTGACCGCAATGGAGTTGTTTAGAGTACTTGCAGTTATGAACTTCCCCAAGATGGCCGACTTCCGGTTTCCGCCCACAGCCGAGTCAACCCGTCTATGAGGAAGTGCACTACCAACATTACCTGGCACTCTTTCCGATCGGGAGGGAGATTTACAGCATCGACTCTTTATCACACAAGAGTAAAAATGCATTCCAAAAAATGCACTTGCAAATAAAAACACATACTTTGCTTTTCAATTATTTTTAACAAAAGATGAAAAACATACTACACAGGTCTTAGAGTAAGTAACTGGGTTCCAAAAAATATAGCACTACACGTCCCCACATGTTGCTACAACTGTTTAAATAACGTTCCTGTAATTTTTCTTTTCATTGTTAACACCCTGACAACTTTTGACACTTATAACTTTAAAGTCTGTTTCAAAGCTATTTTCAAAATGGCGATCTAGTGCACTGGGTTTGAGATCTGTCCTCTTCCAAAACACAGCAAAGCGAAAAAAAAAAAAATCATCATAACAAGTGCTCTGGCTTTCCTGTTCTGTACCACATTATGAATCGTTATTGCTGTGTTACCTGTTTGACAATGTGTGCAGTAATCCTTACACTATCAGTGCACTAGAGCGGACATTTTGAAAAGCGCTTTGAAACAGACTTTAAAGTTATAAGTGTAAAAAGTTGTCAGGATGTTAACAATGAAGGTATGTTATTTAAACAGTTGTAGCAACACGTGGGGGCGTATAACTCTATATTGTTCGGAACCCTGCTACTTACTCTTTGATGCTTCCTTGTTTCCTCTCTAACCCCTGACTTTTGATAACTTGTTCAACTCAAAGAAATCCCTACTTACCTAAAGACAAATGCTAGCATCTATTTTATTCCCTTCCCTGCTGTATTGTTGCTCAAACACCACTTACTAGATAATGCAACACCAGCTGATAGAGATCAATCCTGAAGCAGTTTTATTGACTGCTTCTGGTTGAGGCATGCTCTTGCTGTTTGTGATCAAGGAATCCACAGGTCTTTCTGTGGCACATAACATTATTATTATTTTTATTATTTTAATTATTATTATTATTATTATTATTATTATTATTATTATTATTATTATTATTATTATTATTATTAATTTCTTAGCAGACGCCCTTACCCAGGGCGACTTACAGTTGTATACAAAAAATACACATCAAGAATTACAGTATAATTAAGAGCAAGATACAAAATACAATGACTTCAGTCCTAATAAGAGCAAATACAAAACACAGTATGACTTGATATCGGGGCAGAGCAGATCACTGTTGATAGTTACATCAGGGATAAAGTAATCCAAAAGTTACTGCACCTTACATTAATGCATCCAACATATGTATGGTACAGGTGCACAAGTCTCAATAAATAAATGTAAAGCAGGTAGAAACAGACTTGCTCTCTGTAACGCTGGAGAAAAAACAAACCCTCCAAAAAGCCAGCAATGCAAAAACAAACTTTTTTTCTTTTTATATTGAATGTTCAGGACAAAGTGCAAGTGCAAAAACGTGCAGACGTGTCATTCACAACCGTGACTATCCACAGTATGGATCTGACATGGAAAAGGCAATGGAGTTAATTTCCGTATTACTCTCCACTGGTTTTGCAGCAAAGCTGTTACCTCGGGGTCATATGTAAAAATAACTTATCAGCATGAAAGCTAAGACTTCTCAGAACATCTCAGGCTAAATTAAGATTTATCTCGACGATTGCACCCGCTGTGCTGCACATTTTGTAATTCAATTAACTATTTATTATACATCAGTATCAATTACAATTATTACAATTTAAAATCAAATATTAAAACAATTTTGCTGCAGGATTCTGGTGCCTGCTTGAATTATTAATGCCCTAGTGGTCCCATGCAAATTCAAAGGATGTGTTATAATTTTAATTGATGTTGGAATCTTTTTGCATGTTGCCATTTCTTGTTTTGTTAACAGTGTTTTGCGAAGTTAAAACAATTAAACATTTCAGTAAAGTAGCCTTCATGCCACAAGAATGCATTCCATTCTCAGGTGCCGTGACATACTCGGGCAGTCAAATGTAAAAGGAGAGCAAGCACACTGGTTTCTCTTGACATCAACCTTTATTGCCATCCCTACCACCCCTTCTCTTGCAGGCAAAGGTCTATGAACTAGCACAAGCTTCAATAGTAGAACATAGGCTACTTAGAATAGAATGATAAATTCCAGTTCAGAGCAATCTAGCCACAGCTCCCTTTCAAATCTTCTTAAATGATTGAGACCTTGTTATCTGTACTGCATGCACTCAGGACTTGTTAGCCAGTATTACCTTACAGTAAAATATACTCTAGATTGAATTTCATGTGCTGTGCCAAACACGCTTTCAATGTCACATTTTTTTTTTAAAACAAATGTTGTTGTTCCCTTTATTAGATAATGGGAATACTGTTTATATGGGTTTATATGTCCATGAAACTTGATGAATGTAACAGATTAGGGCACAGGTTTGATAAACATACAGGCTAACTTCACTATAAGGAACCCCCATGGGACCTGGAGAAATGTTTGTTATATCAGGGTGTTCACTGTAATAGGGTTTGGCATTTTTCCGTATCAGAATAATGACAAAACGGCAAATTTGAATTGAACATCCATATATAGTGCTGTGAAAAAGTATTTGCCCCCTGTCTGATTTTCTGCATTTTTGCACATTTTTCACATTGTATTTGGTCAGATTTTTTGTGGCTTGTAGTAGTATATAGAGGGAGTCTGAGAGAAAAAAAATGACACCAAAGTTTGGTGCTTCTGTTTGAGTACTTTGGTTAACAACCAGGCCTGATTTGGGCCAGCCCTGCCCAATATAAATGACTAACTTTGGCCCTTACCATCAGAGTGAAGTTGTCAGCACACAGGTTATAGAGGCACATCATGCCACGAACAAAAGAAATTCTTGAAGACCTCCAGAAAAAAAGTTATTGATGCCTATCAGTCTGGAAAGGGTTACAAAGCCATTTCTAAGGCTCTGGGGCTCCACCGAACCACAGTCAGAGCCATATTGTCCAAATGGAGAAAGTTTGGGACAGTAGTGAATCTTCCCATGAGTGGCCATCCTGCCAAAATCTCTCCAAGAGCAAGGCGTAAAATTGTCCAGGAAGTCACAAAGAACCCTAGAACAACATCCAGGGATCTGCAGGCCTCTCTCGCCTTGGCTAAGGTCAGTGTTCATGACTCCACCATCAGAAAGACACTGGGCAAAAATGGGATTCATGGCAGAGTAGCAAGGCGGAAACCATTGCTCACTAAGAAGAACATGAATGCTCGTCTCAAGTTTGCCAAAAAGCACCTGGATGATCCTCAAGAGTTCTGGAACAATGTTCTATGGACAGAGGAGTCAAAAGTGGAACTTTTTGGCCGACATGGGCCCCGTTATGTCTGGTGAAAACCAAACACTGCATTCCACAGTAAGAACCTCATACCAACGGTCAAGCATGGTGGTGGTAGTGTCATGGTTTGGGGATGCTTTGCTGCATCAGGACCTGGACGCCTTGCCATCATTGAAGGAACCATGAATTCTGCTCTGTACCAGAGAATTCTACAGGAGACTGTGTCAGGCCATCCGTCCGTGAGCTGAAGCTGAAGCGCAGCTGGGTCATGCAGCAAGACAATGATCCGAAACACACAAGCAAGTCTACATCAGAATGGTTGAAGAACAAGAAATTAAGTTTTGGAATGGCCTAGTCAAAGTCCAGACCTAAACCCCATTGAGATGTTGTGGCAGGACCTGAAACGAGCAGTTCATGCTCAAAAACCCACAAATGTCACTGAGTTGAAGCAGTTCTGCATGGAGGAGTGGGCCAAATTCCTCCACAGTGTTGTGAGAGACTAATCAATAACTACAAGAAGCATTTGGTTGCAGTTATTGCTGCTAAAGGAGGCATAACCAGTTATTGAGGCTAAGGGGGCATTGGGTGTCACACAGGGGCATTGGGTGTTGCATAACTTACTTTAATAAATAAAGGAAATATGTATCAAATGTTTGTGTTATTTGTTCACTCAGGGTCCCTTTTATCTAATATTAGGTTTTGGTTGAAGATCTGATAACATTCAGTGTCAAATATGCAAAAATGCAGAAAATCAGATGGGGCAAATACTTTTTCACGGCACTGTATACTACTTTTATGAAGATTCCTTCACACTGATCAACATTTAAACAGTATTGTGACAAGGTACTCCTGTCACATGTCTGGTTAACCTCATTGCAAGACAGAAACACATGGGACTTGGAGTTGAAACGTTGGCACAGGCTCGCAGGACTTATTAAACACAAAACAGAAAGTAAACAAATGGGTCATGTGACGCTACCAACGATGGTAATGCATAGAGGACACATACAGGCAGGCAGCAAGTCTCAATCGAGCGCCCGTCAAGCGATCCTGTACATGATCTTTCTAATAGGGCTAATTTGCATTGAAAAAAAAATCGGTTCTTACTGTTGGGATCGTTAAAAACAGGTATTCGTTATAAGAAGGGTTCGTTATAGTGAAGCTAGCCTGCATTTCTCTTATGCTGCAATGCCTAAACTAGCCTTTTTTGAGCATGAGAATTCTTGTGAATTTCTATAGCATTTACAAATGAGAATGGTCTTACACGTCTTCTGGTTTCTGTTAACACAGGTTCCCTTTCAATCTCAAAATCTCAACCATTATGAGTTGAGAAATGACCCTTGTGTCACATGACCTGAGCACATATTTAAAAAGCTGCCCGATAGGCCCAGGTGGCAGTCCGCCCACATCAATGCGCCTGAACTGAGGGCAGTGCACCTGGCCCTGCACCATTTTCAATCAGTGCTGCAGGGCGGTGTTCCAGTTGCTCACCTGGGCACAATCGCTTTTTCTGTCCCTCAGGGCAGTCCACCTGCTGGGGGTTTCGAACCAGGCAGCAGATCTGCTGTCAATGGGGACTCCTTGGCATGCCGAGTAGCGCCTGCATCCCCAGGTGGTAGCCATGATTTGGCACAGGTTCGGCAGTGCGAGTCGACCTGTTTGCCTCAGAGGAGTCCACACATTGCCCTCTGTGGTTCTCGATTCAGAGAGGCGGGGGCCCTCTGGGAATCGATGCCCTAGCCAACAGCTGGCCACAGGGCTTGCTGTATGCCTTCCCCCCTCTAGCGTTGATCCTGTCCTTCTTGGAGAAGGTACGCGAGGGTCCTCCTTATTGTGCCGCACTGGCCCAGGAGGATATGGTTTGCTGCTCTGAGCCAGCTCAAGGACAACCGTGGCAGATCCCGCTACACAGGGACCTTCTAAGTCAGGCTCAGGGCCATTTGTGGCACCTGGACCCTGGGTCACTCCAGCTGTGGGTCTGGCCCCTGAACGGGAGCGTCTGAGTGCCCTCTGACTCTCGGACTCCGTTATAGCCACACTACAGAATGCTAGAGCCTCTTCAACGAGGGCTCAGTATTCTTATAAATGGAGGATTTTCCAGCACAGAGACTTGTCGAGAGACCATGACCCCACTTCTTCCCACTTGTCTGTTTTGCAGTTTCTACAGGACCTCCTAAGTTGAAGGTGTACCTGACTGCTATATCTGTGTGTCATGTCAAAATTGACTCTGTCTTCTGGAGCTCATTTTTTGGCAGTGCAGGTTTTAAAGGGGGCTAGGCGGCTCCGCCCTCCCCTTAAACCGATGGTTCCTTCCTGGCATCTAGACTTGGTTCTAGAGGCTCTTACAAAGGCTCCCTTCGAGCCTCTGCATAAATACTTGTCTTTTAAGACAGCCTTTCTCCTGGCCGTCACCACAGTTAAACGTGTCAGTGAGTTACAGGCCCTTTCCATAGAGGGTTCCTGTTTGCGCTTTGCCAGCAGCGGTAATAACGTTACTTTACGCACTAACCCAGCTTTTCTGCCTAAGATTGTTTCACAGTTTCACTTCAACCAGTCAGTGAAATCGGAAGATTTCCACCTGCCCCCTTCTCCTCTGAAGCAGATCAGAGACTTAATACACTCTGCCCTGTCAGGGTGTTGAGGTGTTACATTGATAGGTCTCAATCATGGCGACAGACAACCCCTTTATTGGTGTGTTATGGGTGGCGCACTCAGGCACTTTCCAGCAGCGTTTGTCGCATTGGATAGTGGATACGATCCGGCTGACTTATGAGCTGGCTAACCTACCCTCTCCAAGTGATGTTACAGCTCACTCCACTAGAGGGACTATGACGTCTTGGGCAGTGTTTCATGGGGCATCCCTACCTGACATATGTAACGCTGCGGCATGGACCACACTGCACACGTTTATAAGGTTTTACTGACTGAGTCCTTCATGCAGCTTACCCTCTTGCGCAGCAGCTTTCCAGTTAGGCTCGCGCCAGGGAAAGGCTTGTGGCTGCTTTGGCTCACTGCGACAGCTTGGGTATACATTTCCCAACTCAAAGGTTGACATTTCGAGATTGAAAGGGAACATTGGGTTACTTACCGTAACCCTGGTTCCCTGAAAAATAAATGTCAACCATTAAATTCGTGAGGTCACTAGCTTGCCTTCATTGCCATACGGAATCAAATGGCGAATGTTGCTGTGTGACGTAGCATCTTGTTCCAGAATGCAACAGACACGTGGTCACACGGGGCCTGTCGGGCAACTTTTTAAATATGTGCTCAGGTCATGTGACACGAGGGTCATTTCCCCTCGTAATGGTTGACATTTCTTTTTCAGGGAACCAGGGTTACGGTAAGTAACCTAACATTATGTTCTAAATCAGTGGTGCGCAAACTTTTATATGCTGCCCCTTAGCATACATTTTGTTGCTAGAAGTGCCTTTGAATGGGGCTTTTATCTGTAACATTTCATTGGTGCTGTGGAGCATTTGATTAATGGTTTTGATGTTTTTGCAATGTTTCTGTAATGTTTTGTTGTAGCTGACATTACATTGCACAACAGCACACTCTGAGACAACATAACCCAATAACAAAGAGACAGCTTTCACTGCACCCATAGCTATCAAATGAAAAACATTCGATTTTCAGGGTTTCCTAGGTTAATTTTTAATACTGCAGTGTTTACCAACCGGAGGTTGTGTAATATTAAAAGAAAAAAACAATTGCAAATTTATTCAAGTTTAATACTGATTATTTAATTCAATCGTAAATCTGGATGAGGCTGTGTCAGGATTAAAGCTAAGAATAAATGTAAAATGTATTGTGACGACTGATAACTAAATTTGCTAATGATGCTTTATGTAAATGTGCAGGTTTAAACAACACAGCATGACAGTAAATCATCATTTCAACTTCAGTGTGTTCTATAAGCTCTAATGGAACTTAAATATTTTCATTGGAATATGTTGTCAGTTGCGACACTGGTTAAAACCTGAAATCAGAAACTCTCATTATAACTGTCATGTAGCCTGCATCACATAAACAACCATAAAACTGGACAACATGGAGACCAAAATGCTCCCTTCAGTGCCTAAGTGTAATTTAAGCAGGATTTCTTCTCCCATCCATTACATTCATTCAGATTGTGAGGATGCTTTGAGTTTACTGTAAAGATACTGTTCCTGGAATAATACTGTGGGTATTATTCCATGGTTATTTAAAGAGAGAACAGAGCAACCATCAAGTGGGCATACTAATTATCAAACAACTTGCTACCCACATTATGCATCAGGTAGCTTCCTTCTCGTCGTCCAGTCTGGGCTAATTTTATAAACTGAGTGGGTGGATCACTGGAGAATGAAGCAAGTAAAACTCATATAGGTTCTTTAATGACATCTGGCTGCCTCATAACAGGTAATGGTTCAGTGTTAAAAGAAAAACAAAATACCGAAAAATACAAGTGTAACCAAACTTTCTTACTAAACTTTCTTTCATTAAATTTAAAGAAAAGATATTGTAAACTGCCAAACTTACATATAGTTACCAGCATAAAAACAGAACAATTTGTTTTAAACAGTGCTGAGGAGTTTTGTAGGATAATTTTAAAATATTTGAAATAACCAGAGTTTACTGTTTTAGACTGTGGCAGAGTGCCCCGCCCCTGTGCGTATTTTGTGTTTTATATTGCATGTGGGATGTTTATATGTATGTGTGTAGTGGTGCATGAAGTGTGGGTCATTATTATTTATTTCTTAGCAGACAACCTTATCCAGGGCGGCTTACAATTGTTACAAGATATCACATACAATTACATACAATTACATTATTATTTTTTACACATTATTTTTAGATACAATTACCCATTTATAGAGTTGGGTTTTTACTGGAGCAATCTAGGTAAAGTACCTTGCTCAAGAGTACAGCAGCAGTGTCCCCCACCTGGGACTGAACCCACGACCCTCCGGTCAAGAGTCCAGAGCCCTAACCACTACTCCACACTACTGCCCGTAGCACAGGTGATTTAAAATGTGTATTTGCATTTAGGTACAGAAATTGCACAATCACTTCACGTGCAGATTAAAGTGGGTATTGGTATAGGGGCACGGGGAGTGCACAATTAGTTCAGGTCGAGATTCAATTGAATGATCGATTAGCATTTGAGTCTAGACACAGCTGCATAAAACAGCGAGTGTTTCACACACAGTGTGTTCGCGGTTGGTGTGTTCGAAGTGGAGAATGGGAGAGAGGAGGAATAATTAAAATCTAAAGAAATAAACAATTGCTACTCGTGTTGGAAGGACCAGCACAATACTTGTTTGGGGTTTGTCCACTGTTTGCTTGTCTGTTTGTTTTGGCCAACGTGCCATTTGTTTTGTTCAGTGTTGTGTGTTTTTTTTTTTTAAATTCTTTGATTTTCAATAAACCGGCACACCAGCACATTCACTCACCATTCTGTGTCCTGCTTTTCTTTGCCTGACATCACCACACGAGCCAGCCTGTTCACAGAAAAATACTGTACAAAGCAATTGCCTATACCCAAACTAGATTGCTTTATCAATGCAAAACTTAACTAATACCAGTATAACAATATTTCACTCTTATCAATGGCTACATTTACAAAGGAAATAGAGGTACCACTCTATGATTGTCACGCTATTATTTCTGAAAATAAAATCCCTTGACCTTGTGCTTTTTTATTTTGACAATGGTTTACAACATACTACTAATTGCCACACTAGTGATTGTCATTTTATGGTAAAAAAGAGGCTATACTAATATTTCATACAGCACGCATCATAAGAACATACCTATAAATTCAAAGAGGTGTTTACAACAACTTTATAAGATTTTAGAATGCTATTACAGAAAATGTCCAGTTTTTCTTACCTAATCATGGCTGTCCGTAAAATGTTTCTATTAAGATTCCCTCATAGCACAAAAAGGATTCCTTAATGTGCTATGCTAAAGTTGTGCCAACATGCTACCACTACTACTAATTACATTAAGTATATATTTTTTTAACTATGTAAGTTAATATGTGGTTTGTTTTGCAGCCATCAGAATCGCTATATTGTAATATGAACTTCATAAAAAATGTCTCTGGTACGATTCTTTACTTCAAATCAATGAATTTTCAAAGAAATGTTAGAACTATTATAATTATTATAAGAAGTATTTTGTAGTAAAACTTTTTTCAACAGCGGAATTCGATAATCTTAAGGACCGTAAGCTAAGGGTTTATTGCTTGATATAACGGAAAGCTCAGCTCGTTGCTGAGATTTCAGTGATTTATCAGCCAGTCTGGAGATATGTATATCAACTTGCATACTGCATTTATAATTATATATATATATATATATATATATATTATATATATATATATGTGTATATATATATATATATATATATATATATATATATATATTACACACAGTTTTATTAGGCCTTGTGTTATTTGTTTTGATGTAGTACGATATGCTTTTCTTAACACAGGATTACAGGAGATAAGGAAGTGAATTTCTGTCTCAGTAAGATGCCGATTCTTCAATTTGTTCTTTGAATTTGATGCATTTTGACACGGGGAACGATGTTAAATCATATCAAACTGGCCCTTCAGGCATTCCACGCTTGGCATGCAGATTTCCAGAATCTAGTAGACTATAATATGATGACATCAAAATTCTAGAAAAAGAATGTTCCATTCCAGAAGTCATCGTAAACATAGCCAATCAGTGCTGAGTTTACAGTGCATCATCATGAGATCTGGCAATCTGCATGGGTAGTCGTTGTGCATGAAAATATAAACTCTTTGAACACAACACCCTCAGTGATTCCACATAGGTGTCCTTTTCAGCGGTCACTCTTTGCTTCAGTGTAAACAACTCCACACAGCAGGGTGGAGTTTTTGAAATCCAGGACAAATGGCAACTGCTAATTAATCTTGCTGCTGCAGAAGGAGCTTTCTGAATAAGAAATTAAAATAGCAGTACTTATCCCTGCAGTGGTTCACCAGACCCCACACTCTGCAGCTGTTGTCATGGCAGTATGTTCAGTATCTCTGGGTCTATAGCCGTTCTGCAATATCAACAGCATGTGTAATATTGGGATTTAACTTCTTACAGTGAAACCCTGTTGTAGTAATTTCTGCATTTTATATGGACAACCAAATGAGAACTATATGATAAAATCACATTTTGCATTTATACAAGAGATGATACCTCTAGAGCAGGGGTGGGCAATTCCGGTCCTGGAGGGCCGGTGTTCCTCCTGGTTTTTGTTCCAACTGTATCCTAAATTACTTAATTGGACCAATTAAGCTTCTAATAAGCACTTAGAAGCACCAGCCCTCCAGGACTGGAATTGCCCACCCCTGCTCTAGAATATATTATGGGTGGTATTGTGTATCATATTGGAAAATGAAACAGCCTCATGCAACAGTACCTTCAGCCTACAGACTTTAACTTCATGAACATGCCAATGAAATGCAGGCAAGTGAGAGAAATCCTGCTAGACAGAGACTGATCATGAGCGATTCAGATGGGGAGGTCAAAATCAACAGGTTGCTAATGGACACAAATCACTCAAATTAAGAGAATATCAAGTAAACAGCAATTACTTTTATGAATAGACTCTTTAGAGTCCCAAGAATGTATGGCCTTGTGGTTACAAGGCTTCTCAGCAGAATACAAATGATATGTGTAGCATGGTACGAAGTAGAAATCCCTTCTGTGAAAATAACAATTTATGGGACATGTGAGGCAATAAGACCTATAGTGTGATGTCTGGTGAGCAGGAGTATTGATGTAATTAAGTTTTATTGGAAAAATACTAGAATGTGCAAGAAAGTTATGGTCTCTTTCAGAAATGTATAAAACCCCTTTTTCTTATGTGAGCCACACCCTTTCGCCATCTTCTGCTTTTTTCCCGGAAGCTATGATGCTTTGGTCTCTAGTTTGTTCCTGATCAGGATTATCGTGCCAGTAATAGTGTTTAATATGACACCATGTGATGTGTGGCAGTGCGAAAGCTCTGCCGAAGCACGGCTGTGTGTGTGTGGGGGGGGGGGATATTGGGTGGCAGGGCGGGAGCTAAAATTCTCTCTGCAAAAACACACGTGGGAATGTGGCTGGAGCCATCAACTGAATAAATGTTTAAATGATTAATTAAGGCTCCAGCCACAGGTGTATAAACAAGGTGATCACAGGTGGTGAAGTGGTTAGTGTTGGATTTTATGTCACTGTGTCTGTGTCCTGTTTGTTTACTTTTCTGTTTATTTTGTCAAGTGTGTTTAGTTAAATGTTTGTACCATTTCATTTTTGTTTATTTATGTATTCCAAGTGCACATTAGCGATTACAACCTGCATTCTCTACCTCAGAGTCTTTTCCTGGTTACTACAACATTACCAGTGACGCATCAGTCCACAGATGCCTAAACGGCATTTACCATTAAAAACCATTGTTAGAATACCGTGCCCTAATAGACCAATTTTTCCATTAGCATATTATTCGTCCGATTTACAAATCTGTATGGTGCTGTTAATTGACCCTTACTGGCATCATAATTAACATGTGCCTCAGACCAGGCGAAGAATGAGATCCATCTTAATGGTATCATTTCCTAGCATAATTTCTGCGTTTAGGAACATGTATTTAAGCCTATTCTAATAATAAAAGTCTGTTTAATTATCAAATAACTACGTAACTTAAGTATTTTGTTATTTGTAACACACACATTAAATTGCATTGTTAACTTGTCTGAACAGGGATTTTCTCGTTTGCAGCCTATGATCTGTTTTGTGTACTAAGTAGGCTACAGTAAAATAAAATGCGCTAAAATCGTTTAGTTTCAATTTAACATCTTTTTTTTTTTTCCCCAGCATCGTACAGCATTTGTAACACAGCAGCATGATTTGTTTTGTGTTACCAGTAGCCTACAGGCCAAAGTAAAAGGAAAGTGCGCTAGGTTATTCATTTGATTTTACTACTGTGCTGCACTATGGCCAAAAGTTTTGCATCACCTGGAATTTTAGGATTGAGACAATTATAGAAAAACAAAACAAACAAACAAAAAAAACACGATATGAACATCATTTTGATCTTTTATTTAACATCATGTAACCAAATGATATCGCAAAATCTACAGGATTTCATGTTAGATTTCGAAATGTCATTTTTTTAAAAATTTGTTAGGTTTTCGTTATTATATGGAAAATGACAAAGCAGTATGTAATTCAATATGTTAATGTAACATTTAGCAGGTTTCATTCGACTGTATGTTGCAAAATATATTCATTCTACAGGTTGATGCAAAACCTTTGGTCATAGCTGTATATGCCTAATGTGTAAATTTATATTTGAACATAATGTAATGCGTACGAAGAATACAATTACTCATACATGTCTGCCAAATGAAAACATGTAGCATAACATTTTTGGTATGCATTTCCTAAAAAAATATTAAACAAAGCATCAGTGGCTGCATTTCTACTGTAAACTAAAAAGGACCAATTTGTCAGTGTGTTATAAAATCAATAGCAGCACTGTTTTGTGTGTGTGTGTGTGTGTGTGTGTGTGTGTGTGTGTGTGTGTGTGTGTGTGTAGGAGCAAAGTATTAGCAGAATCTCAAGAATCAAATGTTCTTATGCGGACTCAATAGACTTGCCTGTGGAAACAGCACAGTATTATTTGGTGTTACCCTCCAGGGTTTAAATGTCTGAGTTGAATCAGTCTCAGCCATTAATCGATTTTAGATGAGGGTTTAAATTGGAAAACTTTCTGAATAAAACTGTTTATTAAGAAGGGGAAGTGTATCAAAAAAATCTACACCGGTGTAATAATAGAATTCATGGGAATAGGGAAGCTACTATTTGGGAGAATTTGTATTAGTAATAATTAGAGCTGGGACGAACACAGGATTTTCACTTTTGGTTATTCATTTGTTTTCAAAAAGTAATAAAAGCCATTATATTGCTCAGAACGCAGGCAGACAGCATAGCAGCAGGGGCAGGGGGGCGTGGCCCGTGTGTGTGCCTTTATTTTACACCAAGATGTTACAATATATAACATGGTAAAGTAGAAAAATATCCCAGGAGTAAAGAATATGTTGTGTAGGCCTTACTTTACCCCATTGAATTAACTACAAAACAAAGGATGCCAAATAGCAGTTCAAGTTGAAAGCTTTTTTGTTTATTACCAAAATAAATAGTATATAAAGTTGACACCATTTTTTTTTCATTACTTGCCGTTACCGTTTCTTCACAGTAAACAGTGCTTGCTTTTTTTCCCCCATGAGATTCTGACTCGCTCTAAAAGCAGCACAGCGCGTTTTTGACCCAGATGGCATTCCATAGAGATCACTATGCGTGCACGCACATAATCGGGTACTTTTTGCTGTCTAAAACTTTTAAATAGAGGCTCAAGAGCTGTGTTGATCCTGTGTTTTGTTTTTTTTAAATATATTAATTTCACTTGTCACAAAGAGCTATTTTTCATTTGCCATTTTTGAAACTGTCGCGCAACTTCTGGTGAAGCGGTAAATAAGTGCAAGGTATTTGTAGCGAATATGAACATCTGATTTTTGTATCCAAATACATGTCAAAAAATATTTGTTTGAATACAATTCAAAATAATGACCACAGACCGCTCACAAATCCATAAGAACATTCATAACATAGCTAATGCCTGTGATGTTTCATTGCAATTCATTACAGTACAAAAGACATAAATAAAAATAAATAAATAAATAAAGTATGTACTATACTTCAATAGAAGGTACATAACGGATGTCAAGGCCGCGCTTTGTGCCCAAGGCTGAAATTGCAGCAGTATTAAACGAGTGCATTCTAATCCCTGGCAAGCTACAGAACCATACAGAATCAATAGTGTACTATTTGTCAAACGAAAACCTGCCAGTCCCTCTGAAACAGAACACTGTTACTGAATAATAAAACGCAGCTTGATACATGCAGTGAACACCAGGCTCACATTATCCATACAAACAGATAAGGAGATAAGATACTGAACTAGTCTCAAATACTTAATAGCATCTCACGAGTGTAATTGTGTCATCTATTGTATGAGTGGCCTCTAATATACCGTCACCATGAGCCCAGCACATGATGAGGGTTTTTTGTGTAAATGTATATTGTAATTTTTGCAATTGATTAATGAAGTACCTGACACTCCTGGTAGAGCCTGTCTGCTGTGTGTGATTGCCAGCTGTGAAATCTAATCAGCAGGTAGGTCTGTTTCAGCGGGGCCTCAGGTATAAAAAGGTCCTGTTTATTCACCTCAGGGCTGAACACTGTCCATGCTACCCGGACAAAGAGACCTAAATACCTTGCTGTAATCCTCTGATCGCCGTGAGATTGACCCGGGATCAGAAAGTAATGAAACCGAACCCGCCGACGGCCGGGCGAGTAACCGGAGTGGGAGTTTGTTTAGTATTGAACAGAGAAGATTAGTTCAGGGATTGTACCAAGGTAAAGAGAGCGAGGTGAATAAGTGGGATCTCCATGTATTTAGGAGTAGCGCATCATGTATTAGGAGTAGTGTTTTATTGTCTTTTGTACATCAGGCCGTATGTCCCACGTGACGCTACCATTGCTTGTAGCATCACGTGGGGTTCGTATGTTCTGTCTGTGTTTCTGTAAATAAAACCTGCACGCCTGCGGGGCGTGTCAACTACAACCTCTGTCTCGATCTCCTGTCTGTCACTCAGCAGCAAATGCACACACAACATATAACAACAATTAAAGTAGATTCCGTTTTTAAACAACAATTTTGGTAACTACCCCCCCCCCAAAAAAAAATAAAAAATCTTATTATAGTATATAAAAACCATCATCCGCATCCATTGTGCATTTTTTTTGGTTTTCCTCTCCGTGCAAGCTGGATTTGAACTGTTGCTCTTTGGATTGCGTTGTCATCTCTCGGCCCCCTTGTGCTTCGTTGCTCGCACTTTAATGCAGATGTGTACACAGAAATCGAGACTCATTTCTTGCTGGTTTGCAACAACCTGGTTCTGTTCTGGACAATTGTGTGTTTTGTTTACATTGTTCACTAAGCCTCTTACAGACTAGGTCTATTTCTGACAAATATTGTTATTGGTATCATTATTATTATTTTTAATATTAGTATTATTATTTTATCACTATTATCATCATTAGTTTTAAATAGAGATTTGTGTTTCCTCTCATTTAACAGCTACTGTAACAGAATAAACGATCACTCAAAGGGTTAATACTAATTTATTTTACATTACACTGTGAATTATTATAGCAGTGCTATTACCCTTAGGTATACCTGAACAGAGGTTGCGTTAATGCAAAACTTTGCATCCTAAATGCAAAATAAATCCATTGGACAGAAAAATATTTTGTCTTGCATTCACGGGACGCACAGAATGGGAAAGGGACACAGACATGCATATTCGCAGTAATCTAAAAAACTGTTCTACAATATAACAGCACTGATTTAAGGTACACTCCAGTCCTGTAGGTGGCAGTAATAAGCCTCATATTTGGCTTACGCAGCAAAATTTGAGCCACTTCAAAAATTTGGATGATCAAAACCAACAATCAAGAGAAAGAAAGGAACAACATCCAGGACACAATAAACAGTGCTGGTCAGGCAGCAAAAAGGGAGGTCATGATTGTTGGGGACTCCATATTGAGAAACACAGCAAGTTCAGTGCACATTCTGGACCTCCTTACTACAACAGTGGGCTGCCTTCCAGGAGCCTTTGTCAGGCACATGACTGATAACGTCGACAGGTGCCTAGAACGAACAGGAGACGATAAAATTCCTTTAAACCTTCAACAATCTCAGTTGCTATTGGTGATTAAAAATGCATTTTCTTTTTAGGGTATTTTACAATAATGTACCTGTAACAGGGCGAGCAGCCCTGTACATTGTTTATTTATTTTTAGATCGGGGTCTCCCCCTCCGCCCCTGTGCAGTGTGTTTATTTTGTATTACTTTTATTGTATTATTGTATACATGACGGCGAGCGCCGTATGTTATTGTTTTGTTTATTTTTAAAACGTGTCCTGGCAGAGGCGAGATCGGTGCTCGTCCTCTGCCAGGAGTAATAATTAATAAACCCGTGCAGATTGTGGCCGAGGGGTAATAGGATGATTTACTAATTAGTTAAACCCCTCGGCCATGATATAAAAAGCCTGCAGCTCTCGGCACTGGGGGTGGGTGTTGTAGGTGCGGAGAGAGCGAGACGGAGATTAAAAGCGAAACTAAAAGAAAATAACATACAGGAACAGTGACAGCGACTGCCCAGCCTGACCTGTATGGTCTACTTATTATTTATTGTTGATTTAGTGTTCGTAATTTGTTTTTGTTTACCCTTTTATTTTGCTCTGTGAGCAAGTGTTCTTTTGTTTAAATATTTATTTTATTTTTGGATTCTTTAAATAAAACGGCGCACGCGCCACTGCACCATACCTTTTTGTTTTGTTGTGCCTCCTTCTGCCGTGACGTAAGACCCTCAGCCATTCCTGCCACAGTACCATATATGGCAAAGTATGTAATGTGTATAAAACCATTATCATAAGAAGGAGTGCTTCTTTATATTTTAAAGAATATTATATATATATATATATATATATATATATATATATATATATATTTAATGCATTTAAATGAGGATTTTTTTCCACTTATCTACACACCATACTCCACTGTTAAAGGGGAAAAAGTTTTTATTGAGAAAAAAATTATATATTAAAAATACAAAACTGAAAGATCATAATTGGATAAGCCTCCACCCTCCCTGAGTTAATACTTGGTGGAAGCACCTTTGGCAGCAATTACAGCTGTGAGTCTGTTGGGATAGGTCTCTACCAACTTTGCACACCTAGATTTGGCAATATTTGACCATTCTTCTTTACAACTCTGTTCAAGCTCTGTCAAGTTCCTTAGGGAGTGTTGATGGACAGCAATCTTCAAGTCATGCCACAAATTTTCGATTGGATTTAGGTCGGGGCTCTGACTGGGCCACTCAAGGACATTTACCTTTTTGTTCCTTAGTCACTCCAGTGTAGCTTTGGCTGTGTGCTTTGGGTCGTTGTCATGCTGAAAGGTGAACTTCCATCCCAGTTTCAGCTTTCTTATAGTTTTGAATGGGGATGTACAGATTTTCAAGAATCTTCACTTACAAATGACATAGACACAGCGATGCTGTTGTTATTATTGGAATTTTTGGCAGAGGGCAGCAGGTTTTCCTCAAGGACTTCTCGATACTTTGCTCCATTCATTTTCCCTTCTATTGACAAATGCCCTTGTCCCTGCCGATGAGAAACATCCCCATAACATGATGCTGCCACCACCATGCTTCACAGTAGGGATGGTGTTCTTTGGGTGATGTGCTGCGTTGGGTTGGGTTTGCACCAAACATAACGCTTTGCATTTAGGCCAAAAAGTTCCATTTTAGTTTTGTCAGACCACAAAACGTTTTGCCACATGGCAACAGATTCTCCTGAGTTTTTTTTGCATACTTCAAACAGGATTCAAGGTGGGCTTTCTTGAGTAATGGCTTCCTTCTTGTCACCCTACCATACAGGCCAGATTTGTGGAGTGCTTGGGCTATTGTTGTCACATGCACACTTTGACCAGTCTTGGCCATAAAAGCCTGTAGCTCTTGCAAAGTTGCCAATGGCCTCTTGGTAGCCTCTCTGATCAGTCTCCTTCTTGCTTGTCATCCAGTTTGGAGGGACGGCCTGATCTAGGCAGGGTCTTGGTGGTGCCATACACCTTCCACTTCTGTGGTACACTACTGGTTACCTCGCTCCATTTTGAGGAGAAACCTCAAAATGGAGCGAGGTAACCAGTGGTGTACCACAGGGATCAGTATTAGGTCCTCTGCTAGTCCTAATCTACATTAATGATTTAGATTCTGGTATAGTAAGCAAACTTGTTAAATTTGCAGACGACACAAAAATAGGAGGAGTGGCAAACACTGTTGCAGCAGCAAAGGTCATTCAAAATGATCTAGACAGCATTCAGAACTGGGCAGACACATGGCAAAAGACATTTAATAGAGAAAAGTGTAAAGTATTGCATGCAGGCAATACAAATATGCATTATAAATATCATATGGGAGATACTGAAATTGAAGAAGGGAACTATGAAAAAGACCTAGGAGTTTATGTTGACTCAGAAATGTCTTCATCTAGACCAGGGGTGTCAAACTCCAGTCCTCGAGGGCCGCAGGGTCTTCTGGTTTTCATTCCAACTTAAGCTCTCAATTAACATAATTGATCTAATTATTTGTTCAATTTGACATATTTAATATTTTTCAAGGTCTTTTCCAGTTGATGGTTTTAAAAATGCACTTGATTCAAGGTACACTACCTAGGAAACATTCTGAGGCCTGAAGAGAAGTGGTAAATGTGTCCAGTTAATCAAATAATTAGACCAATTAAGTAACAGAGAGCTCGGGTGCAACGAAAGCCAGAAGACACTGCGGCCCTCCAGGAACTGAGTTTGACATCTCTGATCTAGACAATGTGGGGAAGCTATAAAAAAGGCTAACAAGATGCTCGGATATATTGTGAGAAGTGTTGAATTTAAATCAAGGGAAGTAATGTTAAAACAATGCATTAGTAAGACCTCACCTAGAATATTGTGTTCAGTTCTGGTCACCTCGTTACAAAAAGGATATTGCTGCTCTAGAAAGAGTGCAAAGAAGAGCAACCAGAATTAATCCAGGTTTAAAAGGCATGCCGTATGCAGACAGGCTAAAAGAATTGAATCTATTCAGTCTTGAACAAAGAAGACTACGCGGCGATCTGATTCAAAATTCTAAAAGGTATAGACAATGTCGACCCAGGGGACATTTTTGACCTGAAAAAAGAAACAAGAACCAGGGGTCACAAATGGAGATTAGATAAAGGGGCACATTTTTATACAGAGAATTGTGAGGGTCTGGAACCAACTCCCCAGTAATGTTGAAGCTGACACCCTGGGATCCTTCAAAGAAGCTGCTTGATGAGATTCTGGGATAAATAAACTACTAACCCAGAGTTCTTTTGAAAGTGCCTTGGTGCTCATGGTTGAGTCTTTGCTTTGAAATGCACTACACAACAGAGGGAACCTACAGGAACTGCTGGATTTTTCCTGAAATCATGTGAATCACTACAATTTAACACAGGTGGAGGCCACTTAACTTGATGTGTGATTTTGAAGGCGATTGGTTACACCTGAGCTAATTTAGGATTGCTATTACAAGGGGGGTGGACACTTATCCAACCAAGCTATTTCAGTTTTTATTTTTAATTTAATTTTTTACAAATTTCTAGAATATTTTTTCACTTGGAAGCTGTGGGGTAGGGTATGTAGATAAATTAAAAAAAAAACTGTTTTAATACATTTTAATTCAAGGCTATAAGGCAAGAAAAGGTGAACATTTTGAAAGGGGGTGTAGACTTTCTATAGGCACTAATATATATATATATATATATATATATATATATATATATATATATATATATATATATATATATATAACCTGAAGACAGTGACTTTGTGCATTTGTACACACACACACCACCCAGGGAGTAGTGTTCTGCGACACCTCATTTAGGGAGTATGGATACGATACCAGGCACAGTATCATGATATTCAATAATATTGCGATACTTTGGATCTTATGTCCATTACATGCTCCCAAATTCCTTTTTTTGCAAATACAAATAATTTTCATTTAAAGTAGGAGACTAGAAATCCGAAGTAGAAGGCAGAGGGGTATGGGGTCTTCCCCCAGCACAGGTGAAAAATGAATTTCAGTGTTTTGCAGGGGTCTAAAACTGCATATCTTGGGCCTAAAGATGTGCCTTAATAGGGTCCCAAAATTCAAAATAAGTGTATCTTTGTTCATTTTGTATGATTTTAGGTGTCCAAATTTAAAGAGATTTAAAGTTACTTATATGTGTCTATGAAACGTAATTACAAAATAATGTATTTATATTAGAATTTTGAAACCACAAACTTGCCTTAGCACACAGCAAATTTAAAAGTACTGTGTTTTGTATTTGCTCTTATTAGGACTGATGTCATTGTATTTTGTATCTTGCTCTTAATTGTAGTGTAAGTCTTGATACGTATTTTTTGTATACAACTGTAAGTTGCCTGGGTAAGGGCATTTGCTAAGAAATAAATAAATAAATAAATAAATAAATAAATAATTTTACAGCTCCACCCGGCGATAGCATTTGGCTAGGATTGCGGCCGTCCTTCAGTCTCTAAGGGTAGCCCGACTGACAGCCAACTTCAGAAAATGTGCGTTTGCCAAAACAGAGACACAATATTTGGGATTTATAATGGGAAATGGAAGGCTGGAACCCGTTGTCACCAAAGTCCAGGCTTTGGTGGACGCAGCAATCCCCAAAACCAAGGCTTAGGTGAGGTCTCTACTGGAGTTAACGGTTATTACCGTAGATTCATCCCTGAGAATGCCACAGTGGTCAGTCCCTTAGTTGACCTCACCAGCAAGCCGGTTCTCAACAAAAAGACTGGGGGGAAAAAAAAGATTCCAGTTTTTTTTACTATGGAAATCTGGTAACCCTAGTTTTGATGGCAATGGGAGACTGTGCACAGAAGAGTCAATGCATAAGCCTACAGCTGCTGAAAGTTTGCAATAAAATTATGAATCTCAATATGTTGTGGCATTACTCACCTCCACTGTCCTTTGTTTTCTTGGTGAAAAAAGTGTAAATCGATGACTGATTTGATAACCGCTTCATCGCTCGAAACTGATTGTTCCACCTCAATTCACGTGTCCATGGAAACATAAGTCCGGAAACGAAATGCCGTCAGAGAAGGAATGTTTTACTCGACTTACATGTGCAATGAATTGTGGAAATTGCCCCTATTTTACTGGAAGAAAATAAACATTTTGAACACTGTTCACTGGAACATAACTATTTCAGGTGGCTCATCTGGAAAAGCAGACTGTAATTTAGCTGGCTGCCTGCTGGAAATGAGAAGGCAGTTGTAACAACTGTCACTTTGACTAGTATATGTGTAGGCTAGACATTATCTTTATTTTATTATGCCCACATTTACATTTTATTCTTGACTGTGGTCAAGACCACAGACCTAAAAAGCATCTCCCAATAAATCACTTTGAAATGTTTATAAATGCCATTCTAAGAACTTGTATAGTGATTTTAGAAAAAAAGCTAACCCGAGTGTCATTTTCTCCTGGCAGTATTTGAATGACAGGGGACTTCTATTGTGGTGAGCAGGTAAATCTTGATTCCAACAGTCTTTTGAAAACAAGTCAGTGCTATTTTTAAATAGTACTTTGATGGCTGAAATTGTATTTCCGGGATCTAAATTGAAAATTCCCAAAGAATTCGCTCAGGTAACCCAGCAGGAGGCAGGTCTCTCTGAAGTGGAGAAAAAGAGACACAGCACGAAAACCCGTTCAGATAAGGTACAATTGTGTCATAACTGAAAACACCACAAAGGTTAAAAATGATACTGGATTTGTAATCCTCGACATTAAGGCAAACCAACATATTGTGTGTAAAAAAACAATTGTGTGTAAAAAAACATTCCATTTTATATAACGTAGGAGCTTTTAATTTGTTTGGCGTGAATTTTAAAAAGCAAAATACAGTCCTGTCTACCCTCTCCCCTTAAGTTTTTCAAATTCTCATCATTGAACTCTCTTTTAAAACTCAAAACCCTGATTGGTTAAAAAATATCTGTAACCTGCAAGAGACCATACCACTAAAAAGAATATCCCTATACAACACAATGAGAACAAAGGATGAAATAGAGCCTGTTTACTTACATGTATGTACTTAATGCTGAGTTACTGAACAGATGGTCACTATTTGAACAACCTCTCATTATCAGGTGAGAGTAAAACCATTGAATTCACTTTATTCTTGAAGAATGTGTACAACATCGTTGATAAACAGCAAGGGGCCTGACTTCAGGCTGCCAATTCCAAATCATCATTAGAACATTTTTATTTCTGATAGCTTGGTCAATCTTGTGCAATGTCTCGTTCTTAATAATCTATTTTTATTTTTGAGTTCAGCTAGTTGAATTATCAGTCTTGCTTGCTTGGTTGTTGTTGAAAATGCCAGAGGTTTATCTGACAAATCTCCTCAACAGTATATCAAGATCTGATGATGTGGGTTCTTTAAAATTAAAATTCTAGCACACAGTGATTTATTTTTCTGTTCTGCCAAAAACAGCAAACATCTTGTAGGTCACGTTACAAAGTGCAATGATAAAGGCACCAAAGGGTTATAATGTTACAGTACTTTCAGTTTCAGTCATTTTTGTGCTCAATATGACAGCTGCATTATCAATGATACATGAAGACTGAATGTCTACTGCTAAAGAAGATAGTTTCACAGACCCTGATAGCACAAATCTTGAACTACCTTATCAGTTATTTTTTCACTGCTTGACTTTACAATTACATTTTTTTTTTTACAATGTTACAGGCTTCAACCAAATATAAATTTGCAGTTTATATCCTATTTAAACCAAAGCTTAAGAAACAATGTCACTTACACACATTTACTAATGATAGTAAAAAAAACAGTGCATGCAATACACAACTAAACAGATTATTCCTGGATTAGAATCTGGACACGTGTCTTGAGTAAATACCTGGAGTCCCCCCCCTCCCCCCCCTCCGAATAGTTTCATGTATGTTCCACTAATCAAGTAATTTATATTACCTACAGTTCAGTACATGCTTTGTTATTATTATTATTATTATTTGTTTATTTAGCAGACGCCTTTATCCAAGGCGATTTACAGAGAATAGGGTGTGTGAACTATGCATCAGATGCAGAGTCACTTACAATTACGTCTCACCCGAAAGACGGAGCACAAGGAGGTTAAGTGACTTGCTCAGGGTCACACAATGAGTCAGTCAGTGGCTGACGTGGGATTTGAACCGGGGACCTCCTGGTTACCTTTTCTTTAACCACTGTCCAGTGGTTTGGCACCCTACCTAACACAATCCACTTTATGATGCCATTAATTACTTTAAATATGATTGAAAATTGTACTTTCTTCTCAGTTAAAAAATAAAATCAAATTTAGTGAAGGTTAAAAAAGTTTGCTACTTTTTTTTAAAGGGGGTATAAGGGAAAAGTGTTTACCAAATAGCCAAGTTGCTATATACAGCTATACCCTCCTCTCCCTAAAATAAAAAAAAATGTGCCCATGAAAGTGTATTATATTGGAGATGGTGTGTAAAGCTCTGCAGCATTTACCGCATTGTCTCGTTATCTATGTAAGTAACAATTATTTTAATAATATATATATTTTTTTAAATCGACACATATTTGCTAATAAGATACCACAATATTACACTGAATGCAAATTGTCTAGAGCGAGTATTTGTCATTTACTGTGAACACGAAATCCTGTTTGTTTCAATGTCTATGTATACATACACACGCTGTAAATTAACAATGTAACTTAGAACAAAAATATGTGTGCGCTCAATGACTGACGGTAGGAACCGGGGAGAAATAAAATGACAAAAACGTAGTATTTCTTAGACACTTACCCGGTAAGTAGAACTGAAAAGTGGTGTACTTCTTCACTTAAAACCTGAAGAAGCCTCGACAGTCCATTGGGAAAGTGCCCGTGGCGAAGACCGCATTCATCGTGCTGCCTAGCAAGCTGTTCACTCACTAATACCGCTGACCGCTGTATACATTGCTACTCTGCAATGACATCATTCGGGCATATTCCATGTTCAAAAGGGGTAACACAAAAACACTTGTACACATAAAGTGCTTCGTGCTGTGGTGCTTAGTTTACAGCCAATTGCACTATACCTGTATTTTCTATTTGTATTATATTATTATGACACTTGTTTAACCAAGCAAAAGACTACACTTCGTTGTGTTGTTTCTACTGCTGCAAAATATCCGTGCAAAATTAGGTTCACCTTTATTAATATAGTCTGTGTGTTTTTTTTTTTTTTTTTTCCGGCGGGGTGGTGAAATAAATTATCATGGTTGTAAAGAAGTCGTTTATTTAATTTGTTATCAGTTTTATTCAGACATAATTTGATCAAAGAACGACTAATCTATTTTTATCCAAAACTGGCACTATATGTGTATTTTCGACCAGTTGTCCAGCCCACATATTGTGCTGCTCACCACTTACAAGGTACATCCGAGGACAGCAATAGCATGTCGGTCTGCATAAAGATAGTACTGTAGGTATTACATGTTACGTTTTATATTGTAACAATTCCTAGTCAACACAACTGAACTAACCCTACCGTTCTGTGCAGTGCGTTCGTCATAATTCAGTGTTTTAAGTATCCTGTGCAACATCGTATGCATGTAAAAAACAATGCCAAAATGTAGATATATTTTAAAGCATCACCTTTAATATGTTATCATTGACATGTTATTCTAAAAGGTTATCTGAGCTGCTTGCCAGGCAGTATAAAACGACGACCCTTGTATGTAATTTGCCAGCGTCTCGACAGTTGGTCTCAGTCCTCTTGTAGAGGTTTGAAGTCCTAGAAATACCTTTACAGTGGTATAAAAGGAATCCGTCTACAGTAATTTAATATCTTTTTTTTCTTTTTCAGTGTCCTTCTGGTCTAAACATATATAAACAGTGTTTCGTT
The DNA here is from genome assembly GCF_902713425.1 of Acipenser ruthenus. Classification (NCBI taxonomy): domain Eukaryota; kingdom Metazoa; phylum Chordata; class Actinopteri; order Acipenseriformes; family Acipenseridae; genus Acipenser; species Acipenser ruthenus. The sequence goes on from NC_081193.1 coordinate 34,353,764, forward strand.
ATTTATTTATTGGATTCTTTTTTTTAGCTATTCATAAAACACAGTAATAATATTAAATATATATTTATACTTTTGAATTTCTATTTTAATTACAGATCATATTATTTCTATATATACTACAGTATTGTTTGCATGGCACATTTACATCTTTCAATAACAACGGGTTTTCACTGACCGGCCTTAAGGCCCTAAATTGTCTTATGACCCGAGACAAACATGCCAAAAAAAAAAAAATTCAGGTTGATTCACAATTTAAAGGGATTAGGTGCAGAGAGTGGTCTTCAATGTGAGCTGGTATTAGACAGAGTAGTTCAGGATATGAGTATTCAATATTTTAAAATATCGGTAGATGTTTAAGTACAGTGTCGCTGGCCACAATCAGGGTTTGAACCCAGTAGTAAAAACCTAGTGCATCCAATACATCACCTAGTCGCTTATTGATTTAGTTTCAATGTAATACAATACAAATTGGTTTTATTTTTATGTGAAAATAAAGCTATATTAAATTACTGAGCATAGGCAAAGCTTACAAGTAAGAAACAAAGGATCACAGATGCCTCTGGGGGTTTAAAGTGGCATATTCTGGAACAAAATGGGAAAATCCATCTACTCATTTTGAGCATGAAGATGAAATAACATCTTAAAATAGTCTAGATGAGCACAGGGTCATGGAGAGGGATACGCAGGTTCCATTCCACTACTATACTGTATGAACACCTTGCACCTTGTATTTTTTATTTTTTTTTGCCCTGCACTAATTCCTAGGTAAGATATTATTTTATCCTTGTCCACAGTCGTTCTGTAATTAGCTGGCACCAGGTATCAATCAATCTTTAAGAGTCCACAAGGCACCTTTTCAGTACATTTTGTAGATTAGATCACTTAGAAACCTACCATTAAGGATTTGTGAAATCCCAGTACATCTTAAGGGGTTGAAGTTGTAATACTTCATCAAGAAGATACAAGTGTAATCTCTGATTTACTGTTTAAACAGTTTAGACTAATTAACTTTACAAATCACAGACAGTAAAGAGGCAACTCGAGTGTTGCAAAGGCTATGTGCCAATGTGTGACATCACTTTAACACTGAAAGTTCATATTGTGATGTCAGATGAGATTACCCAGACTGAATATATAAATAATGATAAGTAATGAAGCCAGAATGGAGCCCTGCAAAATGTCCTAATATAAGAAGGTTGGAGGAGTTGGCACTATGTGAGGAACAGTCAAAAACAATTGACATCTGAGCTGGATACATCAATAAAGCTACCTTAAGCAATAAATCAAGACATCATTGCCAGTGGTATCAAAAGCTACTTGCAGTATGAACAGAACAGGAATTGGAGACACCCCTGCTATGCGTCCATTGAAATGTCGAAGAAAATAAACATTTAAAATTCAACAAATGCCATGCTGCAGCCCCATACTAAATCTAATCGAATGTGTATTAAATTATACTTAGCGCATCCTTATACAGTACTAAGGTAAATTAATTAATCAGACTTGTTACAAACAAGTGGACTTCCCTTTTCAGCATCCTGCAGTATGATTCTTTTCGCTTGTTTCAATTCATGAAAAATTAGCATGCACAGTTTAAAGTTAAGATCAGAATAATAAAGGTGAGATACACGCACCATATTTAACGTTTAATATATTTGGTTTTAGTATTGTAATGTACGCAAGGTTAATTTGATCTTATCTTTCTATTTGTTTGAAGTATGCACCTGTAAATTGTATGTTAGATTCATTGAATAAATGCTTGAGCAAGGGGAGATTTAAAAGCACCTGCAAGAGGTCTGTGTGGCCAACAAGGAAGGTCCCTGCCTGGTTTTAGCAAGTTTGTGCTGAAGTTTTGAACAGCGCCGAAGAAGCTTGTGTTTCTTCCTGCTGAAGGACAAACTGAATGGACTGCTACGCCTTACCCAACTGAATGGACTGCTACGCCTTACTCAACTGAATGGACTGCTACGCCTTACCCAACTGAATGGACTGCTATGCCTTACCCAACTGAATGGACTGCTATGCCTTACCCAATTTCAACCTATTTTTATTTCTTAGCAGATGCCATTTTAAAGTAGCCTTTTAGTTTTATATATCCTATTATAACAAGGCTTATTAACAGTGGGTGGCTGCTTGGTTATAGTAGATTGATTTAGTTAAGTATATTTATAGCTATACACATATGTTGCTTTCCTTTTTTATATTAATATGCACTTGGTTTGGTTTCCTTTTTTGTACTGAATACATAGGCCTACTCACTTTATTGTATTATTGTATTATTTATGCTTATTTGTGGAGGATGCTGTAGATGAGGCGTATGAGAGGAAGAAACTGCGGTATGCTCAACTAGCCACTGAAGCGGAACAGCGAGGATGGAGAGTCCGGGTTTACCCAGTGGAGGTGGGTTGTCGAGGATTTGTGGCACACTCTACAACCCGGTTTCTCAGAGACGTCGGATTCAGTGGCCAAGAGTTGCGTCGCACAGTGAAGAACTTATCTGAAGCAGCAGAGAGGAGCAGCAACTGGCTGTGGTTGAGACGGAAAGATTCTGGCTGGGGATCTCAAGCACAATAGAAAGAAAGAAACGCTGATGTACAGGTAAGTAAGCTGGGCTGAGTTGAGTGGGGGACGGAGGGGGGTGATGCTGGGACGCCAGAATCACCGTCGAGCCCTTTTGAGGTGTCGTGGGCTAGTCGACGAAACACTGAGGATGGAAGGTGCCCACTTGAAAACCCCAGAGATGTACCCTACTTAGCTCAATCCAGACGGTTGTCATGCTGATGCGCTGGGGAGGCCGCACTGTGGTTGATCCCCGGAGCCAGCATCGCAGCCATTGTGTGTGCTGATGCGCCAGGGAGGCAAAATAAGCTGATCCCTGGAGCCAGCATTACACTTCAGCCATTAACACCAGACAGAAGGATATCTACATCATCATATGGAAGGAAACGTAAATGGATGGAGACACATATGGATCACATTAGTTTACTGTAAAGCTACGTCTTAGTTGGTGCTTATCTTGGCGAGAGCCGAGTTCAATCAGCATGAAGTTTTAACATCTACTCTCGTGTAATGGAAATCTTAACAATCCTATGATCCAAAAAGAACCTGGTATCACTTAGAATGATAAGCCTGTGAATTGTCTATTTGTTATATAAAGCCTACTTTTTAAACAGGGGCTCCTCTTTAGGTGTGGCATGGCAATCCTTCATCCCTGAATAATAAAGGTTTAGTTAATTGTGGTATACTGCAATATAAAGACTCAATTTCATGAATCTTTAATAGTTTCCCTTTAAATTTAATTCATACTAAGAATAAACAGTGCCACTGTTTAAGACATTAAAATATGCCACTTGGCATTAACTTAAGACAAATATGCACCAAAGAAACCCTGCCCTGCTAGAGGTACTGTATTGCTTTTAGTTATATAATTGGCAAAAGTAATTAAATCTGCATTGTACATGCTGCATCAAATGAATAGACTGAATTTTATAAGTGCAATATAAATTGGTTTCCAGCCATCTGAAATGCAGTATGATGATCAAAAGCAGACAAATACTAGATATAGGTCACTGCTTAAGAAAGTGTTTTCAGAAAGCTATGTTTTAGCAGCTTGTTTCCAGTGTACTGTTTTCAATTCCTCTTTCACTGGTATATCACCTCCCACAAACCAGCAGTACAGTGATTCCTAACTGCTATCAATACATGCAAGTTGCATTCTGTGCAGCAAAGGAGCATGGATAAAACATGCAGCTCAACATGCAGCTAGGCAGCATTTATGTTTATTATTATTATTATTATTATTATTATTATTATTATTATTATTATTATTATTATTACTTATGAGACTGGTATCCTAACAATCAACCCACAAAGCAGGGTCAGCACATGTTGCTACACAATCCTGTAAAATGTGAGGGGATAGTTTTACTTGAGCCTAGTGAGAAGAAGTACATGTGAAACAATAACAAAGAAAGCAACTTGTTTCATTGATTCAAGCTTCCCATTAAACAGCTTTCTCCTCCTGTTAGAATTCGGTCTCTACACAATCAAAAGAATAACTGCATCCCCCATTACTAAAAAACTATCTAGCTCTGGTGTTCTTACTAAATTAATCCATTGAGGTTTAAGTTCACAAGCCTATAGGTTTCCAGGGGTAATACATGGATTAATTAACCCATTGTGCCACCTTACCCTGTTTGGACTGTTTGGATGTGGCTGTGTTACCATCCACCACGTTACTTACTAATAACCACATGCAGTTCTCAATCTACAGTGATTGCTTATCATAACCTGTGGTCCTGTTAAAGTATATTTTACTAGGAAACTTGCAGGTAATAACATTTTCTTTTCCTCTTTTGATGTACTATTCAATCTTTAGACCTGTGCAGGTGTCATTTGGCACTCGCTGTGGTTTCCAATGAGAATATAGATCCCAGTCTATTTGCTATCTCCATGTGCTGGCAGGCAGAAGGATCAATAGCTTCTTAATAGGTACAAAGATCATTTTTCTCACTTCCATTACTGCGGAAGGAACATATTGGACTGGTAGATTTGATTGAATGGTTTTACTTGAACAAAAGACTGAAGGTGCCTATGTCTCACACGAGTATGCTGCTAGGATGATACAGCTGTCCATGGGAATGTCTTAAAAAGAGAAATATATGTCAGGATGTTAGCATCCATTTCCATTTTTGGTATTTCTGAGGAAAGTTCCTGTGCACATTAATTTAATTCTAGAATGTTTTGTTACAGATAAGAACCAAAGCTATGTACATTTGCAACCAAACTATGAAAAATAGATTCAGCCTATTATGCTGTAAGGTGTATTTGAAATTTGAGTTTGAATTTGAGCGCCTCGTTCTCAAGTTGGTGAAAAATATTTTGTTTTTGCATTTTAAAAGATTATGTAAGTCTTCTTAAACTCATAGCACACACTTCTTACAACAATCGTAATTACTACAATAAACGTGTCTTCTATATAAATTCTTGTATAATCAGTTTCACATTGTTCTCTGAGAGTGGGTATTATACCTGTATGTGTGAGTTGTTTCAACAAATCTCTATGATTAGGTTTATTTTTTTAACTTTTTAAAAATGTTAGTCAATCTGGAGGTACCACCAAAAGTTCAATGAACTGCCTTCCTTGGTTTTCTGGCTCTAACTGCTTCTACACTATACCACAAAGCAGAGTTGAACAGTGGCAGCAGTGACTGCATGACCCGCCGTGAACTCCTGGCTGTGGTGCAGGCCTTATGCCATTTCCGTCTGTACCTTCACGGCCGGAGAGTCCATCTGCGCATGGACCATGCCTCCCTGCAGTGGTTACTCAATTTCTGCGAGTCTGAAGGACAAGTGGCCGCTGGACTGAGGCCCTGCAGGGGTACGACTACTCCGTCCAACACCGAGCCGGCCACTTGCATATCAATGCGCTTCAATGGTTCACTCTATGTTCAGTCCACATGGTAAGAGAGTTAATGACTAGCGTTATTTTCTGACATTTGTTATATTTTTTAATAATATGGCATCTCTAAACAAAGGAAAATTTTTGTGCATTGCTGAAATGTTGGAAGTTTTTTTTATTATTTAGAATCAGCTAAAAAATAAGAACGTCTCGTTGTATATACACATAGGTTACTATAAAGCAGACATAGCTTGCGATTAAATTTTTTTCCACATTGACTTGGAATTTTTTTTTTTTTTTTAAGATTTTGTACCGAGCAGACTGGAATGGAATTGGTGAAAATATTAACATTGTGTTCCAACAGATTTCTTGTCAGTAGACTTCACGTTCCCCAGTCTTCCCAATACTAGGCAGATGGCTTTTTTCACTTTAAATTGTTCTGTATGATTTTGCACCTAACTGTCGTTTACGTTTAGTACAATTTGTGTTTGTATATTTGGACTACTGCACTAAAGTAAAGGACCTCTGAGACACACTTCAAACAGGTAGGCCAGGTATCTCTTTTTAACAATTGAATGTAAAGCATGTGTGAATATGTTGCGTTATTTAGTAATACCATATACAATGAACTGTAGAAGAAGGCAAACATTATATTAATTACTTAATATATTACTTGATGTTGTGTTAGCTTGGCATTTAAAAATAGGACTTGTGGCAATGTTTGGGAGGTTTATGTCAGAGTTGTAATGACTCGAGTCAGACTCGAGTCGCAATTTTCGGTGACTCAACTCGACTCATTGTCATCAAATGAGTAGACTCAACACGAGCCCCTGCAAGAAAAAACTCGACGACTCAGATCCCTGCTCAAAAGACTCGACTCAACTCTAGTCCCGCCACAAAAGTCTCCACTCGACTCGTCATAATCTTTATGGTAAAATAAATTACTTGATCAGTTTTGGACAACAAAGAGACAGGGAGAAGAGCGTCAGCAGCATGGAAGGTACCTGTGTTCGTCGTTCATGTTTAATAACTATGTGGAGTAGACAGGGAGAGAAATAAGCAGTCTGCATCCTGCCAGCACTGAGAAATTCTAAACTAGATAAACAAGGTGTCTAGAATAACTGAAATCGTTTTTGGTCTTTTTTATTATTTCTTACCAGTGTCAATAAGAAATTACTTATTGGTGGATCAATCGATTATGTAAGTGAACTTAAAACTTAAAAACAATAGAAAAAATAGGAGTTGAAGTGTTTGTTGTCTGGTTTAATGTATATTGATCTAAGGTTCTACTATGTTTTTTTTTTTTTTAAATGTTTTAGAACTGGCAAAAAAGCCATATTTTGCTAAGTGTTAGTTGTTTTTAAAATCCAAACTACCACTTGCAAATCCAAACTCATGTACAAGCTTACAAACTTTTTTTTCATGCACACACGCGTTTTATTGTAATAAGACATTGTACAAGAAATGAACAAACAACCCCCTGGAGCTTTAATAATTGTATTTATTTATTTATATTCCCGCAGCCTCTCCTTTTTACTATTTGTCTGTTGTCTGTTAAATTACTGTTAATTATTGTGTTATTGTTATGGGTTGTTGTTGGTACAGTGAGTGTTCTTATTGCAAAGTGTTGTGTGTATCAGCAGTGGTAGCGGTTGCAGGAGTGGTTCGTTCCTGCAGTTTGCAGAGCTACAGTGGATGTTCCCATTTGAGGAGCTGTTACCTGGTTGCTGGTGTCTGTTTAAAAATAAACAACAGCCAGAATCGAGTGTATCCGTCATCTCCCTGGGTATAACCTTGACAATCGTGCTTTTAAGCGCCCCACTTTGGCACAGTATCTATATAGATTAATTTGTTATATTATATAGATATATATGGATGGATGGATGGATGTGTGAAATGAGGTGAAAGTAACAAAAATGTATTTGCAATAGCCAGTGTATCAAACATCAAGGACAAAGCCCAACACTTGAAGTGAAATAACAACTGTCAAATAGCCAAAGCTCTACACTGTGATTGAATTAATGTATACCAAATAGAAAATGCACAACACACCAATTAAATTCATATACGGGCATGTCAAATCTACAAAGCTCAATGAATAAAATGGAAATTAAACACAGGTTTCTACCCCTGCCCAAAATAATCAAGGAACAGGGCTCAACTCTATAGCTTACCTACCAACCATAACCCTAACCCTAACTCTACCGACCCATGCAACCAATACAACGTGCGGCCTGATTGGATTTCATGTTATGCCGCTCTGAGTTGCACAGGATCCGCGTCTGAATATACTGTAGTGTTTGTCAGGTTTGAGGGAAGCAGGACTCCGGAGACAAGGTGGGATTGCAATAGTACTGGTTTATTTATTTCAGGAAACTGACTGAAACAACGAATCACTGTTTGGGCCAGGGTTCACATCAAAACTAAAATAACTCAAAATAACTACTGATTGACTCACTCTCTCTAGTGCCTTTCCTTTCCCTATCATTCACTCTTTCTTTCTCGTTCTCACTCTCAGACTCTTTTCAGGATTCTCTCTCATAGTGCAGGCCCCTTTTCTCTCAGCCTGTCTCTCTCTCACGGTCGCTCACTGCATCCTTCAAGGTACGACTCTTGGTGCAGAGGCTTGTTCCCCCTATATATAACCTCGGAGGGGCCCCGACCACCGCCCGGCTCCCGCCAGTTCTGGAGAGTGGCGAAGAATGATTCCCACTGATGCATCCCTCAGCAGCAGACAAATTATTATTATTATTATTATTATTATTATTATTATTATTATTATTATTATTATTATTATCATTATTATCATCCTGTGAGAATAAATGGAAATTTATATTTCACTCATAAGAAAGTAACACATTACATTTTGAACGGTAGATACATATTTTTGGATTAATTGTATTCTGGAAAGCACAGCCTGCTCTACTATAAATATTCCTCAAATATTCTATACTAGACCGTTTGTTTTCTTATCAGGTGCTGTCTTCACTGAAACAGAAGAAACATAAGTCTTATTGACATCCTTTGCCTCCCAGGAGTAAATTATAGGATTTTCAATTACTGAAGGAATGCAACTCTAAATTACACCTGCTCCTCCCCTTGACAGCAGTTCCTCTACAGTACTACCACCTGGTCTAAAAATAGCAAGCTCCTAGAAATGACCTTAGCATGACTGTAATGAAGCACAGCTGGTTAATTCTAATCATTCTGATTCTTTGACTGGTTTCAAACCTGATATTCACTGGAAATTAACGTATTATTTCAGTTTTCCTTAACTGACATCAATTAACCTATAACCCCAACCGAGCTTCCCATCCATCCCTGCGTTGATTTGGATTAGGTAATTTCCTTTGACCAAAAAAGAATGTCAATGTGTTAATATGGTATAATGTTAACAAACATGTGCTGTAAATAGTGTGTGTGTGTGGGGGGGGGATGTAAGGTTGGCAGGGATGGGGTTAAATCTGTCCCTGCCAGCAATCACTGATGTGGCCATTTCTCAATCAGTTGTGAGAGAGAGAGAGAGAGAGAGAGAGCGAGAGAGAGAGCGAGAGAGAGCGCGAGAGATAGAGCGCGAGAGAGAGAGAGAGAGAGAGAGAGAGAGAGAGAGAGAGAGAGAGAGAGATATTTATAGTGAAGGCTAATCTTTTGTTTTGGCCCTTGTGCCTTGTGCCTTTTTGTAATAAATGTGCGCTTTGCACTTTAAACTGCAGCTTCTGTCTCTGTCTCTAATTCCTGCCAGTAATATCTAGGGCCATGATGCTACCCTGTCACATGGACCAATTAATATTGGCGAAATTGTCAAATCGTGTGCTGAAACCGAAAATAAAGCCTTGTTCGTCATTCGAACTGATGCAGAGTGCAATGACCCACTTACCAGATGTTGCCCATAAAATACTGTTCTGTTCGATCCCTATGGTATGCAGTGCTTCCCAATTATATCCCAGTGGTTAGAAATGTCTCATTAGCAAGGTTCTCAGCCTAGTAAGTATAGTACTAACAGTTAGGGAATCTGGCTATGGGTGTTGATGAACAGTGACTTTAAATTATGATTAGTGGTGGTTTTGTGAACCTGTAGTTTAGTGACACATATTTTAAGTGCTAGGGGTCCCTGAAAACCTGAAATATGTAAAATGCATAAACATGCCTTTAGAAGTTGGTAGGAAATTACAAAAAATGTTGATAAACAAGCTGTTGATAAGTTGATAAACAAGCTGATAAAAGGTTACAGGGATGTTAAAACCCGAACAATCACAAGGAAAGGTAAATCCCACTGAACATGCGCTCAGAGGATAAGGAGGACCAGCTGGTACTAAATCATTCCAGGAACTGGGCTCATTAATCATATTGAAAAGTGATTAGTTTGAGCCTAAGTATAAATCTATTGTATTTTTTTCAACTCAACATGCCTTTTAGATGTAATGCAGCTTTGGTTTCAGCTGGCGCTTGACTCATTTTGTGTTCAGACAGTCATCCTTAGTGAGACATGTTTTTTTTTTTATAGCTATGGTACAAATGTATATTCTGATAGCTAGATAAACAGATTACTGACTTCAATCACTCAGTCTCAATCAATCTTTATTTTTATATAGCACCTTTCATAATAGATTGCTGCAAAGCGCTTTACAAGGATACAAACATTAATAAATATTACAAAAAGTAACAATAAGCAGTAAAAATGAACAACAGAATAAACACAAAACAATAAAACAGTAAAACAAGCAAGACAGGGCAAGAAAACAATTCAAGATATATAAAATAGATTATAAAAATGTGTTTTAAATCTATACCGAGCATCAAAAGAAACTTATCACTATTATAACACATTTATTTTTGAAAAAAAAAGGTATATAAATGACAGACATTGACAAAATGTTTTTTTTTTTTTTAATCATTCGATCATTCATTCTTGACCATGACCCGCTTGAGTGACTATGACTGAAGCATATGCACTTAATCACCTAATTAGTGAGACAGTTGTTTGGGCACTGGATATGGAGTGATTTCAGCTGTTGAATTGCAAGCTTGAATAAAAGCAATAAAGAAAATCATAGAAAAAAACCAGTATGTCACATCTGTCAAGAGAGCTGCGCCTTCGTGCAATCGGCATGTTGGAGGCTGGACTAGGGCAGCGTACTGTGGATCGCTGTCTTGGGTGCTCACAGCCACCAATTTCAAACCTGGCGAGATGGTATAACCAGACACACTCTGTCAATGACAGGCCACAAACTGGGAGACCAAGAGTCACAACACCTGCCCAAGATGGACAGATCATTTTGCAGCATCTTTATGATGTCAATTGTTAATCAGCAAAATAAAAAGTCACTGCTCTGCTCTAAAACCGAGTTTGTCATTTTTCAATCACATCTAATGAATTTTATCCAAATATAAGTGATAGGTTTCTTTTGATGCTCATATATAAGTGAAAGGTTTCTTTTGATGCTCAGTATAGTTTTAAAGGCAGCAACAGTGGGAACTTTCCTTACAGGGCTGGGCAGGTCATTCAGTAATTTAGGGGCTTTATAGCTGAATGCTCTACCATCTGTGTTTTTTCAGAATTTTGTAAATAACCTGGCATTCTGTGATTGGAGTGAGCATCTAGGAACATATGGGGTTAAAAGATCATTTAAGTAAGATGGGGCAAGGCCATTTAAAGCCTTATAGGTTAAAAGCAACACCTTAAAATCTATTCAAAATCTGACAGGAAGCCAGTGCAAAAATGTGCTAGCACAGGGGTAATGAGTTCTTGTCTTGTAGTCCCTGTTGAAACTCTAGCAGCAGCATTTTGTAGAAGTTAGACGGGAAATAACATGACTACAAGTAGCACAGAACAGGGCATTACAGTAATCAATCCTTGAAGATACAAAAGCGCGCATCAGTTTCTCAGCATCTGCTCAGGAAACAATACATTTCAATATTTCTTAGATGAAAGAAAGATTTGGGTAACATTTTTAATGTGTGCTTCAAAAGAAAGATCTGGGTCAAAGATCATTCCTAAGTTTCTCATTTTTACTCTAAATTCAGGAGAGAAGTCGTCAAATACGAAATCAGACAAATGTATATTATTTTGTTATTTCTGAGATACCCAAATCAATACCTGTTTCATCCGAGTTTAATTAAAACGTTTTTAAACATCCAATTTGATGTCAACAAGACGTATTCAACATATTCGCAGCAGAGGTGTTACCCTTTTTGAGAGATAGATATAACTGGGTATCGTCAGCGTAAATGAATTAAATTAACTCCATCTCTACAAATAATGTTGCCCACAGGTAGCATATACAAAGAAAACAGAACTGTGCCAAGAACCGAGCCCTGTGGGACCTGTGACAGAGTGGTTGCCGTGCGCAGGTGTGGTAACATCACGGACCAGGAACACAAAACCAAAACAATGAATGGCGGGTGAAAACTGAAACACTACGAGGTTCAGTTATTTTATTAAGTAATAAAACAAACAAAAGATTTAAACAAACACAAAACAAAAGGGCACGTTGGCCACACAAATACAAACAAAATAAACAAACCTCAACTACGAGTAAGTAGCAATCGTTTCTTTGTATTTTCTACAGACTTCTGTCTCTCCCCTACGCGCAGACAGCTGCAGGCCTTATTCTGGCCGAGGGGTTAACTAGCTATTAATTAATTAGCCTATACCCCTCGGCCATATTCTGCACGAGTTTAATAAGGATGCGTGACTGTCAACTCGTTGAATAAATCAGTAGCTGATCAGTCACGCATCCTCACGAGGTTTTTAAAATCAAAAATACAAAACAATAACAAATAATATTGGCAATAACAAAATAATATAAGAGAAACACACCAAATCATAACCGTGTGTGTTAATGCATAAAAATAACATTTGGAGTCATGTAAATGAAATGTTTTCTGTAAAAAAAGAACAAAAAAACCAGCAATGGTATATATTCTTTATGATATAGGGCAGGGTAGATAGAGTGCACCGGCTATTTCTGATTGCAGATTGTATTTGTACACAGTTATATTTAGTAAAATACAGAATGAAAGCACTTTTTGGGACATCTGAATTGCTGCCATTACCGTTTAAACAGCAGGGGTAAAATCCATCCCTGGTTACTGCACAACATTGAGTGGGAGCAACTTGTTCAGTAAGAAGCTTTAAACAACACAGCCCCCATTATGAGCTTGCCTAAGGATTTTAGCACACACAAGAATAGACTTGCTTTTATTCTTTATAGGTCATTGCCCTTGCATTTTCTATTTGCAACAACTGAAGCATTAGCAGCTTGAACCGTGCAGAATTGCACATCTAGTAGTCAAGCAACAGTGGGATTTTGAAATGGACTGCACTGTATAATCCATCTAAATAACAACCATACTTGCACATCACAATTAAAAAAGCAAACACTGACCTTCAATTACAATTACAGATTTCAGCAAATCTTATCCCGAAATTGCACAAAATACAATGGATCAGCGCTGGATCTAAATACTGATGTAATTTAAATGTCTTAAATATGAACATTCCTGAAATAAACTACATTGTTAACCTGTCAACCCAATTAATGTTATATATACAAATAAGACAGTTTACTATTTATTGTAAGATAATTAGCTTGATAATGACATTAAAATACTGCATGATACTGCACAAAAGGGCTGTGCTGAATTTCATTAATATTATAATTTAACTAAATAAATTATATGCTCTAGTTTGCAATTCAAATAACTATTACTTTTCTGAGTTTGATAGCAGCGTTTCATCTGAGTTTGATCAGCGACTTTTTTTTATCTGTGCTATTTAAGTTGTTTATCCACTGAAAACATTCCCCTTAATTTAATATTTAACATCCACTTTAAATATCAAATAATTTGCCTTTTTCTTTTGAAACTACCAGATTTTTAATTTCCCATGTTTATACCGCAGAATATACTGCAGAACCGCAGAGTGCTTGAAGTTACAGATGAGCTTCCAAATATAGATACGTCAAGCTTTTAAAATGTATCAAGAGTAATGAAATACCTTTGCTTTTGGTTTTCAATGTGACTTAGAAAAACACTGTTAAATTCACACACACACACACACACACACACACACACACATATATATATATATATATATATATATATATATATATATATATATATATATATATATACATACATGTTTGCAACCCATCTATATTGCAGCATTCCAGGAAATGATGTTGTTTTTGATGTTGTTGCAGTTATTATTCTGAATGGTCTTGTTTAATTATAGAAATATACAGTTTAATGTAGGATGCTTCAGTTGTAACTGCTTTTCTCGTTGGGTTCATTGTTCCTAGTACAGGGAGGAATAATGAAAGACCATGTCGAGTAGGAGCCAGTGCCATCTAGTGCACAGTGTCCCTCCTGGTGTTTGTTTCAACTGACCAATTAAGCTTATAATAAGCACAGATTAAGTAATTTAGGGTACAGTTGGAACAAAAACCAGGGAAACACCTGCCCTCCAGGACTGGACTTACAGACCCCTGCATTAAATGATGACTTAACTCACTTCCACAGGGGGCTGGGGCTTGGCCATTGAAATGTCCATCATTTACTGTTGCTAGTTATTTATGTAGGGTAACTGTGTCGTTTTATACTGACCTATTTATAAACTGAAGGTTTATTTTAATGTTGTTTTATGCATATGAATAAATGTTATGTCTGAAAATAGTTCTATTGATGGGGATGTACAATTATTTGAAAAACCCCAAGACAAATATAAATAAGTAAATAAATAAAGTCCTATATCAAATGTAGTACACAATAGATCTACTCGGATACTGAAATGGGTAATCAGTTGGTTATAATGTTACATACACTATCCTTTGTATACCGTTTTAATTTCTCGTATCTATCACATCCATTCATTTTTGCAGCAAAAGGTACAGAGGAAATGCATCACATGAGAGTTGCGTCACTGCGTGTCTGAGACGGAAATGGCACAGAGACTGTAAACAATCTGCAGGCAGCGAGCGTCCATTTTTATAGAGACTGCAAACAGAAAACAGAGATGGGGGCTGTACTCGGACTCTGCTCTATGGCTAGCTGGGTAAGAAACAACAAAAAGACAATCTAATAGCTAGATAACAAACAAAAAAAGTTGTAAGATCTAAGTAGTATGTAATTTGTCGGTACCATCTTGGAAGCATAATGCACAAATTCACTATTCAGTAGATGACATCATGTCTGAGATGAGACAAACAAAAAACAACATGGGGCTTCTAGGCTGTGACCTGTTTACAAGCGGTGGCTCGTACGCATAAATATAATAACATTAGTATAATAATGATACTGAAAATAATAGCATGTGGATATACTTGGTTTTAACGTATTAGCGGTATGGGTATTTAAGGGTACTTTGTGGAATAACGTTCTTTAAAGGAAAAAAATAGTAATGTCAGTACTTATAGTTGGTGTGTGTTTATTAAATTACAACTCCTACAAGTCAAAGCAAAATTAACCCACTTTAATTGGTTTCTTATTACCCCAAAAATTCCTTTCCACAAACGAATAAAGCCTGTTGTCCGACAGTAAGAGAAATGAGTTGTCTATTAACCTTCATGAGAGTAACAGAGCTCCACACTGCAAAGTACCATTGTACCTATTGTGAAACTCCAGGGACTGAAAATAAAACCGAGGGACTCCTGACATTATCGCTGGTTAGATGTCTTAAAAACTCTGTAAAATGCGGTTTTGCTTCTTTATATTTTTTTGGTGCAATGTACATAACCTACCAGATCACTCCTGTCAAGCCTCGCCCTAGGCTTTGGTTAACCTCGGGGATGTTATTGTTCAGAGAATCAGACGCATACACATAGAAGAATCAATAATAAACAAAGACATAGGAACATTTCGAAAAAGAACAATTAAAAGAAAAACGTAATGTATAGAAAAAAAGAACTGACAAAAACTTAGTGCTAAATAACATTAATATCCAGAAATATACAGTTGCTATCTTTTTTAATGCTTTATACCTCTGTGTTTGCTTGTTTTAAAGGCCACCGTGATTATAGTGATGTTGTTTTCAAGCTTCAAGTCTTTTTTCAATGTCCTGCAGCATCAGATGTCAATTTTGGCAGGTGATGCCCAAAAGCTTCTGCCGACACATTTCAAAAACGTGGCCTGGTGGATTTATTTTTTTAACCATACAGCCACATAGTTTTTAAGTTCTTCTTCAAATTTTTATTTTTGAGATTTAACCTGAAGGTCAAATGTCAAAAACTTTGTTAACTTTACTGCCACATTTTGACCCCTCTAACTTCATGTGTCAATTTTTTTCCAGGGAAGGGGGAGGGGGTATATATTTGTCATGGAAAACTGTAAATTATTTTTTGTTATGGTTTTGCATTTAAAATGTCATTAAAAAACAGAGTCATTCCGTAGACCAGGGGTCAATTGCAAAGTACCAAATTTAGTCCACTTGATATGTCTAAGGCTGTATACACAGGCTAAATGTGGTTGTGAGTTCACCTTTTGCTCTTAATACGGTTTGTATACACACGCAGTTCGGTTACAAAGGGCAGCAACAACCACACTAGTTAATCCTTTTCAGAGCAAGTACTGAGTGCGGTTACTAATTCAGTTTGGTTAGTTAATGCGCACTAACTGTGTGTGTGTATTACAACAGCACTAACACAACCATAGTTGGTGCTCAGTGGATTTCTGCGCAAGTAATGATGTCATTGTTTATCAGACATTTCCGTGTGATAAACATGGCTGAAAAAATATAGGTGCCTGATCAGCCAAGGTGATTTTGTAATATTGATGAAATTCATAACAATGGTAAATAGTGCATACATATAATATACTTTTTTATTTAATTGAAGTACAGTTGTATAATTTGTTGTAAGAAAAAAAATGTATTTTTGGTTTTGCAGCTTAAATAAAACAATATGGGTCAATTTGTATCCCCAAACGTAACAGTGCGACCGCAACTTGTTTTTCCAGTGCACCAGGAAATGTCTCAGTAAATGACAAAGCTGTATACGACCCCTTAGACATTTTTAATCCAGTCATTTGGCAACCACTCAAGTCGTTCCCACCAGCCTTCTGGTCAGAAGATCGCCCAAATGTTTCGATCTACCGTCATGGTACCGCAGATCCTCACCACTGTATTTAGCAGTGCAGAAAAAGCAAAACGGCGTCTCCGCTGGTTTTGCAGGAAAAAGTATAGCTGCGCTTGACGTGCTCTCAATCGATTACGTACTGTACTTTCTTCCAAAAGCATAAACAAAAACAGCCTCCATGTTGTCACACAAAACCTCATGATCGGCATGTAATGATGGCCCGAGTTCAGTGGTTTGTTTAAACAGGGAGTCACTCACTTCAGTAATGAAAGGTGTGTGTGTGTGTGTGTGTGTGTACAACAAACAACTGCACCGAGTGCCGTTTGTAAATATGGTTGTCGAGCCAACTTCAGTGTGTGTGTGTGTGTACGTAGCCTGAATTGTGGATTAAGCAGTTTAGTCCACTTGATTGGATTAAAGTTAGTACACCTTATCCTGATTGCAGTGTACCACAAGTTAATAATCGCAGGTAGATCACCTGCTAAATCAGACTAAAAAATATCCTTATTGCAGCATAGCAAATCATATTTGTGATGATCCTGTTCAAGTGTATTAACTTAGGCTATGTCCACACTATGCCTTTAAACCATATTAGTTGCCTTTAAACTGGCTTAAAAGTGCTAAATGTGGTTTGCGTCTACATTACGCAGTGTTTAATACTGGACTTGAAACCACCTCAGGGGGTAGTCTCAAGTCCGGTGCTAATTAGATTGCATCAGGTAGTGCAGTTTCTCAGAAGTGTGGATGCTGTAATACCGAACTACATTATTTGTGTATGCAAAATGCTTTATGAAATATTTGACTAGCTATCAGTGTACACTCCGCACTAGGTATTACTTTTTATACTTAAAAACAAAATCTGTCAGGACATCTCTGTTAAACTAGTGGGGAAAATAACAAAAGCAAAAATGAAATGAACAGCTTTTTCTGAGTTTAATTATGAAACAATCAGCTCAAGTTGTTTAGGGACGTCACCTGATTAAAAATAAAACCTGAAAACTTCCAAGTCCTACTTTTGTGTGTGCATTTAATTTTCCAAAAAATCTTTTTAGCAATATGGACCTCTATAAATATGGAGCATAACACGTTACTTTAAAATAAAATACAGTGCATAGTGGGATACTATCGTATCCATGTCCACTGTTCATTGCACTGCTTGGAACTGTAACCAAACTATTTTAATAGTGTGTGTCCGCATTAAGCCTGACTAAACATGAAACGGTACTTCAGTGTGGACGCTTTGAGCTGGATTAATTAGAATGGTTTTGAGTACGGTTCTCGAGATCGGTTATGTAGTGTGGACAGGGCCTTAGTACTATGACTAATTTAGTACGGTTCCTCGTCCTAAAGCATTTTCTGCCTAAAATTTTTTGTAGAGGCAGCAACATCTTTCCTCTGAAATGACTTTTGTGAAGTAGGCCAGGATGTTTTTTCTTATTAAAAACTTGTTCTTAATTGAAATACATTTTCAGCTTAAGTTTCATATTGAAGCTTGTTGTGTACTACTCATTCAATCAAACCAAGTAGAAATTTGCTTAAGATGTTTTTCAAATCAAATAAGCTTATATGTGTATAAAAAACTATAATAGAGTTGCAGTCGGTGTCATCTTACTTTAAAGGCTACTGTACCTGAAATCGTAAGGTAATTTAAAAAAATGTTGCTTATACTCTCCCAGTTGTACTGGGCACTGTTGACTCTGGTTAACAGTACTTGCTTTTCTTTGTTTGTTTAACACTCCTTTAATAAACTACAAGTTGGAATTCTAGGTGCAGCACTGTGCAGAGATGCCATTGGTACTGGTTGTGCTATTTGGTGCGACTTGCATGTATTTGTAATTAATGTGTGCTCAGTAAGTACATATTGAACATTTTACGCTGAAACACCTGCCAAATGTTGTTGTCTTGCAATTACTAAAACCTTAACTTCACAACAGCAAGGTTTGCTTGTTTTTTTAGCGCTTCTGAATTGTAAAAAAAATAATTAATAATAATACTGAAGGAATCGCACATTTTCCTAGTTGCTCCCATATATCTGCAACTTTCAGTGCAGGAAAATCCCGCAGAGATATTTTAAGACTGCAAGCTACTGTATTTTTCACCCAATTTAGAATGCCTAATTTAGAACGCTCCAACAATCTCTAAGGAAGTGGGTGTCAGTGACGAAACCACTATGAGCCGCATTCTGATTAGTGCTGTATAAAATAAATAAATAAAAGTAGTGCTGGATATTTGAAATGCCGCAAGACTTTAAGAAACTTAAGTACACTGCAGTAAGTAAACAGTTTTGAAAAATAAGTGTTGTTTTGCAAGTGGTGACTTGCTTTATAAAGAAGAAATGGACCTTCTGGTTAAAAAGAAAAGCACCTTGCACTGACGAGGCAGCTGATTCTTCTGCTGCAGGCAAAACAAGCTGGAGCTTAAGAACGGTGAAATTAGTTGTTCAGTCTGCAGTCTCTATGGAACTGTAAAGTTTGCTAGCCGCTGTTACCAAACTTCTACATGACATTCTAGTGGCAGTACACACAACGCAGCTTTAAAAAAGAAATGCAAAGTAGAAACTTCATGTCAGGCAATGGCAAAAGCAATGGAGAGTACTCGGTCTCACAGTGATGAACAGCTGTTAGGTCTCCTCAAAGCAGCTTATTTTAAAGCAACACCAGTGTAAATGATGATGCAGTAAAATATATATTTTTTGCCATTTCCACCTAAAATGTTGAAATCCCCCCCTTGGCTGCAGCATTGGGGGGAAATCCCCCCAGCACACAAAAGTGAAATTCAAGCCCTGATATATACAATTTTTTTGTGTTGCTTGAACAACCCTGAGCACCAATTTTGGTGTAAATCGGAAATGGTAGGGGATTACCTGTTGGGTGATTTGTCTCGGAATGACCAGTAAACTACTCTGATACGGCTGCTATGATTACACAATACAACCCAAAATAGGAACAACTGTTGTGCAGTGACATTTATTTATAATATTGCTGATTGAAATGAAACAGATTTGTTTTCTAATGTTATGGAATTACATAACTTGCATTTCTTTTTTAGATCCCTTGCCTGTGTGGGAGTGCACCCTGTCTGCTGTGCAGTTGCTGCCCCAGTGGAAACAACTCCACAGTTACTCGACTCATCTATGCATTCTTTCTTCTCCTGGGAGTAGGGATTGCTTGCATTATGTTGATGCCAGGAATGGAAGGACAGTTAAAAAAGGTAAGGTAAACTACAGGAAATGCTGCTTTAACTGCATTCATCTTCCAAACTAAAATATCATCTGAATTTCCTGCCATTCTTGGAGAATTTCTAGTACAGTATCCATCACTTACACCGTCCAGGGTTATTGCCGGCAGCCGTTTATATTGGGCAAATAGCGTTAGCCATTTGCCATTCCCCATTCGCATTGATTTCAATAACAAAGGCATCGTTTATACCAGGGGTGGGCAATTCCGGTCCCTGTGGGGCTGGTGTCCCTCCTTGCTTTTGTTCAAACTTTGCCCTTAGTTACTTAATTGGACCAATTATTGGTCTAATTAAGTAATTTAGAGCACAGTTGGAACAAAAGCCAGGAGGGACACTGGCCCGTCAGGACCAGAATTGTCCACCCCTGGTTTATACCGTGTTAAGCACGCCGTATATTTCGGACAAACTCAGCTGTTTGGATCTCGTTATGTACCATTCACATATATTTAAATAACAAACGCACTGCTTATACTCTAGTAATCGCTTTTACTAATCCTCCAATCAGCTGTTTTCACCTTGTTACCTTGCCATTCACATAGATTTCAATAAAAAGGTGCACTTTACTGTAGTAAAAGCTTAACAGATCAATCAATCAGCTGTTTGCACCTCGTTACCGAGTGATTACCCCTGTACTATACCTTGGCTATTTAATCCATGTATGCAGTGTCGGATTTATAGTTTGAAAAAACAGTACTGACTGCAACACAACAAGCAGTCTAAAGAGAAAAGCGATGAGCATCAGCACGAAAATTCAGTGTTTAAATAAAATGTCTCTGTTAGATGCTGTGCGCTTACTAAAGCATGCTTGGAACTCTGTCAGTCAGCAAACAATGCAACATTGCTTCAAAAAAAGCTGGGTTTTTTGTAGTTAAGAGTGCTGATGAAAATACAACCGAAACTCAAACTGACAACACCAGAGGAGATGTCAAAGGAAGAATTCTTAGCAAATGTCACCTTGGCGACCAGGACGCTCTGCCTGAAACAGACACCGATACTTTTTATTACATTCGGAGGTTTTAATACATCTTTTTTACTAATGTAATGCGTATATAAAGATTTAACCGTATACACGCGTGTTTGTTTTGATTACTGTACTGGTGATTGGGGGACATTTTGAATGTCAGGTTATTGTGTGGGAGTTTATACCATCCATCCCTTACTGGGGGCCAATCACGTTAACACAAACGCGCCCATTCTAAGTGGTGGCAACTGTACTAGAAATCTTCTACTTGTTGAAGCATTCATTTTTTTTTTTACCAAAAAATATTAGTTTATGTATGTCATTGATGCAATGGGTCAAGCATTGCCTCCTTTGTCCCCTTGAGGTTGAATGACCAAATATAAGTAACTCATATTTTTAATGGGATGTTTGTTTTTTGCTCAAGATTCCTGGATTTTGTGATGGAGGCATGGGGACATCAATTCCTGGAATTCAGGGACATGTGAACTGTGATGTCCTGGTTGGCTACAAGGCAGTGTACCGGATTTGCTTTGGCATGTCCATGTTCTTCCTGCTCTTTTCATTGCTGATGATCAAGGTGAAGAGCAGTCAGGATCCAAGAGCTTCAGTACACAATGGGTAAGAAAGAGTATTTCCACTAATGCATAAATATGTACACAAAACTGAAATGTGCTAATTTTCAGCAAAGAGATGGTATGAGTTTGTGCGTCTGGTTTTTAACCACGGTCCTTGGGGACCCCTGTGTCTTCTGGTTTTCATTCCAACTGAGCTTTCAATTACTTAACTAAACCCTTAATTGAACTAATAATTAGCTTAATTAGGCCTTTTAAATTATTGTTTGTTCTGAAACAGTTGGAGATTTCAACTTAACATAAAATGTTGTAAATAACTTGAAATATGCAACTTTAAGAGCTGAGAACAATTAAATAGATGTAATTAAGAACATTATTAGTTCAATCAAGGGCTTAGTTAAGTAATTGCTAGCTCGATTGGAATGAAAACCAGAAGACACTGGGGTCCCCGAGGATGGGTTGAAAACCACTAGACTAATCAGGTCACTAATCCTTATTTATATATTTATACAAAATGTATACTATATGCAACACTGCAGTACCACTAAGTGAAACTGTCCCAGAGTCTAAGCTTCAGTATAGGAAAGTTTTGCAAATAACAACTTTTTATTATTCATAGAAACTGACAATGAAAACACTGTTTTTAAATAAAGTCTTGCAAATAGGACCATATGCATCTTTAGTTGTGTATTTCACAAGCTCTTAAATTTTTCCCAGGTTCTGGTTCTTTAAGTTTGCATCTGCTGTAGCCATCACTGTTGGAGCTTTCTTCATCCCAGAGGGGCCTTTTACCACAGGTAATGTAGGCTTCTGTAGTCTTTTTCAGTACCAATAAAGAATAGTCTGGTTGTGAGTGGTTTCTGTTCTGAGCACTGGAAAATCAATTTTTGAAATGTCATTTGTATCTGTTCACTTACATGGTTAAGGGCTGTAACACATTTGTAGCCTATGATATTGATTCTTTTTTATGGGGTTAATTTTGGATTACCTGGAAATAAAATAGAGAATTCAGCTTTACTGCAAAAATCTTTTTATGATAGTTAACATTAAATAAAAAAACAAATGAAATGCAGTTCATTAATGTGAATGAAGTTCATTGAGGATAATGTTTCTTCAACATCAAGATTAAGAGATGATTTAGGTGATGCAGTTCTAATATTGCGAATGCTAAAAGTAGAACAACATAAAAAAAAAAAAAAATATGGTTTGATCGGTGTGATAAAGTAGCGCAATTGTCAGAATGGCCAGCCACTTACCAACACTCATTCAATGAAAGTCACTGACATTTGTTATACGTTTTGGTGTCTTTTGACACTTATTTGTGGCAGCAATAGGAAAGAAAACAGAAAATAAAACCTAGCTCCCTTGGAGCTCTGACTAAACTTAATATTGTTCCTGTAACTGTCTCGGGAAAGGATGAGCCTTTTGTACCTTAGTTCAAACAAAACAACAGTCTTTTGTTTATAATCCAAAATTGTAAACCCAGTCCAAAATACAGTTTGTAACACGGTTGGTCAATATTGTAAAGCACATTTAAATCAAACCTTCACAAACAACTTTCCGGTCCAATGTCATCATCACTAAAAAGACGCAAAAAACAGGTCTCTAGTCGTTTTTTCTCCGGAAAAAGCAGAGAAAACCATTCAATGGTCGAGTGAGATCGATAGGAGCCGAGAGAAGCCAAAAAAAAAAAAAAGGGGCATATCTCATGAATACAGATAGCCCCTGCATCACATAGATAACACAGACATAAACAAACAAGATAGCTGCTTGACTCCTATGTATCCCTCTTCCTCCCAACAACACACCCTGTCCTTTTATCCCTTCCTGGGTTAACAGTAATGGGCTCTTATAGTCTGGCTGATTGGCAGCCATCTTGACTCCAGGTGATTGTCCAGTAGTTACCTTTGAGCTAAGATGGCTGTCAGTTACACAAGCCTCCAAGGGCATAGACGCTTCGACTTTCCAGCCTGTGACTGCGTCACAATCGGTGTACAGATGGGACTTAAAGTAAAGGTCTTTTGTTTGTATCCCACAGTGTGGTTTTATGTCGGCATGGCTGGGGCTTTCTGCTTCATCCTGATTCAACTGGTCCTGCTGATTGATTTTGCCCACTCCTGGAACGAGTCCTGGGTAGAAAAAATGGAGGAAGGGAACTCCAGATGCTGGTATGCAGGTAAGTGTTTGAAAAATAAGAATCGGGGAAATACATTTCTCCAAGTGTACGCTGTAGCAATCTGTCAAAAAAGTATTTAGATACCAATATTGTTATACAATGTAGCTCATACAGCCTTATTTCAATAGAATATACCATAGATCTCTAAATACCTTTTAACCCCTTGCGGTCCTATGTCGGACCTGGTCCGACATTGCAATTTTCCCTTTCCGGTCCAATGTCATCATCACTAAAAAGACGCAAAAAACAGGTCTCTAATCATTTTTTCTCCGGAAAAAGCAGAGAAAACAATTCAATGGTCGAGTGAGATCGATAGGAGCCGAGAGAAGCCCCCCCAAAAAAAGGGGCGTATCTCATGAATACAGATAGCCCCTGCATCACATAGATAACACAGACATAAACAAACAAGATAGCTGCTTCTGCATCCAGCGCTCAAAGAGTATCACAGACATTTGCAGAGCTTTTTTTAGATGTTATAGTAATAAAATAATGACTTGGATCGCATTATTGAGGAGTTTGGTGATAAAACGAGTGATCAGGAGATGATTTATCGGTATGCACTACTATCAAGAGGTACGTCTGCTAAGAAAAGAAATAAGTATGTGAAAAAAACAGCGAACGAGGGGTGGTGCGGGGCTGGAGATGCAGTACTGAGTGTCCTGTTGATATGCAGTGCCTTTTAACTAATAAAGAATGTCCCTCTTTACAAATCAAGACATTGTAGAAAAGGTAGCTCTCTCACAGTAGCACCGTCACTGGAACAGACGTTGAAGGACAACAAACGCTATTTTACATCAGTGTTCCATATGTACTTTTTTTAATCTGTTATTTCTCCTCCTATAAAAGGGTGTCTCCAGTACTGTTTAACATTTTGTCAATTTAATTTAGGATATAACAGGTAATATAATTAATTATGGCCTGTGCATTTAATTCATTTTCATAATATTAAAAAAAAAGTTTAATTAGTACAGTACCATCAAATGAAGGAAAAAAGTCTCTCGCTAAAACATGAGTTTAATGCTAATCACAATTATTCATACATTTACAAATAAGTCACAGACCTTATGAAAAGAGACATCGAAACATATGCTCTCTCTGAAAATGTGATGCCTTCTCAAAATA
This sequence comes from Acipenser ruthenus, assembly GCF_902713425.1. NCBI lineage: Eukaryota > Metazoa > Chordata > Actinopteri > Acipenseriformes > Acipenseridae > Acipenser > Acipenser ruthenus. The sequence goes on from NC_081193.1 coordinate 34,378,305, forward strand.
ACAAGAACTAAGGCAAGAGTTTGCAAAATAACTCGTAAACATTTGAGTTTACTGTCCTTCAGATTTCCTCTCCCCAGGTATTATTATAGGATATGTCCAATTAGTCCCCTGTTCTTGTTATATGTAGGCTATTATTTACACTCTCTCTGCATTAAAGTGGATATTGCAATATATATTTAAAAAAAGACTTTGGCGTTTATATTCCATGTATAATAACTGTGAATACATATTCATCATCACCAACTCCTAAATAAAGAAGCATATTTTATATTCACTGTGTGGCTATTTTCACAAATATCAGTTTAGGTAACAATAATGCCATACTGTTAGTTATGGGAGGCACAGTTTCATGGCTTTAGCTATCAGAATGTGCCTATGGAAGGCATGGTATTATAGAACACCAGGTGATCAAAGGTAAAATCGTGATCCCTTCTAGGCTAGACTAATAAAACAGAAGCAGCAAAAAGATGACCCCTCATGGATTTAGCAAGAATAACTGGTTATAAAATAATGCTTATAAAAATATTTAAAATAAAACTGCAAATTCTGAATATTTCCACATTATCTTGATTTAAAATCACTACAAGCTCAACATTTCTTTTTTTCTCATATCCTCGACAAACGCAGGATATCACAGTAAAAGAATCCCCTGGGTAAGACAAAGTATTTAGGAACGTAAAATAAATGTAGCATAAACTATAAAATGCTTAGTAAGAGTTATGTACTTTTAAGAGTTTTCCATCTTAATTGATATAAAGTACGGCTCAAGGGGAGGGGCAGAACACCCAATCTCTTGCCCAAGCCCCAAACACAAGCTAACCAATAAGGACGTTACACGGGAAAACGAAAACATTCCTTTGCCTCAGTATAAAACCACGAATTAGAGAGCCATGTTATGTCCCCGACCTGAGAAGAAAAATGATTGAGGTTAACAAAGTCGTTTGAGATAGTAAATGTGGGTTTGGTGTGATTTGGGCATGCTTTGTTGGAACGTCAGTATATACTAAGGCTGAATTAAGAATCAATTGTTGCCTAATGCCTTGGTTTTATCGAAATGTTGTTCTTGTGTAATATTGACTGTGTAATTGTTTTGTTTGATTTTCTGAATGTATTGCTGTGTGATTGCATCTTTTAAATACATTCTGTTGTTTTGAATAGATTCCTAGTAAATGATTTACTCTGTGTAACAAACACGAACTGTGAACTTTAGATCGAGTAGTTATAAGAATGTATTATAATTTGTAAATCTGGTGTTGTTTTCAGAGAGGTATCAAGGAACGGTTTAGTGATTATTCCAGTAATAATTTCAACAATAAAATACCACAATTTTGGAGCAACATTATTTACAAGTTTAGACACTGGTTATAATAAAATCTGAAAGGCAGCTTCATGATAATTTACTGTAAGAAATCCAGAGAGTTTATTGTATTTATTGATGTTAATCAGTTGGTCAGTAACCAGCCCTGGGTGAAACCCCAAGCTGGATCAATGTAGTTGAAGTTGAAGGAGGTTTTAAGATCATTGCAATAAACTCCCTTTCTTTTGTTCTGTTTCCAGCCCTCCTTTCTGCTACAACTTTGAATTACATCCTGTCCCTGATTGCCTTGGTACTATTTTACGTCTATTATACCCACTCTGACGGCTGCACTGAGAATAAAGCCTTTATCAGCGTTAACATGTTGATCTGCATTGGTGCCTCTGTGTTGTCTATCCTGCCCAAGATCCAGGTACTGAAACTTTCTAATTTCCATTCTCCTTTGAGATTGTTACTGTTTTGTGGTGCCTATATTCTTTTTTTCTTTCCATTTCACAGGAGTCCCAGCCACGATCTGGTTTGTTGCAGTCTTCCATCGTCACTTTATACACCATGTATTTGACCTGGTCAGCCATGACTAATGAACCAGGTACTGTATTCAAGACTACCTGTTGTACAATTCAGTTTTTATTTCCACAAACATAGAAATATACAGATATACTAGTTATTTGGGGGTGCTCTCATTGGGCAAATCTTTTTTTTTTTTTTTTTTTTTTTAGGAACCTTATTACAGATCAAGCTTTTAGACTTTATTTCATGGTGTACTTAAAGTTAGTGTTAGTTGTTTTAGAAAATAATAGTTTATTGTCTATTTTTATGTACATCTATAATATAAATGTGCACTCTTCATTTTACTACTCATCTCTTTTTTCCTGTAATTTAGTAATGTCTTCAACATCATATGTCAGATGTTGCCTCACTTTATTTAATATATATATATATTTTTAAAAAACCATTTGAAGAACAAACTGTTGCTTTTTGGCATACATATTCCTCTGGAATGTGTTTTTTTTTTTTTTTTTTTTTTGCCTTATGTCTTTCATGTATGTGTTTTTTTCCAGACAGAAAATGCAATCCTAGCTTGCTGAGCATAATTGGCTATAACAACACTGGCACTCCAAGCAGCCGTGGTCAAGTTCTTCAGTGGTGGGATGCTCAGGGAATTGTTGGCCTGATTCTGTTCTTGCTATGTGTTCTCTATTCCAGGTTGGTGCTTTTAGATATCTAGATTTCCTTACTCATATGTCCTCAGTGTGTTATTAATTGGTATGTTTACTAGAAGCTAATTCCTTGACATTTTTTCCCCCCAATTTTTTTAATTTTACATTTGTTTTGTCTTTACTTGTTCCTTTCATTGGTCCTTTACTAACCCAACCAAATTTCTTCTTTTTTTTCCTATGTTTATATTTTTAGTGGTGCATGTTGTGATACATATGACTTAGTGAGTCTAGAGTACTAACTTCAACATATTTTCTGGTTACAGCATTCGCAACTCCACCAACAGGCAGGTAAACAAACTGACACTGACCAGCGATGAAACCACGCTGATAGAGGAAGGAGTCAGCAGGAGCGATAGCTTTGATGAGGGAGATAATGTGAACCGCGCAGTAGATAATGAAAAGGATGGGGTTACTTACAGCTACTCCTTTTTCCATTTCATGCTGTTCTTAGCTTCACTGTACATCATGATGACACTTACTAACTGGTACAGGTATGTGGTCTTTGCTGCTTCCAGCTGATGTTTCCTTTTTCATATTACAACTATAATTTTATGTGGCACTGCTATCCTTATAGTGGCTTTTTAAAAGTACCAAATAAATAATTATAAAAGTTTATATCTTTTTGCATTGTCATTTCCTACTTTCTAAAGCTGCATTAGGATAGCACCGCCATTATTTAAATATAATCCTAGGGTATGTTATTTTTAAGGTGTGGATATTATGCAAGTGGCCTATGTTCAAGTCAAGAAAAAAAAATGGTGAGAGATGATCTCTGTAATGAAAGAATGCTTGATGCTAAACTTGCAGCTGATCCTTGAGATATTGAAGTTTAACATTTACTTTTAAAGGAAAGGTTGGTAAATGGAGATTTATCAGCATGTATCAATTATTCTTAGTATACATTAGAGATGAATTGTGATCTCTGCCAAATACACTTAACTCGGACCATTCCCATTGCCTAAAGAATGTAAAAAAAAATACATTTCACTTCTGATTTGTTTTACAGCCCTGATTCTACCTATGAAACAATGACCAGCAAATGGCCGTCCGTGTGGGTGAAGATTTCCTCCACATGGATCTGCATTACCCTGTATGTGTGGACTCTTGTTGCTCCACTGGTTCTTACAAACCGTGATTTTGACTGAATAGGAATACATTGTTACCATTTTGTGCTTGATGCTTTCCTACCCATAAAGTAGTTACAGTAAACAGGATTCAAAACTGAAACAAATTTGTAAATATGCATGATATCATTGTGGTTGATCTTGCATACTTGTTTTACTGCATGTCTGAGAATAGTTATAGATTTCACATATAGAGACTGAATAAAGGTAGTATAAAGTTAAAACCTTGATATGTTATCAAGAAACTAGTCGATTTATGAGGGATGGGTCAAGATCAATGTACTGGAATGTAGAATTTCTGGTTTGTTACGCTGATGTTTGGCAAGTCCTGTAAGTGATTAAGACGGTGAGAAGGATGGATGAATAAAAAGTGACTAGTTGTATATGAAATGCATATTTATGAGGTAGGATAATATAAAAAAATGTAATAAAGGGAATTTACATTTATTTGAAATAAGTGAAGTACTAATTATCTGTGTAGATTTTGTTTCAATGCACTTGTGAGGTGTAAGTGCATTGGCATACTAAAAAAACAACTGTCTTATAAACTATTGTATAATATCTTGACCTGTAACCTCATTAATTATCCACAGTATTAAGTTTTTACATTTGATTTGCTGTGATTTGTTTTGTTTTTGATTTGCTGTGATATGTTTTGTGTTTGATTAGTGTATTTTATGTTTCTACCATGGATTTTAACTTGGTATTGCATTATAGATGTACATGTATTTTGTTCAATAATATAATTGGAAGTGACTTGTTTATTATTAATATTATTGTCTGCAAAGCAGCTCTATTAGTATTACTGAAGGAGAATACTTTTGTAGTGATTTTTATTTATTCAGTCATTTTAAAGTGACATTTAGTGCCATCAAAAAGGACACCTTAAGACTTAACTGATATGTTAATACTATATAACTGAATTATGTGAATACAAATCTATAATTGTGTTTAAGAACAAGCTCCTGACAGTGGTGGCTTGGGTACAGTTGTCAGTTTAGGGGTCAGAGTTGAAAGAAATGGTTAAGCTACACTTTCAGAAAGATATGACATTACTGTTTCATCTGCTTGACATGTAACTGTTGTAATCCTTTTGTCATTAAATTATTTTAAAGGCAAATCATTTTTTGTAATCTGTCTTGATTTAACAGGTGGCTGCAGAATACATAAGTGACTTTCTACAGATTTAAATATAGTACACAGATAACAAATATATATTAGCAATCACATTATCGTTCACATTTTTTTTTTTAAATTTAGTGACTCCACAGGGAATTTATTAAAAACAAAAAATGAAATTGGCCATATATAGTTGATCCCTGTACTAAAAATATGGTATCTGAAGTACTGTATATAAACATACAAGGAACTCTCAAACACCAGTGTGAATTATATTCTTTAAGTCAAGCCCATACCCATAAAAACAGATGCATTTGTAGGACAGACAAAATTCAAAATGACCAGCAGTTTATTGTGGACCACGTAGCATGAAATAGCAGTGGATGTATACAGGAAGACAACATCAAAAGCAAAACATTTAATTGTTGGCCCATTATATTTCCAAATAATGAAAAACTAAGACACAGAACTTACAAAAGAGGAACTGAACTAGATACAGGCACTACCATTTCTTTTGTAATCTTACAGTATAAAATCCAGTAACAACATTTTAAACTATTCTTTCAGGAGCTTTTACAGCAAAGTAATAAATAATTAATATAAAAAAGTAATAACATGTCAACCAGCAACAGAAAAACATCAAGTCCCATTACTACACTGATAAATTGGTGATAGATAAATCCAAGCCAAATGTACAGGTTGGGGAGATTTTCGGAATTGTCATGTTAATCTAGAATGAAAAATACAGTACTCGGAGACATAACATTTTACTTTTGTCCTATGGAATTGCAGCCTTCTAGTTTAATGAATATGAAAAAGGATATATTTTTACAACCTCCTTTTTTTGCCCTTGGGATAATATCTGTAAATACAGCAATTCTGCCTAAAAATGATTTCATTGGCACCCACTGCTGGTAATAATGAACAGCAATGTACTGTACATACCAATCTGCAAAACAAAATTACTCAATTATGTAAATTGGCTTGGTTTGACATTGGTGTAGGTAGGTTACATTAGCTATGGACTGGAATTGAGTATATTTATTTGCAAAATCAAATAATGAAAAAAAGATATACTAGTCTTAGTATTTGCACAGAAAAGTACCAAAAGGTACTAGCAAATACATAGTTCATCATTTTGATGAATATTTACAAGAAGCATACCCCTCACTCTTCTTTTACATTTCCAAAATAGGTGTTTCTACGGGACTCAGTTCACATAAATTGAACAGGGTTGCTTCTGTGGCTTCAGCTTCAGTCAGGGGCTCCAGCCTAATCAGCTTGCTCCGAGTCGTTTCCTCCAATTCAAAAGTGGTGTCAAGAAAATCACTTGATTCTTTAGGGTGCAGCAACTGCGATTCACTTAATTCAGGAATGAGAGTGTTTGTTTCAGAGATTAAAGTGGAACATCCATCCTGGAAAGCCATGAGGGGACAGGATTTGTACTGGATCAGCTGTTTATCTGATGGAAGATAGTTGATACAGTAGAACATCAATCACTACTACAGTATACTCCACTTAAATATATGTCACTTACAGACACCCCCACGTCACTATATTGCACTCATCAAATAAAGACAAGGCTAGATATTTCAAAAACATTAACAGTTGCTGCTACTTCCTGGTATTAAACCACTTGCTGTAGCTCAGTTTGACAGTGTCTAGCTCCAGTCAGGCCATGTGACCAACTCACAGGAAGTAATTAGATACAAGCAAGAAACCGATTTGTTTTTAATATGTAGTGTTCGACTTGAGTTTTTGTTGTCTTGTAGATTTAAGGCAAGAAAGGGGACCAGTGTAAATGCGGCTAATCCTAATAAGAGGTAAACCCTTAGTACTCCTTTATTAAGAGCATTACTTATTTTCTCAAAGCATGTGAGCATTTCCCTGTATAAGCTATACTTAAGAATTCTACTGTTTATCTTTACTATATAATTATCAACTTACCAGCATGGGTTTCAGAATTCTTGTTTTCTTTGGACACTAAGTCATCCTTAGGAGGTTCTGTCCCCTAAAATGTGCACAGTAAACAAACATTACAGCAGACAGATTGCCTCAAGCAACATCACATTACAGAACTAACATCCCAATGAAACATGATTAGACACTGAATTTTTATTAAAACATTTAAAAAGCAAGCAGCACAGCAATACACGACACATGCACAATGTAAAATGTTGTCAGGATGTTAATGAAAAAAAAAATTACAGGTATGTTATTTAAACTGTTGTAGCAAAACGCTGGGGTGTATATTTTTTTCAGAACCCCGCTATTTAATCTTTAAGTGCTGGTATATTTTGCAGAGGCCAAATTGGGCCCTCTCACCACATTTAGGGCTCTAGAATCTGGATATACAATGTGCACCAGGACACAATAGTGTGAAAGACTGCTTATTCTAATTGCAGGAATGCTTATTCTCAACTAGATTTCACTACAAGATACAGCATAGGATACTGCCATGTTTTCTGACACATCGCAAGTTATGGATTGCAACTCACATTTGTTGTGCAGATGTTAAAATCGCTTGAGTTCATCTGGCAATTTGGATTGAATAGCTGGGTGGGAATAATTAAAAGGTTGTAAGATTGAGCAATATAAGCAATTTATAATTGTTTATTATAAGCAATACCTACACCACACCCCAAAAAATTGGATTAAAGTAAAAAAGGCAATGTCAGGACCTGTGTCATTCGTATATCAAAATAGCTGTCTTTGTAGTTCATATAATTTTGAGTTTGTGCTTAAAATGTGCTTACATCGAGCAGGAGATCAGGATCAATACTGAACTGTTTCCCGTGCAACATGGCCTGGAAATCTTCTAAGCTGCAGTCAATACTGTCCAAATAGTCCATCAGTTCAACCCTGTAGAAATAAAGACGATATCTTTACACACTTCATGATAAAAAAAGGTAATTAGGAACACACATTAGTACAGCACTGTATAAAGAACCAACCAACAAATAACTCCAAAAACAATTCACACACTTTCAACTACATGTGAAGTCTAAACAGTACAGTGGTATGCGAGCATCATGCACATGAAGCATTTCTGTAACTGGTTTTCCAAAATAAATTAGGCTACTTCTTGACCGTCACATGTGCCATTGAAATTAGTTTGGTTGCAATGGATGCCCATGTTAATTACCGGTACTACTGCTAAATTCAAACTGAAGAAACAATCAAGAGTATAGGATGCAGCAATATTAAGTAATCCCTTTACTGTAAAACCATTGCACCTTATTCTGTAGCCCCATTCTACTGCCTGCTGATTGCAGTGAACACAGCATTGTTTTAAAAGACTGAAAACACCAAACTCTACTCACTTGCCCAGAAGACTAATATTCTGTGAAAGGGCTCCATTTTCATTTAGAATTAAATCCATCATTTTCACAGGATCTTCCGAACTAAGTGCAGGCTGTTTATTTGTTTGGACAGCACTGCTGGCCAAGGGAGTGCTTTCAGGAACGGCTGAAGAAGTTTCAAGAGTCTCAGCTGTAGATAAGCTTGTTGACTTTTCACTTTTTTCACCGTCCACAATGACCATGTCATCACAACTGCCATCTACCACTTGAATGGTTTCAACCATGTTACTGAGACAAAAAGAAAAACAATTTCATTCTTTCAACGCCATGAAAACAAATTTGAGCACTTAAACCAGTTTTAAAAATCTAATTTCTACAATACTTTGACGGCGATAAACACTCATGAGGATGCATCACTAAATCTATCTGCAGCGGCTGTTCAGGGCTAATATTGCTCTTTAAAAGGTCAAGCATATCTGCAGATCCTACATAACAACAGTCAATCAGTGGGTGAGAGGAAGTATAGGTATCTGTTTCTTCATTTGAAGTTAGTCAAAAAAAAAAAAACATTTGACATTGAATTAGTACGTTTTTTTAACCCATTTTCAAGGTTGAATGCTATTGCTTTCAGTGGGGTTCATAAAATGATTGTATGAATGTAATGGAATAATATACATGATTGCAATAGCTCTTAAGGTGACTCAGTTCCTAAAGTTAGCCTCTGAGCTAGTACATTACTTTTACTGAGACCTACGTTGTATTTTTGATCTCCTGATTTCTTTGGGTAGCGCCCTCTCGCTTTTTTAAGTCTCCTGCAGCATCATCAGTAATATCGTAGATAGCAACATCATCAGAGGTTCCCTGTTTTTTCTTTAAACCATTGAGGGTGCTGGTAGAACCCTAAAAGATAACATATTGTTAGCATTTGCATAATTTTCAGCCTATTACATACATGATTGATAGATAGATAGATAGATAGATAGATAGATAGATAGATAGATTGATTGATTGATAGATAGATAGTATCTTTGATATGGCCAATGTTTAAAGCAATGCATCAGTGAAACATTTTTACTGGATACTACCTGTGGTCACGGACATTGATAAAAATGTGGCAACTCTTAAAGTATTATGTCTTTATCATTCAGAATTCAAAATGTCATAAGCCTCCATACTGGCAACAATCTTAGGCTACAAGTCAAAGCGAAGGCTACCGTTAGTGTTTCCATGACAAACAAAAACTTGCTTATGATATATTAGCAGAGGAGGAGTTGGAGGCAGCATGTTTACTATAACTATATATATATATTTTAATAGCGGTACTTTAAAAATGAATTGAAACATGAAAATCTCTCAAGTCATATTATTTATACAGTTATATCTTCACTACCATATACATCCATTCTCAAACTGTAACTAAACCACGTTTTAGCTTGTAAGAAAGAACTAGTGTAAATCTAGTGATGTGTGTTAATTGCTTCAGTGGATTCAACAAGCTCTTCATAAACCTGATGGATGAATTTTGATTTGCTTCCATTGTTGTTCATCAATAAAGGTCTGGAAAAAGCAAAGGGAAAACATTCAAAGTCACACATGTTATATTTCAATGTTGTTAAAGTGAAAGGGAAAAATCTAACAAAAATGAAGGACCTTGAAAATGTGCTACATCTTAAATAGCATGTTCTATAAAAAGTACCGGTAAACATGTTTATTGTCAAGTATCAAGAAGGCATGCAAACTACAGGGAGATAAAATTAGTCTTTATCCCAAAAGACTAGTGTTATAAATAAATCACCTAGGCTAGGCTTACCTTTTGCGCTTCAAGCTCACCACTCGGTTATTTTGAACCAATGAAATGATGAACTGTATAATCTGTAAAAAAAGGAAAGTGTCAAAACTCAACAGTTATACAGGTTGCAACGCAACATAGGTTTACTGTAAGTATGGTAAACAGCAAATTCCATAAGTTTAGCTTTATTTCTGAGAACTTCGAAAAAAAGTTACTAAACTATGAAATCAATCCAATGTTTCTAATCTAAAAAAATACTTGAACTAAAGTAAGATCCAGTTACAGATACCTTTCTTATGACTTGTTGCTGATTAGCATGCTTCTGCCTCAGATCGGACACCTCTCTCCATAGTGCTTCATTCTCCCTATATAGTACAAGATGAGAGCCAAGTTACGTTATGCAATAAAATTGACACAGCTTGGGAAATACAGAAATGTCAGTACAGTACTTCATGTTAGATTTTGAAATGTCGCATTTTTCAATTCGTCAGTTTTTCATTAAGTATATGGAAAACTACAAAGCGGTATGTAATTCAATAACATAACATTATTCAGCAGGTTTCAATCGACTTTATAAAGCAAACTTAGTTAATTCTATAAGGTGATGCAAAACGTTTGGCCATAGCTGGACATAATATCTACCATACAAATTTAGGTGTTCAGTTCTGAAGACTTATATTAGCCAATGAGACAAGAACCCATGCTTATATAGGTCTCCTGAGGTTGGGATGGTAGTCGATTATTTGATCAAATGTTTTCAATTTTTGTCTCCATTATTAACTGCAATACAAACTCAAGGTTCATTATAACAGGTTGCAATTGTTTACTTAAAAATGCTGGTTGGGATAATCCATTACCATGTTTTAAACCCACATACCAATCTTAAAAAGCATGACTTGAGAAACTATCAAATGTGCATGATGACCTATATGTGGATATCCTCAAGAATGTCCATATCATTCTTCCTCAAAATTGTGGCTCTTAAAGGGCACATAAGGACCTTTTTATTTTATTGTGTTACACGTTCCCATGTGTTGCTACAACTGTTTACGTAAGGTGTGTGTATTGTTTTCTTTTTTTTTTTTTTACATTTTGACCACTTTTTTAAACTTTTAAATTGCATTCACTGCCTCAAGATGGCTTCCCATGCATCTCAGAACTGCATTTCCCATCATCCTCCTGCTCACTGGTAAATCCATCAGGTCCTTCTGTGCCCTTTAATGCCTCACACTATTTCCTTCACTAGGTAATAACAAAAGGAGTTTTTAAGAAAGGACTGCTCCAACCTCTGTACCTTTGCAATGTTGTAAGCATCAATTCAAGACCTTCCTGTTTTGCTTGCACATTCTGGACACTGGACTGGATCTTAGTGAGGTCTTCTTGGCAAATTATGTTGTCCTCAGGTCTTGCTGAAGAAACCTACACAAAATTACCCAATATGTTTTAAAACTATTATAAGTAATACTATTTTATACTAAGAATACCCTCTAAATGCGCATATTTTAAATTGTTGTATAGTCCCATGTTATATGTCGTTAATAATTACTTTTTACTGTTTCAGGATATTTAACATGCAAAACACAATATATAATAACCTCTTTTAAACAATTAGGATATTTGTCAATGAGCTTTTGGCATGATTTTTGACCATTCTTCAACACAAAATTGTTCCAGTTCAATCCAGTTCTGAGGACTTCTCTTGTGCACAGCCATCTTCAACTCATACCAAAGATTCTCAATTGGATTTAGACTGGGACTTTGACTAGGCCATTTCAGAACCTTGATTGTATTCTTCTTTAACCATTCTGAAGTAGATTTTGATGTGTGCTTTGGGTCGTTGTCGTGTTGGAACGTCCAGTTGCGCTTTAAACCAAGTTTTGTAGCGGAGGGTTTCAGATGATTGGCCAATATTTTTTTTGTATGCTATGGAATCCATTTTACCATGTATAGGAACTAAATGTCATGTGCCATTAGAGGAAAACAGCTGCATAGAAAGTTATTACCACCTCCATGCTCGACAGTAGGTATGGTGTTCTTTTGTTTTCTTTGTATGCCTCACCAGACTTTCTCCAAACGTAACGACTATCAGCGTGACAAAATAGCTTGATTTTTGTTTCGTCACTCCACAAAACTTTTGATCAGAACTCATATCCATCATTCAAATGCAGTTTTGCAAACTTTAAGCGTTTTCCTATGAGTGGCTTTTTCCTTGGCCTGCAACCATTGAGACCTTCACCATGCAATACTCGACCTACGGTTGAAATGGAAACCACAGTCCCACATGCAGCCAATTCATTTTAAATATCTTTGACAGTCAATCTCAGATAGTTATTAACCTTCCTCAAAATTATTCTTCTTGGTGAAAGAACCTTCTTTCTTCCAGACCGAGGGAGCGTTGTGACAGTACCATGTGTCTTATACTTCTTGATAATAGAAACATAAGTTGAAATTGGGATACTCAAATGCTTGGAAATCATCTTGTTTCCTTCTCCAACTTTATGACAATTAATTTTCTGCCCAAGGTCTTCAGATAGCTCTTTACTTTTTCCCATATTGACTTATTGGTAATGACAGCAATCATCCAATGCCTAACCCTTTTATACTCTCTAAGAATGTTCACCTACAATCCAGCATTTTCTAAAATTAAGTTCTGCATTATCATATTGAAATTTCTAGCACCTTGTAGACAACACTATCATAGAATCAAAGGGTATGAATACTTTTGAATTAGCATTTTTTGAATTTTTACATTTTTTTCTCATCCACAAAAACAAAACTTTTGCTACAAAAAAGATTTTCCTATAATTATTTGTTTGAGAGAAATGTCTAGAAATTATACATTTACATTGGGGTATTTAAAAACATTTGAGGACAACTGTATCTATATAAAAGTGCACTGACACCAATAAAAATGCCAAATTGTACTTGCGTAAACCCCTGAACCAGTGTAGTTATCATCTTCTCTGCAGTTATCTAACAACAACATAAACTATACATGCAATACCAGTGTCACAAGTACTTCAAGAATAGAGCTAACAATGTGAGGTTCCTCCTAAAACACTTCCAGGTACTTCCATATGCATTATCTAAAGAATCTGAGATGGTGAGGTGGGGAAGATGCCAGAATGTACTCCATTTGGTAAAGAATGCCTGTATTATGCATCAGTGGCTATAAAGTGTTCCTTTAAAACATAAATAGAATGTGTTCTGTGAACAAAATCCAGCATCCCCCTGCGCCACAGCTGTTCATTGACAGCACATATTGGAAGAGTTTATCATCACAGATTTGGTTAGATAACCTGGTGGTTCAAATAGGTGGAGATCTTGAGTAAATTAAGCCAACATGCCTATAGCTTACCTTTCTTTTAATATTTTCCAGTAAGTCATCTTGCTCTTGCTTGAAAAATGGATGCTGAAATTCAATTGGACCATCGCGTTCCTGTTTCACAATGCCTGTGTCCATGTGTATAACTTTGCGAAAGCCATCTGCAGCATATTTCAACAAACAGAAACAAACAAGAGGTTCTTAGTCTGGATAACTGCATATTTTTATTTTATGAACTGACTGTAATAATGATATTATTATTAGTGAATAGTGAATTTCAGTGTGCTCTGTTGAAATACTTAACTTTGATTGTTGTTATTAATTGTACAGAAAACTTGTAGTTTGAAATGTTGCTCCTTTTATTTTTTATTTTTGTATGTAGTTAATTTAAGACCTGGTTAATATGTCTGTATTCCCTATTTCATCTAGCAATTTTTATTTTAATGCTGAATAGCTGAAACACTGCACACAGGTCCATTAAGATCTGCCAAGTACTTACACATGTTAAGCTGCCTGACAAAACTTGCCATGTTGTTGTGCTTAAAATATTTTGGGAGTATTTCTTTGGCAAATCGCTGCTCATCCAACACAAGAAAGCTCTGGCCGTTCTTTAAAAGAAAAATATATATCATTAGGATAGATAGAGATAGATAGATAGATAGATAGATATAGTAAAAGTACCATATTCATACATTCCTACCAAGAATATATCCCACAGTGTTCTACACAATCACAAAAAGGTTAACTATTCCATGAAAAGGGTGTGTTTGTTATATTGACAATTAATCGATCGTTTTTACTAAAGGAAAGCAAGCCCAATGTTTTTGCGCCATTGCCGTATAGCTATTTTTGTATGAATGGGCTGTTGGCTGCCGTAAAAAAAAAAAAAAAAAGCTCTTGAAATACATCACTTAACAGTTGTGGATAGCTTCTGCAGTTGTTAATCTCAGATCTATACGGTACTACGCGACGCTAAACTGAGAAGTTTAAGGCCTTATGTGTAATGGACGAACAAGTGGTTAACATATAATTAAACCTGTACTTATCTTGGACGAACGTGATCATACTCAGCTACTGGTACCTAAGCATAGATAAGATAACTGCAATGCATGGCTTCCTTTCCTGCGACTGATCAAACTCTAGTGCAATAGTACTATTAACAGTCGTAGTCCATAAATATTATATATATTTTTTTTTTTTTTTTTTTTTTACCTGGCTCCAACAGATGAATTCGTTGGTAGCACCATCCTCGACTAAACTCCACAGCTTTGTAAGGAAAGCGGGTACATTGGAATTTTGTTTCATTTTGTTTCAGAAGACAACACGCTAGTCCAAAAATAACGACAATGAAAACATGAGACAAGTTGATTCCGCATATAAATGATCACATGACCACGGTCTTCCTGCGTACTTGTCCGTATATAACCGGCGCTGATTGGCGTTCACCATCAATCACGTGTATCAACAAGCTGCTCTGTACGCACACTCACTGCAGTAAACGCGACAGTCCGTGCTGCCAACTAGCGGTTTTAGCGAAACGCTACGGGAGGTGGAGGTATTGGTTAACATAAAAATAACGGGAAGCTCTTTAAATGTGTCTGTTGTTGGAGCAAGACCATACACATTACATCCGACAGTAGCTAGACTAGTAGAGGATAGAGCTGGAGACAGTATGTTTTACTTTAAAACCACAGTTTTTTTTTGTTAGACGTATACACTTGTCTGTTGCTCCACGAACACATTTGATTTCTATCCTCGCTTTTTATTTTAACCATAGCTGCCAATCAGGGTCTGTCCAGATGTTCTCATTTGTTACTTTGAACCAATATTCAGACTTTTTTTTTAATGATAATTACAGTATTACAGTAATTATAGTTATTTTGTAGTAGCCTAGATGTGTGCCTCTTCTGCATGTGTGGACTGCACATGCGGAAAGTGTCCTAAATCCTTGGCATACATAGTCTGTAGTAGAACAGCCCGTGAACACTGGATGCACAGTGGCAGTTATATACTACTATTGTATAATTTAAAAAAATACAGTAATTTGAATAAACCTGCCTTGAGTCTTGGCTTTTAATGTGTCTTTGTCCTTTTAATTTCATATAGTCTTGATTTGAATTGATTTTGTTGTACACTTACTGAAATAGGCGATGGTTTCAGTTGCTGGCTTGATAAAAAGAAAAAACAACAAACAAAAAAAAAAAACTCCCCCACCTTTTAAAAATAGGGGACCATTTAAAACTGGAACCTTTTCTCCTCACCACATCACAGCAGACCAGTAGCTTGCTGATATTTGCTTTCGATCTCCTGGGTGTAAAGTGGCAATTAGCTTGGTCATGGAACTGGATGATGCCCACTTACCTCCAGTCCTCCTGAGCTGTTGTGGGGATTGCTGCAGTGAGGGAACATAATTGGATATTCAGAATTATGGAGAAAACACACTACATCTTTATAAAAAAAAAAAATCGTAGTGTATTTAACAACAAATATGGACTGCGAACTGAAGACCCCAGTTATCATTCCTGTATAAGTTAGTCATGAATAGTTGTGAAAATGCCCCACTAAAGTAGAGTGAGCTGATTTTAGGCTATGGAACACCAGGCAACATAGAAGCAACTTATTGCAAGTGACATTTAACAAAAAAAAAAAAAAAAAAACTAAGCTTTTTCGATTTAAGAAACTTGGTGAAAAATGCTTTAAAAGGTCACCAACGACAAGGTACATCATTTTTGTTGTTTTTGGAGTGCTTTTGAAACAATCTATAAAACGAGGTTTCCAAAAACAACAACAAAAATGATGGAACAATCTATAAATTGAGAAGGTCAAGGCTTACCACAGTTATCAGTTTGTGACACATCTTACTATGTGGGTAATGATTTACACAGCTTTCCTTGTGCATAAACACTCCTACCATGAAACACGTATCAGCTACACGTTGTTCATGTGCAATCCCACACTGCAGAAGAAGGGAAGGGACCATTTTTCTTTTTCACTGACTTATTCAGCAGAAGTGGGACTCAGAGCAGAAGCAGCACATTCCTGACATTTTATTAAAATCCAGGACCTTAAAGAAGGAAAGACAAGTGTCTCCTTCACTAGTATAAAAAAAGATTAATCTCAGATCTTATCCACTTGGAAGAGTTATTACCTCATACATTCAATGGCCTGTAATTATTGATTCATTAAATACAAACCATTTTTTTTAACGCTACACTTCAATGGTAACTGTACACTTAGATATTACAATTTGCAAAACTATTTAATATTACCTAAATATTTACAAACTCCTTGTAATACATAATCACTGCCTAAAATGTCTAACACTTAGAATGGTACTGTAGACTGGTTTTATTCAAACATAATATATCAGTGACTGGGGATGAAAGTGTACATATGGTCATATCTGACACAAACAGTACAGTACAGAAGTAATTTCCAATGAGATTTCTGGACAGCACTTGACTGCAAAAACCTTGTCATTTCACTAGCACACCAGCTGGAGGCCTGTGAACAATGTGAGCTGCCAGGAGGAATCTTTTGTCATGGCCTCGTTTGCAGAGGTTTTCTTACAGAATGATTTGTTATTCTTGTAAGTCTGTATGTTGGCTTGCACCACCACAGTTTTCATCATCCCATATGGCTTATTGATGCAAATCGGGTGGCATTTGGACAGAACATTTTTGATGTTAAAATTAAATGGTGAACAGACAGGTAAAAGGTGATTCTGGATTAATTTGGCTGGCTGGACACTTGCTGTATATAGCCACAGGATCTCGCTCTGAGCATTTGGGTACAGCATATGGTCAAGATTTTCTTTATTTTTGTGCTACAAACATTTGTGCTTATTTTAGCCTGTCATATAACTAAGCTCTGAATATTCATTGCTTTGGTCATCTTGCTTTAAAGGTACATCCTCTCCAGTTCATATCATGGTGATCCAAGATCACTGATCCTGTGCGCGTCTCATCTCAAAATGCTGCATCGACACAAATCACAGAGTATTCATTTTAGAAGAAGCGGATTAAGGGCCCGGCTGCTTTGTGTCATATTAGGCATTACTTATTTCAGCAGAAAGTCCATTGGATGCCTTTCTCTTGAGCCACTGCCTTGCAACATCAAACTTTTCTATTTAGCTTTGTGTGACTGCATGAATTCTGAATCCATTGCCAGTGACTGTGGATATCTTTTTTTGCAGAGGTGCCAGTCAATCCTGCAGAAAATGTGTCAGAGGGGGCTGGGTTCATATTTGTTCGTTTTTTGGGGGACAAAACATTTGCTAGAATGCCATTGCGTTCTAGCGGCTCAATGTTTTCTAATTTTCTGGTGTTTTTTAGTACAGTTTGAAAGAGAGCCATGTCTTGCTTTGTTTTTCTCTCTGTGTGAGCAGGCTCTTTGTAACAGCTGCCACTTGAAAACTGTCAACTTAATTATCTGTGTTCTATACAGATTCAGCAATCCGATTATTTGAACTCTGTTACAAATCAGATTTAACATTTACTATAGTGTCTCAGCACAGGCGAGTGTTGTGCTGGGAGTAGCCATGGATGCTTTCACATGACCATGTTTCAGCTTCTTTGTCCTTGCTACTGCTCATTCATTTATTTATCTGGCAGCCAGTGTAGGTCACAGGTCAGAGTAAGGATGCCTTCAGAATTTGACTGAGTAAATATTTTAGCATCCATGTAAAACATAAAGGATTACTTTACCTTTGCTATATCCTGTGTCCAATGTATCACATCAATATAGTTTTCAATTATATTATATTTCTATTCACATGAGATGGATAATAAATCAGATGTGGAATTAAACCAAAAATATTTCTCAATTTTAAGGAGCATCCAACATGAGAAAGAGGATTTGTATCCTTCTATAACAACCCTAATGCTCTGCTGCAGAGGATTAGCTACTGGGGGAATGGGAAAACAGCTGCCTTGTTGCTGGAAGGAGCATGGTCTGGATACACTATTACGTTCAGAAGACTGCTGAAAAATATTTTGCAGAGATATGTACAACACAGCATACAGCAAAGGTAAAATAGTGCATTTCTTGCAAACACTAAAGCTGCAAAAATAAAAACATTAACAAATGCTACAGGTATTTAAGCTGAATGAATTAAGGTAATTCATCACACAATGCTCACACAATGTAAAATTCCTTTAAACCTTCAACAATCTCCGTTGCTATTGGTGATTTAAAAATGCATTTTCTTTTTTGTGTATTTTACAATAATGTACCATATATGGCAAAGTATGTAATGTATATAAAACCATTATCATAAGAGGGAGTGCTTCTTTATATTTTAAAGAATTCATTATATATATATATATATATATATATATATATATATATATATATATATATATACATACATACACACAGTGCCTATAGAAAGTCTACACCCCCTTGAACTTTTTTCACATTTTGTTGTGTCAGTGCCATGCACTTAAATGAGGATTTTCTTCCACTGATCTACACACCATACTCCACACTGTTAAGGGGAAAAAAGGTTTTATTGAGAAAAAATTATATATTAAAAATACAAAACTGAAAGATCATAATTGGATAAGTCTCCACCCTTCCTGAGTTAATACTTGGTGGAAGCACCTTTGGCAGCAATTACAGCTGTGAATCTGTTGGGATAGGTCTCTACCAACTTTGCACACCTAGATTTGGCAATATTTGACCATTCTTCTTTACAACTCTGTTCAAGCTCTGTCAAGTTCCTTGGGGAGTGTTGATGGACAGCAATCTTCAAGTCATGCCACAAATTTTCGATTGGATTTAGGTCGGGGCTCTGACTGGGCTACTCAAGGACATTTACCTTTTTGTTTCTTAGCCACTCCAGCGTAGCTTTGGCTGTGTGCTTTGGGTTGTTGTCATGCTGAAAGGTGAACTTCTGTCCCAGTTTCAGCTTTCTTGTAGAGGGCAGTAGGTTTTCCTCAAGGACTTCTCGGTACTTTGCTGCATTCATTTTCCCTTCTATCCTGACAAGTGCCCCAGTCCCTGCCGATGAGAAACATCCCCATAACATGATGCTGCCACCACCATGCTTCACAGTAGGGATGGTGTTCTTTGGGTGATACGCTGTGTTGGGTTTGTGCCAAACATAATGCTTTGCATTTAGGCCAAAAAGGTAAATTTTAGTTTCATCAGACCACAAAACTTTTTGCCACACGACTACAGAATCTCCCAAGTGTTTTTTCGCATACTTTAAACGGGATTCAAGGTGGGCTTTCTTGAGTAATGGCTTCCTTCTTGCCACCCAACCATACAGGACAGATTTGCGGAGTGCATGGGCTATTGTTGTCACATGCACACTTTGACCAGTCTTGGCCATAAAAGCCTGTAGCTCTTGCAAAGTTGCCATTGGCCTCGTGGTAGTCTCTCTAATCAGTCTCCTTCTTGCTCGGTCATCCAGTTTGGAGGGACGTCCTGATCTAGGCAGGGTCTTGGTGGTGCCATATACCTTCCACTTCTTAATAATTGTCTTGACCGTGCTCCAAGGGATATTCAAGGCCTTTGATATTTTTTTTATGCCCATCACCTGATCTGTGCCTTTCAACAACTTTGTCCCAGAGTTCTTTTGAAAGTGCCTTGGTGCTCATGGGTGAGTCTTTGCTTTGAAATGCACTACCCAGCAGAGGAAACCTACAGGAACTGCTCAATTTTTCCTGAAATCATGTGAATCACTACAATTTAACACAGGTGGAGACAACTTAACTTGGTTACACCTGAGCTAATTTAGGATTGCTATTACAAGGGGGGTGGACACTTATCAAACCAAGCTGTTTCAGTTTTTATTTTTAATTAATTTTCTACAAATTTCTAGAATTTTTTTTCACTTGGAAGTTGTGGGTTAGGATGTGTAGATAAAAAAAAAAACTATTTTAATGCGTTTTAAAACCAAATATACATAATGAAAAGGATATAATGAACCAAGTTTATTATACGACAAAGCCAAGCAATTGTACAAAATTAAATAGCTGGTATCGAGCTATAATTTCATCTTTAGGGAGATAAGAAAGGGTAATGCAGACCCTAAATACGCTTCCTTCTTCTAGTACTCTCCCTCTGTTCCTGGGTTGTTTATGAACCTTATTTGTGGACCCTTTTAGGGCCGGCGCTGCTGTTCTGTCGCTTCATAAATCTCATTTTAATATCAGAGACTTCACTTACAAATGAGCCCCACCTACAATTTGCCCAGGCATATAATTAAGTCTTGACACACTTTAAAATGCATGGCTAATGAGCGATGGAGGGCATTGCAAGGCGGAGCGTATTTTGGCAGTGATAACACGGCTTTAACTTGCCAAAAGTGTCATGATACATACAGGGCAATTTTAATGCTGCGTAAATTCTGCACTATGACCTTACCGCCCCCGCAAACGCTTGATACATGTCCTCCTATATGTTTTTGAAAAAATGTATATGATCTAAATATTTATAAAATCTTACTTTAAATTAGTCCTTTCTCAATGAAAATATATTGACACCCATTTTACATCTGCACAACTGCTATTTGCAAGGAAGGTACTCAATGAAGACAAACCTTTGATCCACATGGAATTCATTCTTATAAGGCATGTTACAATAAAACAAAATTGAACATTTAAAAAAAATGGCTTTCTGCTTCTACTTTTTGAGGTCTGTGGTATCCTTGTAATTTTGCTGTCAAATAAAACCGGTTTAAAACGTGTGTGTCACTGTTCACTGGAAAAAGCAATAATCTGAATTGGCAGAGAATTTCTTCAGGCTGCTGGAACATGATGTACACCTTCTAAGTGTCAGAGCATTGATGTTTAGGTGCTGATAACTCTACCTATTACCACATCCCACTGCCAAATTTAGAAAGATGCAGCAATATCCGTAAAGGCAGTGCATCACAGAACACCTGTTACACTTGCATGCAGGCTATAGAGAGGTGCTGTATGTTCTGGGTCACCTCCCAGCTACCTAAGGGAACTGCAGAATAATTTCAGCATCTGTGCTGGCTGTTTTTAGAGAATTGTTCACTTTTTTTCTGGTAAAATATCAAAAGTAACTATAAGTAACACAAATGCACAATGCTCTGTATTAAGACTTGTCCGGTTTCATAAAATACTTAACAGCAGCAATAACAATCCCTTTTTTTTGTCACACACTGTCAAAAGCTGGGTTTCAGAAATTGAAGTCAGCTGGTAAAGAATCTTCATCAGACTTGTCCATAGGGGATGATCCCTCCTCCTCCAGGCTGAGGTCTGCCTGAAATATGCGCTGCAGAAGGGCATCAGCAGACCTGTATCCTGGAATGAGGCAAAAGAAAAGTAGCTGGGGTGCTTCCCAATGACCTAATTTGAAGAAAGTATCAACTGGAAACACATTTGCAATGATGCAGCTCAAACACACAAACCCAATTACCCTCATGTACAAAATCTTCAATATATTTGATTAAAGTTTCATTTTATAATACTTTTTCTTTTACTTGGATTACTTTCATTTGCATTACTAAATTTGCATCAAGTATCAGTAACTAAAGAAGGGATCATGCAGCTAAATCACCTGACTTGAGGAGAGGTTATAGAAGCATAAAAGGAAAATCTGTACTATTTATACAAGCTATTACTTACTTTTTGAATCTCAAACATCAGAGTAGGCTTCGCCTTTGTGTTTTCTGTATGTCCAAGGTTATCATTGGGTTTTTCCATGTCATCCACCGAGATTCCTTCCAGCTGGTCCCTGAAAGGAAGAAAATGAAAGCTTCAGTCTGTATGGTAATTTGATAATCAGTTTGCTATCGTCTGATATCTACCACCAGTGTTAAACCATTCCACATTATTAATAGCACTGTATATGTTTTTTCTACCCATAATGTAAAGCTAAGGAACATCATGCAATTCTAAGTCTAACTTGGCTGTTTTATGGAAAATAATAGAATTTCAGCTAAACACCAACTGAGATCTTACTTCCCTTTGTATTGTGTTCAATAGATGGCACTGTTGGTTACCAACTACAAAGTACTACTTCAAATACACTTACATGCTTTGTAGTTCTTTTTCTTGCTCATTTATTTTGGATTGACATTGGTCTAAAGCAGCATGCAAATACTAATTTTAAAGTTTCATTGAAAAAGTTTGATGTCAAAATTCACAATATCAAATTTAATTGTATTAATAATAGTCATCGCAATATTTTTTGTATCATATAATTATCAAGATAATGAATTGATAACATGAAAAGTATTTCTCATTATACTCACTCCTGGATCTCTAATTGAAGTTCTTGGATTTTCTTTTCAATTGTAGTCTGTACATTACTCTTTTCTACTGTATATTCCACAAAGAAAGCTTCCAGTATGAAGGCTATAAAAATACTGTATTAAAGGAAAACATACAGAACACAATATGGAAAATGATGAAAAAGAATATTGTGGTAATATTGGTTACCTTTGTAAAGCCGCTGGCCAGAAGTAAGTTTAAATTAAGGAAAATGTGATCACAAATGCTTGGTACTGCTCAAAAAAATCTGAGAATTTTGGATTTACTAGTTTTATTTTACACCCAAAAAGCACTAAAGACATTACAGGAAAGTCTTGCAATTGCTGCTATGACACTCTACACAAAAATGTCATGAAATACAAACCCTGTGCTTTGTTGGCTAGCAGTATATTTTCATGCTTCCTCTTCTCTCAGTGTTATTAAAAACATAAGAAAGTTTACAAACAAGAGGAGGCCATTCAGCCCATCTTGCTCGTTTGGTTGTTAGTAGCTTATTGATCCCAGAATCTCATCAAGCAGCTTCTTGAAGGATCCCAGGGTGTCAGCTTCAACAACATTACTGGGGAGTTGGTTCCAGACCCTCACAATTCTCTGTGTAAAAAAGTGCCTCCTATTTTCTGTTCTGAATGCCACTTTATCTAATCTCCATTTATGACCCCTGGTCCTTGTTTCTTTTTTCAGGTCAAAAAAGTCCCCTGGGTCAACATTGTCAATACCTTTTAGGATTTTGAATGTTTGAATCAGATCACTGCGTAGTCTTCTTTGTTCAAGACTGAATAGATTCAATTCTTTTAGCCTGTCTGCATACGAAATGCCTTTTAAACCTGGGATAATTCTGGTCGCTCTTCTTTGCTCTCTTTTTAGAGCAGCACTATCCTTTTTGTAACGAGGTGACCAGAACTGAACACAGTATTCTAGGTGAGGTCTTACTAATGCATTGTAAAGTTTTAACATTACTTCCCTTGATTTAAATTCAACACTTCTCACAATATATCCAAGCATCTTGTTGGCCTTTTTTTACAGCTTCCCCACATTGTCTAGATGAAGACATTTCTGAGTCAACATAAACTCCTAGGTCTTTTTCATAGTTCCCTTCTTCAATTTCAGTATCTCCCATATGATATTTATAATGCACATTTTTATTGCCTGCATGCAATACTTTACACTTTTCATTTGTCATTTGCCATGTGTCTGCCCAGTTCTGAATGCTGTCTAGATCATTTTGAATGACCTTTGCTGCTTCAACAGTGTTTGCCACTCCTCCTATTTTTCTGTCGTCTGCAAATTTAACAAGTTTGCTTACTATACCATAATCTAAGGTATTAATGTAGATCAGGAAGAGCAGAGGACCTAATACTGAACCCTGTGGTACTCCACTGGTTACCTCGCTCCATTCTGAAGTTTCTTTTATTCAGTACTTTCTGTTTTCTACATGTTAACCACTCCCTAATCCATCTGCATGCATTTCCTTGAATCCTTACTGTGTTCAGTTTGAGAATTAATCGTTTATGTGGTACTTTGTCAAAAGCTTTCTGGAAATCTAAATAAACCATGTCATATGCTTTGCAATTATTATTGTCTATATTATTGTCGATGTTGCATCCTCAAAAAAATCAAGCAGGTTAGTTAGACACGATCTCCCTTTCCTAAAACCATGTTGACTGTCTCCCAGATACTGTTACCATATAGGTACTTTTCCATTTTGGACCTTATTATAGTTTCCATAAGTTTATACATAATAAAAGTCTGGCTTATTGGTACTTGTAGTTACCTGGTTTGGGTTTGTCTCCCTTTTTGTGGATCGGTATTACGTTTGCAATTCTCCAGTCTGTCGGTACAACCCCTGTCTAAAGAGACTGTTGCATGATCTTGGTTAGAGGTTTGTAAATAACTTATTTCATTTCTTTGAGTACTATCGGGATTATCTCATCTAGCCCAGGGGATTTGTTTATTTTGGTGTCAAGACTATCATGAAGGTGGGATATCTGATACGAAACATACTGTTAAAAGTAAACTTTTTTTTAAATCTAGCAGTTGGCAATTGTTTTTATCATTTTCTCCCCAATTTGGAATAGTCCATTAGTTTTAGGCTCAGCTCACCGCTACCACACCCACGCTGACTCGGGAGCGGCGAAGACGAACACACGCTGTCCTCCGAAGCATGTGCCGTCAGCTGACCGCTTCTTTTACACACTGCAGGCTGACCATGCAGCCACCTCAGAGCTCCAGAGTCGGAGGACAACGCAGCTCTGGGCAGCTTACAGGCAAGCCTGCAGGCGCCCGGCCAGACCACAGGGGTCGCTGGTGCGCGGTGAGCCGAGGACACCCTGGCCAACCTAAGCCCCAATCTAGGACTACCGTTTTATTTAAGGTTATCTAAAGATTAGTGCTGATCGGGGTCTGTGAAACCTGACAAATAGTATTTAAACACATGAATGTATGTTAAATGGACAGTCTCAGCCTAACTATATTTAGTATGTGAGACTGAGCTCTGAGCTGGGATGTCTAAAGTGCCAAATCCAACGCAACAGCTAATAAGGCAAATCGTACTTATACAGAGGTTCACCTCCACATCACCATGTCCAGTCTGGACTATTTGCTCACACTTAACAGCCAGGCAGCAGATCTCCTTCTGGTGTGGAGCATTCTCTTAAAGCCTCATTTCCCCATACTCGTTGCAATTCACTTTCAAAGGCTATTAACAACACTCAATTAAAATGAAAGATTGAGGGCCCAATTTTGACCACAGGGCAGAGCACTAGCACTAACATTTGGGTTGTGGTCTCATGTTGACTTGTGTTTCCAACTAAACTGTTCTCAGTGAGTCAAACCACCATCGTGTACAATGCCTAGGTAATGAACGAAAATGGTTAAATTTTATTTTTTTATGTTATTAAAGCATACATGCTCTAGTACAGGGGTGGGCAATTCCGGTCCTGGAGGGCCGGTGTCCCTCCTGGCTTTGTTCCAACTTTGCCCTAAATTACTTAATTGGACTAATTATTACCAATTATTGGTCTAATTAAGTAATTTAGGGCACAGTTGGAACAAAAGCCAGGAGGGACACTGACCCTCCAGGACCGGAATTGCCCACCCCAGCTCTAGTACCTCCATAGTCAACTCCAGCACATATAAATAAAGCATCACAAAAAAAAAAAAAAATACATAGGATCACTAATGGTAAATACATCCTAAAGCATGGTAAACTGCACAAAATACTACAGACTTACTTATAATGGGTTCCACCACCTGAAAAATATTACTGCCATGCTTGCTTGTCAGTGGAATCAATAACTTTAGTGTTGT
Source organism: Acipenser ruthenus (assembly GCF_902713425.1). Lineage (NCBI taxonomy): Eukaryota > Metazoa > Chordata > Actinopteri > Acipenseriformes > Acipenseridae > Acipenser > Acipenser ruthenus. The sequence continues at coordinate 34,404,059 of NC_081193.1, forward strand.
GTGGAAATGAATGCAGGCACACAGGTTTTGCATGTTCTCGAATGCAGCGGTTTATTAAGCCGGGACTCTACACTTAACAGGTAAAGTGTGCTGCTTTACCAACCAATATAAATGCTCAAAACTGTATCTTATTGAGTTAAGCCTAGTTAAAAACATTTTGTTTTTCCTTACAAGAAACATATATTAGATCTAAGGCTTTTTTGCACTAACACATGATTGAGTAATATGTATGATATGTATCCATATAAAGTCTGAAATATTCTCTAAAATAAATAAATAAATAAATAAATAAATAAATCCGTCTTAAGAGTCCTACAGTCTTATTTTGGATACAAAATAATAATGAAACAAACGCGCATCTTGGTTGTAATAGTGCCATCTAGTGTCAATTGCAGTCGTACATTATTAGTTCAGTCATTTCTTCTAGAAAGCGAAGTACCAAGTAGAACATACGTCATTGGTGTGTGAGATAGACTAGATAGGCACTGGTATTACGTATAATTTGATAGATGTGACCTATTACAGTTCAGAAACTATTTTCTAACGCTTACAAGTAATAGATGTTACGTGTATATAATACACGTTTCATTGACGGATCTGTGGTCTGTGATCCAAAAACATATTTTGAACCTTAAGAGTCCCTGTAGATGCCAGCTGTATTTTTTTATCACGTGGTGAGGAAGAGCGGACTCTCCTTCGTTTGGTTTCCAGCTCTTCTGAATTCTGAAAGGTGAAGATGGCTGAGGTATCAGACAGGACGCTGCAGGTTGCAGTGCTAGTTTCCTTTGCAACCGGTTTTCTTGCAGGATGGCAAGCCAACAGAATTAGAAGGCGGTTCCTGGATTGGAGAAAGAAAAGACTACAATCCAAACTTGCTGAAACGCAAAAGAAACTGGACCTGTCATAAAAATGAAACTTAAACTCAGTCCTCGTGCTTAGTTAAGGTAATTGTGATAACGAACAGGTGATTTCAATATAGAGTTAGTAATAACGATGTATTGTGTTTACATGTCAGCGACTGGTTGATCGTTTTTATTTTTATTTTATTTTGCATGGAGCTGACTTAAGCCTGGTCAACCTACACTTAACAGTGTGTGTTTAGTAATAAAAAAAAAAATACCGGTAAGGTTGGGTTCAACAAACGTCATTCAGTCCTTTGGTTGTGAATCAGTTGAATTGCTTATACTAAACTAACACGGGGTGACAGTTAGAAACGTACTTAACCTTGAAAAGCCAGACTCCGATGATGTCATTTGTCAGTTTCTTGAGTGATAGGAGGAGTGGTATTATTATTTATTTATTTATTTATTTATTTATTTATTTCCAGACGCCCTTATCCAGGGCGACTTACACAATCGCAAGCAAATACAAATACATTCAAGTGTTACGATACAAGTAATACAATAAGAGCAAGAAATACAATAATTTTTTTTTTTTTTTTTAAGTTTGGTAAAACCCTTGAACCGTGGTTTCAGTGTTACTCTTTGGGTGAGGTGGAGCTATTTCACCTCCTTTGAAATGTCAATCGTAAGTGTTTATACGTTTGGTATAAAAAATGTCACTGAAATGACCAAAACGTCAAACTACAAGACAGGTATCTTATTCTAGTATTTATTATTTGGTATGAATTATTTTGGCTGCTAGTACACACCTTTACAAAGCCTTAAGACGCGCTGTTTTCACACTGCCCTTGGCAGAGCTGCTGGTTCAACTGCTCAAACTGCTTTTAGCAACTCCCAGTTGAGGGGAAGAACTGAAATCACATTAATTGTCATTCATGAGAATTGACAAAGTAATTTCCTTTACGTGATTGTAAACCTTAAAATCTGACACGATATAGATAGATAGATAACATGGAATTGTCATGTTTGGATATTCGTTCAAGATTTAGATATTCGTTCGAATATTCGTTATCAAAGCCAGAAGTAAGATAGTGTGTACTTTACCCTCGTGAATTTACTACAAGACAAAGAAAGCAATATAGTAATTAAGTGGTGTGTGTATTTCAAGTAAAAACAAATTAGACAACATATTTAAAAAAAAAATATATATAATCCCTTCCATTGTTGTGTCTTCGTAATAAACCAAGTGGCCATACGTTTTCATAAAGTAATAACATTAGTTTTAAACTTGAATAAACACTTCAAATAAAATAAAACGTGAAAAATGGGGCGTTATACAATAATAATAATAAAAACTATAGTCACTGTTTTATTTATCTATTTTCCACCGAAAATGAAAACACTGATTACTATACCAGTCATTTATTTTGCAAGAATGACCTGTATCATACTGCAGACAGAATAAGGAAATAGAACGTCTGTACAGCAGTGAAACACTACGTTTAAAAAAAACAAACTGTACTGTTGAACCTCGTCTTCTTTAATATTATCATCACAAGGGTATCCATGTATTATAATTAAAAAAAGGATGGTCCGCTTCAGCCCATCTTGGGTTTCTGTGACAGTTTATAAATTACTCCTCCAGTCTCGGAATTTATGACGTCACAGAAACCCTAGATGGAATTGTTTTCCTGCAACTCAGTGAAGAGGCCCATCTATTTATATAACAGCTTAAACAGTTCCTTTTTATTTGCCCTTTTCTATACAGGTTATACAGGTGTGTAAGCTGGTTTTATTTTCTTTTCCAACTTGTTCTGAGTGGAAATAGAATTAACACTACCACAGTGGCAGTGATTTTGACAAAAGGTGTGGCATGACTTGCTATGTTAAAAATGTATTCCTCATCTGCAATGTACACAAAGTTCTAATGTGTTTAAGACCATAGGTATGTCTATGGGAACACTAATCACTACTGTGACCTAAACCATGCTCAACCTTATAGTTTCCCCTTTTTTTTTCTTTTAAGGTCATACAAGCTTTGTGAACAAACTAAAAACAACTGAAAACAACTGAAAATGGACGAAAACATGCAACCTTTAAACAGTATTCACAGAGAATCTACAACATGGAACAATTCAACCTTTTTACACAATAATGTTTATGAAAAAGGAAAATGTTGGAGCCATAGACTTCACCAAGTCCTAATAAAAATATGTTTTTGTAAAGTACAAAAGAAAATGCTGTTTTTGAAACTGAAATGGTATGTTTTGTGTAATTATTGAAAAACATGAAATATTTTGTTAGATTGCCTATTGTTTCATAAATGTGCCTCGGAATGAAATTATATTCAAACCAAAAAAAAAAAAGAGAAATTGTTTCTTTTTTTATTTGTATACTATTTTTGTGAATTGACCATTTTTACATAACAGTTGTATATGGATATATAAATAAATATACATCTTTCAGGTGAGCCCACGTATAAGTATAATATTACAGTAAACTTCAAGCTAAATATTTTATAATGTTGTATCAACATAGCTGTCTCCAGATGGTTCCACAGCATCGACTAATTGAATGACGTGTTAAAAGTTTTATCTTGGGGAAACTTGGGCCAAATGTGTTAAAACTATGCATGGCAATAAACATATTGTGACACATGATTAGCTGAGCTCTTAATGCTATAAATTGGGAACCACTGTCTGATTTCGATGAAACTATGCATGCAGGTATTGATACAAAATGCTTTTCTATGATACTGACATCAGTACTGTGTTTACTGAAACACGTTTTAAGTAGGTGTTTTGCTCAAAGTTGATTATATAAGGTATATGTAACATAGGTTAGATCAAAGTGTTTTTTTTTTATAGAATTAAGCCCCATCTAGTGATATGACATAGTAGAAAAGAAAATATATGTGCAAGCTTCTTACTCATGAATGTATTTCTGTGGATGTACATGGGCTGTTATGTGCGTTTTAAATGTGCAGGGGTGTAACAAATGATTGTCATAAGCTGCACACATTTAAATGGGATGCACCATGCATGGCTGATTAGGGTTTCCTTCACATTCAACAAAATAGAAAAGCTCCACCTCCACAATGGGCCACACAGCATATCTCATGTACTTTGATAGGGTATTATAATGTTAGTTGACAGGCGTGTCCTATCCACCACTATAATTATTGATGTTAAATGAGGAGCAGACTAAACGAAAGCACATACTGTATTTGCAACCTTCTACAGTAGACAGGACATCTTAAACATCTCTCCAGTGCTTCTTAATGACCGGATGTTACTCTCACGCTATAGTGTGACCATTTTATATAAATATATAAAAAGTGCCCAAAGAATGGTAGTCTAGATATACCAAACATGAAATGGTTTCATCTTGCTTATCAGAGTAGATTTTCAAAACAGTGGTTTTCACCTATTTCTAATAATGACCCATGTTGGAAAATCTAAGAGCAAAATCTGATTTCACCCATGAACTTAAAGGGCGTGGCTTTGCATGGCCCACCCAACATCTATAAATATAACCATATATCTTATAATTCACATCTTTAAAAAAGATATATATTTGAATCTTAGCAAAGTCTTGGAATAACCTTTAATTCATCTGGATTGTGGAATAATCCATTAATCTGCTTCAATAAAAACCCTCTATGATACAGAATAGGACACATTAGGTATTAGAACAGTTGGTGACTTGTATCTCAATGGTTCCTTCCCCTCTCAGAGCAATGAAAGATAAATAAAATATCCCAGTACAAATGTATAGAACTTGCAATCACATTAACTAAATTAATAGGCATAACATTGAACTGTCCTACAGGACAAAAGATCCAAAATGGAAAATTACCTATATGGTAACAAGTATCCTGGGAGACAGCCAGCATGGTTTTAGGAAAGGGAGATCATGTCTAACTAACCTGCTTGATTTTTTTGAGGATGCAACATCGACAATGGATAATTGCAAAGCATATGATATGGTTTATTTAGATTTCCAGAAAGCTTTTGACAAAGTCCCGCATAAAAGATTAATTCTCAAACTGAACACAGTAGGGATTCAAGGAAATGCATGCACATGGATTAGGGAGTGGTTAACATATAGAAAACAGAAAGTACTGATTACAAGAGAAACCTCAAAATGGAGTGAGGTAACGTGGAGTACCACAGGGATCAGTATTAGGTCCTCTGGTATTCCTAATCTACATTAATAACTTAGATTCTGGTATGGTAAGCAAACTTGTTAAATTTGCAGATGACATAAAAATAGGAGGAGTGGCAAACACTGCTGCAGCAGCAAAGGTATTTCAAAATGATCTAGACAGCATTCAGAACTGGGCAGACACATGGCAAATGACATTTAATAGAGAAAAGTGTAAAGTACTGCACGCAAGTAATACAAATGTGCATTATAAATATCATATGGGAGATAGTGAAATTGAAGAAGGGAACTATGAAAAAGACCTAGGAGTTTATGTTGACTCAGAAATGTCTTCATTTAGACAATGTGGGGAAGCTATAAAAAAGGCTAACAAGATGCTCGGATATATTGTGAGAAGTGTTGAATTTAAATCAAGGGAAGTAATGTTAAAACTTTACAATGTATTAGTAAGACCTCATCTAGAATATTGTGTCCAGTTCTGGTCACCTTGCTACAAAAAGGATATTGCTGATCTAGAAAGAGTGCAAATAAGAGCAACCAGAATTATCCCGGGTTTAAAAGGCATGTCATATGCAGACAGGCTAAAAGAATTGAATCTGTTCAGTCTTGAACAAAGAAGACTATGCGTTGATCTGATTCAAACATTCAAAATTCTAAAAGTTATTGACAATGTCAGCCCAAGGGACTTTTTCAACTTGAAAAAAGACACAAGGACCAGGGGTCACAAATGGAGATTAGATAAAGGGGCATTCAGAATAGAAAATAGGAGGTACTTTTTTTTTTACACAGAGAATTGTGGGAGTCTGAACCAACTCCCCAATAATGTTGTTGAAGCTGATACCCTGGGATCCTTCAAGAAGCTGCTTGATGAGATTCTGGGATCAATAAGCTACTAACAACCAAACTAGCAAGATGTGCCAAATGGTTTGTAAACTTTAGTATTCCCTATTACCTATGAATCCAACTCCTTTGTCTTGACAATCATCTGCTCTGTTGCCAAAACATTCTTCAACAGATGTTGGAAATTTTTCTGGCTATTGGCTTTATAAGGCAGCTCAGTTACTGTGTAAAGGTTTTCAATCAATGTATACATATTTTAAATAGCTATATATATATATATATATATATATATATATATATATATATATATATATATATATATATATATATATAGTTTTTACAGACTTAATGTAAAGGTGACAATACTTTGGTCATGAACAAATATTTGAAATTGCTTAAATCCATTAAAAAAAAAATAGAATAATCGTTTCTTAAAACTACCTTTGTCATATTAAATTAGTGGCTGTTGTCACTGTGCAATAAACACACATACATATAAACCTGCTCGTTCACGGCTACTGGATTAAAAATGTAATAGCGTGCCGCTGCCACCACCTTTGTTTAACCGGAGGGTCCGGCAATTAGGTATATTTGGATAAAATCACGTCACAAAGACACCAGGAACAGCAACTCAGGGCAAACAATTTATTAATATAGTTAATTAAAACAGGACAGTTAGCAATCTTAAACCATACCAATAAATTAGACCAACTGAGCTAGATTAATTACACTATGTAACACAATTTTTGTTCCTGGGTAGTAAGTGTTATTTCCTAATTGCTTATGCCTCAAAAGTATAGAAAATGGCTATTATTCCCCACAAACTTTGCTTTTGTGACCAGGACAGTGATATTTTGAAATTTACCTATTTCCAATGAGAAAACAGGCAAATTTGTGTCTTTTCGTTCACATAAAGTCAGAAAAAAACAACATATGAATCCAAATTAACATGTATTTATACTAAAGTAATACAAAAATGACTACAAAAGATTTAGAAGTGAGTAGTTTTTCGAGATTTACGATTATACTGCAAATCACTTTCACGAATCAGCCCCCAAATGTAGTCTCCCATCATGTTCTCGTTATACTGTCCTTGGTAGCGGCATTCAAAGTCCAGTATATCCTGGTGGAAGCGCTCGCCTTGCTCCTCCGAGTACGCTCCCATGTTCTCCTTGAATTTATCAAGATGAGCATCAAGGATATGGGCTTTGAGGGACATCCTACAGCCCATTGTGCCGTAGTTCTTCACCAGAGTCTCAACCAGCTCCACATAGTTTTCGGCCTTGTGATTGCCCAGGAAGCCCCGAACCACTGCGACAAAGCTGTTTCAAGCCGCTTTCTCCTGACTAGTGAGCTTCTTGGGGAATTCATTGCACTCCAGGATCTTCTTTATCTGTGGTCCGACGAAGACACCGGCTTTGACCTTTGCCTCAGACAGCTTAGGGAAGAAGTCTTGAAGGTACTTGAAGGCTGCCGACTCCTTATCTAGAGCTCTGACAAATTGTTTCATAAGGCCCAATTTGATGTGCAGTGGTGGCATCAGCACCTTCCGGGGGTCCACCAGTGGCTCCCACTTGACGTTGTTCCTCCCCACAGAGAACTCGGTCCGCTGTGGCCAGTCCCGCCTGTGGCAGTGCGCCTTGGTGTCCCTGCTGTCCCAAAGGCATAGCAGGGAAACTTCGTAAAACTGCCTTGGAGACCCATCAGGAATTCCACCATTTTGAAGTCTCCTATGACCTCCCAGCCATACTCATCATACTTCAAGGCGTCCAGCAAGGTCTTGATGCTGTTGTAATCCTCTTTGAGGTGCACCGAGTGAGCCAGGGGAAGAGACGGGTACTTGTTACCAAAATAAACAATAACCATAACACAGTAAACTCAAATACACAAAATAAACCTCCACCAAGGATTGGAGTGAGCGTGTCTGTCCCCTGCAGATCCACACAGTGTTTAAATACAGCGTAACAGTTTGGAAATCTAAATGTGGTTAAGATCAATAAAACACCCAGATTACAAAATAGAAATACAACGATAATACAGCAATTTAAAAGAGTTCCATCCATCCATCCATCCAGCCAGCCAGCCAGCCAGCCAGCCATCCATCCATCCATCCATCCATCCCAGTGCTCACACCGAGCACTCTATCCCGGTCCCCTTTTTAAAGTTCAGGCAATCAAATCGTGATCGCCGCACCTGCCGACCGACTGCTTTACCTTAACAAAACTCAGGTGTGCAATGATAGTCCTAATGGGCAATCAGCAAGGTCCACACACACACACATATATATATATATATATATATATATATATATATATATATATATATATATATATATATATATATATATATATATATATATATATATATATATATATATACATATACATATATTTAATCCTCTTTTGTACGTGTAGACTGACAATATTTTTATCTGCGACTGGCCGGTGTACAGAACTTCATATGCTGGGTACGGATTGTCAATGAAATGAAACTTAAAAGCAGTAAAATGAAACTTAAAAACTGTAAAATGAAACTTAAGAAACACCTATAACAGAAAAGCTGATGTCATTTAGCAGGAGGAGTTACTTGTCTTTATAAAAGGCACTGTTAATCGTATATCATGTTTTAAGTTAAAGTAGATATTACAGATGGATTGTGATACAGATAAAGTAATTTTCTCCGTCGTCTTCGCGTTCGTGCTTGGCTGGGTGCTCGGCAAATTACACAGCTGGTGTAAAAACTCTTGTTTGGGGAAGATTACAAGTTGCTGTCTTTGCTGCTGTGAGACCATTACTTCCAATTCAGGTATGGTTATACATTCGATTAATATTTAATACAGGAATTAATGTTGTATATCACAGTATAAATAATACATTCGTAAAAATGGTCTACTGTTTAAAATTACTGTATAACAATATACATTACATTAAACAAATAGATTATTTTCAAGTTTGTTCATACTTATCCGCAATTTAGACATATTCTTTTTGATAGTCACCGTTGTCTTTTTTTTCAAGTATGTACAATTTTGATGAAAAAACAAACATTAATGGCTCTGAGACGGAGAAGCGTCCCTCAAAAGTAGTGACACCCTACACTTAATATAAGGGATTTCAAGAAAACCTGCATTTAGTGAACATTAGCCACTAATTAATATGACAAAGACCGAAATACACAATTTCTGGTAGTTAAAATAAAAACAAACAAACAAAAAAGAAAACACTTAAGCAATATCAAATATTTGTTCATGACAAATGTATTGCCACATTTACATTAACCCATTACTGCATAGCGTTTCAGAATTGAAACACGCATATTTTATAACCTTGCTTTCATATTTCAGAAGAAATATATGTATTGCCCCTTTAATATATTAGCTGACCCCTGTTGCTACCAGATGACATAGCTGGTTACCATAGCAACAGCGTCATACTTCCTGTTTCACTGTGTATATCTGAAGGATCAGCTAAAACATGAATTCCATAAAAAGGTAAGATTTTTTCCATAAATTAAAAAAAAAAAAAACATATTTATTTGATGTAGAATTTTAGTTTTACTTCTCTAGAACTCAAAATAGTACATTTTTTATATTTATCATAATAACTGTTAAAGTTAGAAAACGTAGTTTATGTGTTTCAATTTTGAAACGCTATGCGCCACAAGGTACAGGTTTTCTGAAACTGTATGAGGTGCACTACTTTACGTTTATTTTCTCGTAAAAAAACATGTAACTTCATGATATTGTCATTTTTATCTACTGGCCTTTCTCTTGGAAGTCAGAGTTAATTAGGCTAATTAGTCAAAGGCTAAGCTACGAGATACTGATGTGTTTGTGTCTGCTCTGTTTTGTGCTTGGTTGTTGTGTTGCAATTTGGTACAATACATGTTAGCTCTATGTCAAGGCTGCTTATTTTATTATGGCAGGGCTCTGTACTTTTGACTCTGCTCCTCGCCCCACCTCCCACCCCTACCATAGAGATGAATTTTGGTAAGTTTGAGTGAATACTGTGAGCCAGCATGCTGGATATATTATGCATTGCACGTGCTGTATACTAATCTTTGTATTTTTTCATAGAAATTACACTGCTCATGAAGTATTGAATATTTTGGAAGATGATGTTTTTTTTTTTTTTTTTTTAATCACGCTGATGTCTTTATTACGCTTCCTGAAAATCACAACCACTCAGATGAAGACAGTGGTGAGGAGGATGGTGGAGGTTCCATAAATAACTTAAGTCGCAATCAGCTTCTTGCCACAGCAGTTGCCACTGTTACACATCATGGGGGGGAGATAGTTGCCATAGGTGGAATAGTCAAGTGGACCTGACACTATTAGACTACCTTGTAATGACACAAGCAACACGGATTGCATCAGTGTACACAATGACAGCCTGCCTCAAAAGAAGGCAAATCGTGTTTGGGTGAAAAGGGATAGACCAAAATCTAAACCAGCTCCTGAATGGAATGGAGAGACACCCAAACATTTGACTGAAGAGCTCTCCCCAGTGGAACTGTTTGAACTTTTCTTTGACGATGAAGTCATTGAGATGATTGTGGAGATGTCAAACCTTTATGCATTGCAAAAAGGAAAAGCCAACTTCAGTGTCACAAAACCAGAGATGCAGGTTTTTCTTGCCATTCTGTTCATTTCTGGTTATGTCCCACTGCCAAAGCGAAGGATGTTCTAGGAAAATGAAAATGATGTGATAAATCAAGCTGTTACCCAAGGGATGTCCATTAATCGATTCGAAGAAATCATGTCTAACATTCACTGCGCTGACAACACCAACCTGCCTCAAGGTGACAAGTTGGGAAAGATGCGCCCAGTATTCGACCTGTTAAACAAACGTTTTCTCAAATTCTGGCCAGTTGAGCAGAACTTAGATATCGATGAAGCCATGCTACCTTACTATGGCAGACATTCCGCCAAGCAGTTTCTCAGAGGGAAACCAATCCACTGGGGATACAAGATCTGGTGCCTAAACATGCATCTCGGCTAGTTGCTGCAGTTTGATCCTTACTGTGGAGCATCACCAAAATACCATCCTGAGCTTGGCCTTTGGGGATCAGTGGTGATGTCATTGATTAAATCTATGCCAAAGGACCTAAATTATCGGTTATATTTCGACAACTTTTTTTCCTCACTCTATCTTTTTGATGTGCTGTACAGTCAACATATTCTTGCCACAGGTACAATCAGAGCCAACAGGATTGAACAGTGTCCACTGAAGGCTGTTGATGCTGTGAAAAAAGAAGAAAGAGGAAGCTTTGACTTCAGGAGGGAAGTGTCTGATTCTGGTCTTGTTATCTGTAGATGGAATGACAACAGCGTTGTAACAATTGCCAGTACAGCCTTTGGAGTGAACACATTACAGACAGCCAGAAGATGGTCACGGTCACAAAAACAGCATATTGAAATTGTTCAGCCGCAATTGGTGTCCAACTACAACACGTACATGGGAGGAACTGATCGCATGGATCAGAATATTGGCAGCTATCGAATTGGCATCAGAAGTAAGAAGTGGTGGTGGCCCTTTTTTGCATTTTTGCCTGATGTTGCCATGCAGAATGCTTGGCTACTTTATCGCTGTTCACCTGCTCACAAGACCAAAGCACTGTCACTTTTGGATTTTCGACGGGAGGTAGTGAAAACCTACATTTTGTCCTATGCCTCTCGACCAGCTATTGGACGTCAAATGGGTAAACCACAGCTCCTTGACAAACGAGTACCACTGAGTGTGCGCAGGTATGGAAAGGAACACCTTGTTGATGGAATTGAGAAGCCAAGAAGATGTGCTACTTGCAACAAAACACAATGTATAAATGCATCAAATGCGGAGTTGGGCTTCACCCACGATTCTGCTTCAGATTATTTCACCGTTAAACTGGCTGGAGAATGTCAAAGATAACAATGGGAAAATAAGTGTTTTTTTTTCACATGGTTTGGCAGAAATGTTCTTGTAGTCTGTTACTAACTGGTTGAGATCTTGTATTCATATTTAGAAACAACAACATTTTTAGTACAAGTTATTAATATTATATTTGAATTCAAATCCAATTGTAGTTATGTAATGAAATATAAAATACAATAGAAATAATACTGATCAGAATAAAAACTTCAAAAGACAGTTTTAAAGTAAGCTATTATGTGTATTTATTGATGAAATATCTACAGAGCTGTTTTAACCTTGAATTTATTGAATGGTTAGATGTTCAAATAATTGTTTTTAAAATAAGTTGCACTGATTTTAGAATTTTGAAATGTACAGTGTTTACCTATGTGTGCGTTTTATTTATTGTATTAATGTATATATTTTATTTAGTTTTAATTGAGAAGAAATTTACAATTTAGTTTGTTTGTACTTTTGCACTTTTACAAAGTTTTTGCTGTTTTGTAAAGTAAAAGCAATCAATAAAAGAGGTTTATACATTTCTATATTTAAGTTTTTGCTGCTGTAAATTAAATCTATACTGTAAGTGATAAGAAAATTAATGCATATTCACTACAATCTACAGGAATCTTAGCATTTTGATCTTTGACCAAAATCAACCATGTATTACATTAAATTGCTTTTTTATGACAATAAGTCAATAAGTAATAACTTAAAATATAAACAAAACATGTACCCTGTGGTGCATAGCGTTTCAAAATTGAAACGCAAGGTTTTTGCTATATAACTCAGCAACCAAAAGGTAATTAAAAAAAATATTAATATACATACTCCTAACTTGCCAAATGAAACTTGCAAACAAAATTTTACAAAAAACAAAAAGGTCATGCAGTAATGGGTTAAAAGTCTGTAAAAAATTTAATAGAACTAATTACAAAATATATTCATTGATTGAAAACCATTAAGAATTATCATACAGGTCAGAAACCCATAATAAAAGGAAAAGTAGGACACACACAATACTAAAGCTGGAGTGTCAATACTTTTTTTAAAATAAGGATTGTTTGTGTTTTGGTCTTTGTCATGTTAATTAGTGGCCAATGTTCACCAAATGTGTTATTGTTGCTGTTATATCGAGTGTTCTTATTGCAAAAGTGTTGTGTGTTGTCCAGTGTTGTTCCTGTATTTGAGTATATGTCACCCTGGGAGTCGTGTAGTGCTCCGGGGTAGGTATGGGCGCTCTGCATGTGGGAGTGTGTGGGGGTGGTGCCAGCAGCTGCTTGGCTGCCTAGCTGCCTAATAAACCGCTTGTACCTGCAAAAAGTGGTGTATGTCCATTGATTACTGTGCTAGCTACAATACTTTCATATTACAGTACTTTACAATAGCTTCTTGAGGTCTGTGCAAGTGATTTACAGTTGGTAAATACATTATATCCTTATGCCATTTCAGTTTAGTCTTTTACAAAACAATCCATTGTTAATTATTATTTTCAAAGAGCATACAAAGTATTTGGACCATAAGGTGTATCTTTTGACACTCCCTTACTCAAGTCCATATTGATTAATTAAATATTTTTTTTATAGTTCATAAATCCTTTTTACAACTGTTTTAGAAAGGGTTTGTATTGTAATAAATATTGTATTAATGCAATTTTAGCACATGTTGTAAATGTACGGTTCAGAATACAGAATTCAGGTTTTTGGATTCAACAACGTCTCGTTTCACAGACCTTGATGAGCACTCATTTTGTTCAACCTAATCTTATTGTACCTTAGGTAAAATGATACAAAATAGTGTTAATTAAGGTCTGTGAAACCAGCCCTTAAGTTGATCATTAGGCAGGAAGAGATACTTTTCTTTCTAAAGTCATTTTTTACATTCCAGATGATGAACATGGCTGGTGACTCAGATCAGTACTCCTCATCTTCTTCGTGGGATATGGATTAGGGTTAGGCTGGCTGCTCAAGACTCCAAATCATGTATAATAAGATAAGTAATTCTCCATTGGAGAAGCTTGAAGGATGTTGCTGCAGTGTTATTTACAATGCAGGTATGCTTATTATAGTCATGCTGGGTTAATACATACATGAATAGAACATTTATTTTATGGTTTCATATTGGAAAGGGATAAATAATGTATCTCTGCTTAATCACATTTAAACAAATGAAAGAAGGATGATCTTTTTTTCATAATTCTGTATTGTTTTACTGGTCGCATTTTACAATAATCTCCCAATTTTTTACATACTTTTATTCATACTTACTATTTAAAAAAAAAGATAAGTACAGTGTGACATCTTCTACAATGCTGGTGACCTAATGTGCTTTTTGTTCTCAATCCAGGGTGCAGACTTGACTGCTTATTAGACACACTGCTCTTAATGCAGTGGATGACAGGAAGATCTGTTTTGGATGATCTACGTATCGTCCCTTACCTGCTAATAGGGCGAAACTGCTAAAATGCTACTTTTGGAAAACTGAAGAAAAAAAAAACTGGGATTTTTTTTTTTTTTTTTTTACACATTTTAAAGAGCATTGTGATGCAATGCAAGTAAGAAGAGTTTTTTATTTTTTATTATAATCCATACACCATTTTTTCAGTTTTGTGAAACTGTAATGTTCTTTTTTTTTAAAAAGAGACTTTTGCTTGAGGTACATGATCACAATGGAGTTTCAGTTTCCTGGTCTGTAAAGGAGTGTTTCTATGCAGCTGAAAACAAACTTGCTACAGCATTCTTCTGCTTACGATATCTTTGTAATGTTAAAAAAAAAAAAAAAAAAAACAATTAACAGAATGCTCCTGATTAAGGCTGCCAGGCTGTTGTAAGGATTGTGTTAACAGGAAGTACCACTTTCGCCTTTTTTGCTTTACAAGTGTTACTGTTTCTAACACATGTTAATGCAAGAAAGGTGATAGCGCCCATTAGCCTCTTCATATCTCACTGATTATCAGAGATTCAGGTTTGCTCTTTAGCATGTTACGTATTTCCCTTTGGGCATTCATTTTTTTCCACTTAATCTCAGAATATCCAAAAAGTTTCACCCAATATTTACCAGTAAGGAACGATATGTATTATGTGATGGCTTCTATAAATGGTAACTTTGAAATACACATTACAGCAGAAGAGCTGTCATGTTACAGACAATGGAAACTTACCAACGGAACCCTAATGTGTATGAAAAAAAATCAAAATAAATGAATGATATTAAATAAGAGGATTAGAAAATGAATGAATTTAAAAATTAACATATAAAATGTATATATATATTAACAAACAAAAAGACAATTCACAGACTTACAATTAAACAAGAAACACTATTGTACATTGTTACAAGAAGAGGGAAGGAAAGGTAACACACAAAAAAAATGACGAATCACAATAAGGATAAAATGTATTGTCCAAATATTCAACATTGCAGAGATATCATATTAGGTATATATTGAGTTTGATAATGAGGTCATATAAGCTTGACTACAATAAGAGTCACTAAATCCCATTGTATACATTTTATGTATAGCACAGTGTACTCTATGTAATACTTTATATTGAATTAACTGAATTTGAGTTACAGGAAATTGAGAAAATGTTACCACAGGCTGTTTTCCAGAAAAATATATCTTTACTGTGTGTTAGAAAAACTCAGATTAATTGTAGTAATTTAGACTAATCGTCAGTGTAAACGAGCCTTGTGGCTCGGGTTCGTTTTGCCCTTTAAAATACCGACCAGACACAGAGATGGAGGGTTTGAAAGCGCTTTTGCGCTAATTTTTAATAAAGAACCAATGAACAAAACAAACCACGAACACAAAACACCCACAAACAAAATAAACATCTAGCTCTGTACGAGCACTAACTAACACACAGGAACACCCTGACTACACGTGGGACAGCTAGGCTGTTTCCCCACTAAAAATACACAAAAACCACACAGGTTGAATACAGCACTTTTTTTTTTTCTCTCACGACTGCCAGGACGCAGAGTACCACTTTCTGCTCCCTTCTTCTCAGCAGTCCTGAGCAAACTAACTGCTCTCTTTTTATACCCTGCACCTGGTTCCAATTTAATAATACTCACCGGGTGTAGGGGATAACTAAGCAATAAAATAATTAACAAAACCAATTAAACAATAAAGCAATACAATCAAACCATTAAACAAATGTGCCTTGAAACGAAACCACACATTTAACTGCGGGGATGATTCCAATCCCATCCCCACTGTGTTACACATCCTCCCCCCCCAAGTGTGCAACACTGACTGGCCATTCCAAGGCCACCCCCTCCCCTAAAGCATAACCACCCACCCTCGAGTCCACATAGTCCCATCTTCACCCGATCCTTCGGGTGGGCTTGAGGATGGGTGGATTCCTCCGGCGCTTCAGGGTAGGGACCATGATCTGGCGAGGAGGGACCCAAACGGCTTGCCAGGGGTGACCGACGCGTAGGCCGGTACCCTGGACAGTGCAGAGACAGGCAGAGGTGTGAGCCACGGGACCGGCGCAGCGACCTCTGTGACTCCAGGGGGAACACAGCGGGAGGAAGGGGGAACGCCAGTGACGTCACACGACCGCGTCGTGACGTCTGAGGTTTCAGGGGGAGCGGAGCAAGGGACCAGGTGGGCAACTGTGCCTGGTGGTGCCCCGACCTGGGCACTAGGTCGAGCACAGGGAGGTCCATGCATTCCGGCAGGGTGTCCACGAGCACGGGGCAAGGGACCGTACCCACCAGCGCCGGACTGCTTTGCTGGGGTGGAGGTCGGGGCTGTGGTGGAGCTGGGCACTTTAGCGCCTCTTCCTCATACAGCTGCAGCTCCTGCTGCAGCTCAGGCAGCTCCTCCCCCTCTGGCTCGGGCGGCGGCAGCTCCTCTTCCTCAGACAGCTGCAGCTCCTCCCCCTCTGGCTCGGGCACTGCCGGTTTTCTCTCTGGAGCAGGCAGCTCCAGTTCCAGAGCTTGCACCTCTGGCTCTGGTACATGTGACTCTTGCTGGGGTGCCAGCCACACCAACTTCTGTAGCACTAGCTCCAGCTGTGACACGGGGAACTCCTGTTCCCATGTGGGCAACCCCCACTCTTGCCTCAACTGCTGGGTGCTCTCGTTCTGCCTGCGGGTTGCCTCCTGCATCTCCGCCGTGGACTTTTCTAAAGTCCTGATGAGCTCTGCAATGTCCATGATTCTTAACTGTGCTGGTCTGTAGGGCTGAGTACCGCTGCCACCATATGTAAACGAGCCTTGCGGCTCGGGTTCGTTTTGCCCTTTAAAATACTGACCAGACACAGAGATGGAGGGTTTGAAAGCGCTTTTGCGCTAATTTTTAATAAAGAACCAATGAACAAAACAAAACAAACCACGAACACAAAACACCCACAAACAAAATAAACACCTAGCTCTGTACGAGCACTAACTAACACACAGGAACACCCTGACTACACGTGGGACAGCTAGGCTGTTTCTCCACTAAAAATACACAAAAACCACACTAATATTCTTGTATTAGGGGAATCAACTTTGTGGGACCTGATAGACACTCTCTCCCTAGCAACTAGAAAAATCAACCAATCAGAAAAGTCGGTAGACAACAGTATCAAGAATACCACAAGGTTGGTTTGAGCTGACTAAGGAAAATAAGAATTACCACAAGTCATGAACTCTGTGCAAAAACTGATTATATAAGGAACTGTTTGACTTAGTGTTTTTTGAGCTTTCTTTGCGGTTGCTTGCAGAGTCTGTGACACTCTGTTGAATGCTCCAGTTTGCAAACTAATAAAGTGTGAGTTGCTCCAACTTGTCTCTGCTCTATTGTTTTCAGTACAGGACCGGTGTCTGCAGCATTGTATGCAGAAGATTCCACCACAACTGTTATCAAAATCACTTTACCATTTTCCTATAGGAATGCAGATGCTATCATCCCAGGAGGTTAGAAGGCTATACATTTTAGAAAGAGTATTTTTTGTATGTGAAATTATCTGTAAGGGGGGAAGGATGTAATTTTGGGGATTTAATAGTTATTTTGTTTTTTAAAGCATCCTTTAACTGTAAATATTGATCAAAACAGTGACCAGGGAGATAAAATTTCTCTTTTAATTGATCAAAAGTTAATAATGAGTCATTTTCAAATATATGGTATAAGTGGGTGATACCTTTTAGTTTACATGATTTGAACAGGAACGGTTCCTTATTGAATAAAATATCAGGGTTGAACCAAATGGGGGAGAGTTTACAGGGCAAGATATTGTATTTCCCAATTCTGTTAGACTTCCACCAAGCTTTTTAAGTTGTAGAGATTCCCATATTATTTTAACAGACATTTTTTTTAAGGGTTTCACCTAAATGTGGTAAGTCTCCAATACAGAGTTCACCACATTCGGATTGCTCTATATCTAACCATGAGTAATGCTGTTGTGTTGGGTCAATCCACTTCATAAGGTATTGCATTTGTGTGGCCAGAAAATAATGAAGGAAGTTTGGTGCTGCTAACCCACCCAGATTTTTGCACTTTTGAAGGGTTGTTAATTTAATTCTAGGCTTTTTGTTTTTCCAATAGAATCTATTAACTATTTTGTCTAGTGTAGAAAACCAGGGTAAACAGGAGTCATAGAGAATAAACAATTAATTATAGGCAGTACATTCAAATTAGGTGATATCTGAATTCCTTAGTATTTAAAACCAGTTTATGACCATTTGAAAGGTAGATCCTGGACCAAAGCATCCTAGTCAAACATCCTCAGAGGCTGAACTTCAGATTTGGACCAATTGATGGAATATCCTGAAATTTTTCTAAAACGATATAAGGTTATAAACTATTGGGAGTGAAACTAAAGGGTCTTGTATATATAACAATAGCAAATAATAAAGGAGATAATGGACACCCTTGTCTAGTTCAGTTGAAAAGTTTAAATGGTTGTGATTTAAGACCATCACAACCATTTAAAAATTATATAAAATTTTTATCCATGTGATAAATGTCTCTCCTATTCCAAAATGTTGTAGGATTAAAAACAGAAAGGGCCAGCTCACTCTATCAAATGCTTTTTCAGCATCCAAGGAAACTATTACTGTCGGTGTGTAATTTTTTTTTGAAAAATTGATTAAATTAAACAAGTGTCTCATATTATCAGATGAATGTCTACCTAATAAACCCAGTTTGGTCTGGATGAATTAAGAACATGAGAACATAAGAAAGTTTACAAACGAGAGGAGTCCATTCAGCCCATTTTGCTTGTTTGGTTGTTAGTAGCTTATTGATCCCAGAATCTCATCAAGCAGCTTCTTGAAGGATTCCAGGGCGTCAGCTTCAGCAACATTACTGGGGAGTTGGTTCCAGACCCTCACAATTCTCTGTGTAAAAAAGTGCCTCCTATTTTCTGTTCTGAATGCCCCTTTATCTAATCTCCATTTGTGACCCCTGGTCCTTGTTTCTTTTTTCAGGTCAAAAAAGTCCCCTGGGTCGACATTGTCAATACCTTTTAGAATTTTGAATGCTTGAATCAGATCACCGCGTAGTCTTTTTTGTTCAAGACTGAATAGATTCAATTCTTTTAGCCTTACGACATGCCTTTTAAACCCGGGATAATTCTGGTTGCTCTTCTTTGCACTCTTTCTAGAGCAGCAATATCCTTTTTGTAACGAGATGACCAGAACTGAACACAATATTTAATTAAAGACGAGATAACTGATTCTAGTATATTTATCATTTTTTTAATGAACCTAAGATTTTTAAAAAGTACACTATTCGGTTTGGGTTTGTACAAACAGCAGTGGATATAGGGGTTCAGGCTGGAAGGTGCAGCATACGATTTTAGCTATGTGTCACATTTGTAAACAAGATAAACTTTTTCATTTATCTGCAACTATCATTAATAGCTCTGTCATATGCGGGGCTGTGGTAGAATTGGTCTCTTCAACTCCTCCCCCTTTGGCTCTGGAGACAGTAGCGCCTTCTCCCCCTTTGGCTCTGGAGACGGCAGCAGCTCCTCACCCTTTTTGTCTCTGGAGATGGCAGCGGCTTCTCCACTTTTAGCTCCGGAGATGACAGCTGCTCCTCCCATTTTAGCTCTGTAGCAAATAGCGGCTCCTCCCCTTCTGAATCTGTAGATGGAAGTGGCACCTCAAGTTCTGGTGCAGGCAACTTTGGTTCCAACGTGGGCAACTTCAGATCCGGGCGTGTGCAACAGTGGCTCCGGTGGCTCTGCAGAAGGTATTGGAACTGCTGCCCCTGCTGCACTGACTGCTGGTGTATTTGCAGCTGCACCTCAATCAGCCTCTTTAAAAGCACTTCCATTATTCTCTTTTTTTCTTCTTCCTGCAGTTCTGTGCTGGGTTAGTAGGAAGCGGTATGCCACTCCGAGGAGGGAAGCAGCACCAAAACACGATCCCTTTTATTAAATTGCCAATGCCATGCACCTTTATTACAATGCAGCTGCTGGTTTACTTGAGCCTGCTTCATGCTGTCTTTTACTAGGCGAGCCACTCACTCCATTCTTCACTCTATCACATACGTAACTAGGTTGGTCTTTCTAGCAGGCCGCTCCTCCCAACTTTCCCTTACAACATCTAAAATGCCCCTTGGTATATTCTCGTATAGCAAAAGTACGTATGGTGTATATATATATATACTACCACAATGTTGCATTCAATTGCATGCAGCATATATCCATAACATACTATTCTCATGTTAAAATATGACTTTGGTTTTACTATTTTATTGATATATTTAGCTATTTTGTCAATAAATTTGCATTTACAAGCACTACGGGCTGGAGGAGGAGAACAAACAGCAGAAGTTATTCTTGCTGTAAAGGTGCTTTTCTGGTTCCGGTGTGACATCTCTATGGTGTCCTCCGCTCCACGGTTTGTCGCACTCTTATAACATTTTATATTTGTCACAGCTTTCACATCCTAGTGACCAAATGGGCAGTGTCCTGCAGGAATCCCAAAGAAACCAAATGCTTTTGCATGTAACAAAAAAAATATTTAAAATGTCAATACAATAAAATACCTTGTTTTAATTAAATTATTTTTTTTTTTACAAAGATTAGCTGGCACTGAACAATAGAAAACATTTCTTTCATTAATTTTCAGGCTTGTAAAATTTTACACATTGTGTAATAATGCCACTATCGAAGAGATCAGGGCGGCTGCAAACTACAAAACACAGATGGCTTTAAAAGCAGGTAAGCTAAAAGTGCAGGCAAAATACGCCATATTACTCGATAGCTAGCAACACCATCAAGATTTGATGTAGTATCAGATGCGTCTTGATTGTGGCATCTGAAAAGTAACCCAGACTCGTACACTCATTTCAGAAAGTTAAGGATTGCCATAAAGCATAGGACCCGACTACGGTACAGGCAAAACTGAAGTGTCTTAAAAACGCAACACATTATAAACATGGTTATTTAAAAACTAAAAAAACACATTTGGATATGTTTATGGTTAATAGCTAACTGCTTAATTTAGTTTTTATATCATATAAAAGCTGCAGGTTCATTAAACAAAAACAAGCATTCAAAAAAAACAAACAAAAGCATATGGAGTAATTTAATACCACTTAGCTTTTAATGGAAATTACATAAATTACACAAACACTCTCCTACATCCAGATGCTGCCCAGCCTGCAAAAAGAACTGAAGCTTTTCAAAGGTGAAATATTTCTACTAAATACCTAGAACAATTTCAATCAGGATTGCATCACAGATCAATATACCTTTCATGTCAGTAAGTACAAAGTAGGCCAAATAAAATGATGGACATAATGTTTAAAGACCTTTCTACTTACTTTTGGGTATCCGAATATCAATCAATATTAATTGTATTAGCCGTTTATCTCTGGTATAGTCTATTACTGCATTATTTTGCCGAGTTCTTGGCGTTTAGCCTAATTAAGCAATACAACTGCACTACCCATTTGCCCTTTAACATGGATGGTATAATTTGTTTAAGAGTTGGGGCAGACACCTGTTTCTTTATTGTGCTCTGCATCTGTTTTCTCAAATGCAAGTTGCAGAAATCTGTTGAATGAACTTTGACTACTTTACAGAAGTTAAAGAATGTATGACCTATGATTGTTTCATACAGTAATTGAAACAGCCTGTGACAAATTGGTATGCCAACAACGAGAGCATTGGCAGTTATTGCGTTTTCTTGATAAATTTGATTAAAGATCTTTGATCCTTGAAGCCATCTTAAATTGTGATAATATTGCCTGATTCACATCAGGGGATCATTTATGTAAAATAGGATTTTTAAAAGCTGAGAAAGTACACGTTTTGTGTGGTGAAAATGTACATTTGTATTTGTATAAAATTTCAGAAAGTTGCCTTAAATTACTTTTGTTTTAACCTGAGAATATAAGAGGTATATTTGGTTGGACCATTGCATAGGAGGTATTTTTAGCTTTGAGGCCATAAAGAACAGGGCATTGCTACACTAATGTTTTACTGATTGGTTTGTATATGTTTTAATATAAAGACGCAGACAAGCCTGCACCGGTGGGCAATTATGATCAAGGAAAAGAGATTGCTAAAAATGCTACAACAGCTGCAAACCGTGGCAGAACTATCGAATGCAGATAAAGTAGTAATGAGCATATATATATATATTGTAGGCTTGCTGAATGCAGGCACCACTTTTTAATGTGGAATTAATCACAGGCGAACACAGGTTTGGTGGATCCGTGTGCTTTTATTTTGGGTCGAAGGGCATCAAAAACGGGAAACAAACAAAAAAAACAAACCTATATCTTGCACAGGAGTAGTTTAAAAAAAAAAACTATTTTCAAAACAACAAGTTCCAACACGGCTCAGTCCTTCTCTCCTCAGTCACGATCCCCTGTCTAGTGACTGCTCAGCCTTTTTATATCACTGGGCTGGAGGAGATGCTTGTTAACTGCATCGGCTACAGGTGCTGGCCAATTGAGGCAATCACTACTCTATTCATTTTAATTAACGTCCCTAAATATGAGCACCTGTAGCCCATAGCCCACTTATCTCCTCCTGATCATTGCAGGCTGGTTCCAGAGCTGCCAGTGATCCCTCCTGTGCTGTTTGCTGGGTCCGGTCAGCCTCTCTCCGGCCCACCATATGCACCCCCTGCGGGTTGGCCTGTGAGATGGCTCACATACCTTCCCCCTTTGCTTCGGCATAATCCTAGAGCAGGAAGAAGAAGTCAATTCAGGGATTCTTGACAACACGTCAGCATTCATATGATCCTTACCTGCCCGGTGCTTAACCTCAAAACAGTAGGGCTGTAGAGCCAGAAACCATCGAGTGAGACGAGGGTTTGAATCCTTCTCCTTATACATCCAGCGCAGCGGGGCATGATCTGTATAAAGGGTGAAGCGGCGTCCCCACAAATAATATTTTAAGCTTTCTACAGCCCACTTGATTGCTAGACATTCCTTTTCTATCGTTGCATACCGTTGTTCTCGAGGTAACAGTTTTCGGCTTAGAAACATGATGGGATGTTCTTCCCCATCAAAGTCCTGAGCTAATACTGCCCCTAAGCCCACCCCTGAGGCATCTGTCTGCAAGATAAAATCTTTTCTAAAATCAGGGTTCTTTAAGACTGGTCTGGACAACAAGGCATGTCTCAAGTCCTGAAACGCCGCCTCACACTCTTTGGACCACTGGATGGGCCGATTTTTATGGCCTTTGGTCAAATCTGTAAGGGGTGTAGCTCTAGTGGCGAAGTGCGAAATAAATCTCCGGTAATAACCGGCTAGCCCCAAGAAAGCCCGAACCTGCCTTTGGGTAGTGGGACGAGGATAATTCCTCAGGGCATTAACTTTAGTTTCTTGAGGTTTTACCAACCCCTGCCCCATTGTGTACCCTAAATATTGGGTTTCCGAAAAGGCTAATTTGCATTTTTTTGGATTTGCTGTGAGCCCTGCCTGCCTAATGGAATTTAATACCGCCTGTAGCCTTTGTAGATGTGTCGGCCAGTCATGGCTAAAGACTACCACATCATCTAAGTAGGCTCCAGCATACTCAGCATGAGGACGGAGGACCCGATCCATCAACCGTTGAAAAGTAGCAGGCGCTCCGTGCAAGCCAAAGGGGAGAACCACAAATTCAAAGAGACCCTGAGGAGTGGAGAAGGCAGTTTTTTCGCAGGAGTCCGGTGATAAGGGTACCTGCCAGTAACCTTTGGTTAGATCTAGAGTGGAGATATACCGGGCATTTCCCACACGCTCCAGCAGTTCATCCACTCTAGGCATCGGGTATGCATCAAACTTGGAAACTGCATTTAATTTTCTGAAATCAATACAAAACCGTATTGAACCATCAGGCTTGGTAACCATTACCACCGGGCTGCACCAATCACTAAACGATTCTCTAATAACACCCAACTCCAGCATTTTTCTCACCTCCTCCTTCATGGTCACCCGTTTGGCTGCCGGGACCCGTGTATGCCGCTGACACACTTTCACTCCTGGCTCCGTTGTGATTTGGTGCTGCCCCAGGTGTGTGATCCCAGGTTCCTCAGAAAATACATCAGAGTTATCGGACAACAATTTATTAAGTTCTTTTTGTTGCTGGTTATTCAAGTGTTCCCCTTTGCATATGCTATGTCTTTGTGGTACTTTGGGCTCCCCTTGGGTTTCATCCTCCCCCTCTAACTCAGCATTTCTAAAAAACAAGCACTCTCGTTCTTTCCAAGGCTTTAGTAAGTTAACGTGGTATATCTGGTGGGTTTTTCTTTTACCTGGTTGATGAACTTTATAATTCACGGGTCCTACCTTCTCCACTATTTCCACTGGCCCCTGCCATTTTGCTACAAACTTATGGGGGTCAGATGGGACCAGCACCAATACCCGGTCCCCCTCTTTAAACTCCCGGGCCCTCGCCCCCTGATTGTACTGTCGCTCCTGTTGGGACTGCTCTTTTCTTAAATGTTCCTGCACTAGTTGGGACATTTTTCCCAACCTGTCACGGAGTTGAGTTACATACTCTGCAACACTGTCCCCTCTAGCTGGTTCTGCCTCCCATGCTTCCCGCAAGACGTCTAGTAACCCTCGGGGCTGTCTGCCAAACAGTAATTCAAATGGGGAGAACCCGGTTGATGCTTGGGGAACTTCCCTGAAAGCAAACATCAGAAAAGGCAAAGCAGTATCCCAGTTACACAAATCTTCTTGTGCTACCCTTTTAAGCATACCTTTTAGGGTTCGGTTGAACCTCTCTACCAAACCATCCGTCTGTGGGTGGTACACAGAGGTTCGAATTGTTTTTACTTTCAGGAGGCGGCATAACTCTTTAAAGACCCGGGACATAAAGGGGGTTCCCTGGTCAGTAAGCACTTCCTTTGGGAGACCCACTCTACAAAAAATATTCATTAGTTCTCTGGCTATAGTTTTGGTAGCCATGTTCCTTAAGGGGACCACCTCAGGGTATCGGCTGGCATAATCAACTAGCACTAATATATATTCGCACCCTGACTTGGTTTTTGGCAAAGGGCCAACTATATCTATCCCTACCCTATCAAAGGGCACCTCAATAATAGGTAGCGGTATCAAGGGAGCTCGAGGCGGTTTTTTACTTGCCACTTTCTGGCACTCGGGACAAGACTCACAGAAATCTGCCACCTCACGCCACACCCCAGGCCAGAAAAAACGGAGAAGGATTCTATCTCGTGTCTTGTCAGTGCCTAGATGTCCCCCCAACAAATGTGTATGCGCTAAACGCATAATGGTGTTCCTCTGTGAGTGCGGTACTAGCAACTGGTGGGTATGCTCTCCTTGGAGAGTACCCCGAATAACCCTGTATAACAGGCCGTTGTTTAACAGAAAGTGTGGGGTAGGTTTTGTGTCGCATATTTTCCAATATTCTTCACTAGCTTCCATGGCCTGTTCAAATGCATACCGTAAGTTAGGATCCTCTAACTGAGCTTGCTTAAAAACCGGACGATCAAGTTCAATCGCTCGGTTCAAAAAATCTTCATTGTCTTCAGACTCTACCGCCTGTAATGAGGGAAGATTTATAGGGCTTTCCCCAATTCTGCCAAGGTTTTTAGTTTTCTCCAGAAATTTCCTACCTTCCCGCTTCTTTTGAGAGCGGGTTTTCCTTTCTCCCTGAGGGGGCTTGATTACTTCCTCCCTAAATGGAAATAACCCTTCGTCCATATTTTCCCCCTCAAAATTAGAAGTGGAGTGCAGTGGTCCCCCCTTTCTCCAACCAGTGTGGTTCCGGCTTTTAACAGTTGATGGAACCTTTCACAGTTCTTCCCTAAGATTACAGGGAAGGGGGGAGCTGGAATCACTCCCACCTTAACCTTAAAGGATTTACCCCCAATTTCTATATTGATTATTACAGTGGGATAGGTTTTTATATCACCATGTACACACAGTAAATTTATGTCTGCTTGCCCCTTTTTGTATTTGCTTCCTGGTACGAGATCCCGGCTAACCAGAGTCTCTGTGCTACCTGAATCTATCAGAGCGATGGTTTCCTGACCCTCAACCCTCACTGGTATGACAAAGGGATCTGCACTCACCGGGCCGGCATGACCATACGCAATGCTGCGCGCCACCCCGACTTCCATACGTTCAATCTCCTCCTGCTGACATTGCCTCGCGATGTGCCCGGGTTCTCCGCACCTGAAACAAATGATGGGGCCTGGGGATGTCCGTGGTTTGTCCCGCCAGAATTCCTCTGGTGGGCTAGTTTTTTCTGTTACCCACCGAGGAGCTAACCGTGGAACCCATAAAGGGGGTTTCCGGTTACCCTCTTTGGGGTTTACCTTTTTTTGTATGTCCTTAGGAGATGTATTTGTCCTCTTTCCTGAGCTTCCTTCCGATGGGGCTGCAGCCGCTTCAGCATCCTGGTAGGCCTCTGCCAGGCAAACAGCTTCCTCCAAGCTCTGTGGTTGATTTCTTCGGACCCAGGCTGCCACTCCAGCTGGTATTACTTGTAACAGCTGCTCGACCACCAGACAGTCTGTGATTTGCTCAACATTCCTGCTCTCTGTTTTCAGCCACCGTTTGCAGAAGTGGCGGAGGGTTTGAGCTGCCACACGGGGTTTAGTCCCCAAGGGGATGGTATATCCCCTGAAGCGCAGTCTATAGCTTTCCTCTGTGATGCCCAAGCGTTGCAGGATAGCGGTTTTTACTTTCTGGTAATCTTGCGCGTCTGCCGTGTCCAGTGCTCTGTAAGCGGCTTGAGCTTCTCCGGAGAGACATGGGGCCAGTTTCAATGCCCACAGCTCTTTTGGCCAAGCTGCTGCCTCCGCCATTCTTTCAAACGTTACTAAAAACGCTTCAGGGTCATCTTCAGTCGTCATTTTCAGGAGCTTGGGCTGGACTGCAAACATCCTGGCCACCGTGGCCTCCGTACTCCCTGGTGCCATCATCTTAGTCACCAGTGTGCCGAAAAACTGAGCCAGTTGTTCCTGTCTCTGCACCTCTCTGGCTTCTCGTTTCCCCTCCTGCTCTTGCATCCACCGTATCAGCTTGTCCACCTCCATATCCACACAATAAGTTTAGCTGTTGCCGTCAGAGGGGCCCCACTTCTGGTACCACTTGTAGGCTTGCTGAATGCAGGCACCACTTTTTAATGTGGAATTAATCACAGGCGAACACAGGTTTGGTGGATCCGTGTGCTTTTATTTTGGGTCTTGAAGGGCATCAAAAACGGGAAACAAACAAAAAAAACAAACCTATATCTTGCACAGGAGTAGTTTAAAAAAAAAAACTATTTTCAAAACAACAAGTTCCAACACGGCTCAGTCCTTCTCTCCTCAGTCACGATCCCCTGTCTAGTGACTGCTCAGCCTTTTTATATCACTGGGCTGGAGGAGATGCTTGTTAACTGCATCGGCTACAGGTGCTGGCCAATTGAGGCAATCACTACTCTATTCATTTTAATTAACGTCCCTAAATATGAGCACCTGTAGCCCATAGCCCACTTATCTCCTCCTGATCATTGCAGGCTGGTTCCAGAGCTGCCAGTGATCCCTCCTGTGCTGTTTGCTGGGTCCGGTCAGCCTCTCTCCGGCCCACCATATGCACCCCCTGCGGGTTGGCCTGTGAGATGGCTCACAATATATATATATATATATATATATATATATATATAATTGGATAAGTCTCCACCCCCCGAGTTAATACTTGGTGGAAGCACTTTTGGCAGCAATTACAGCTGTGAGTCGGTTGGGATAGGTCTCTACCAACATTGCACACCTAGATTTGGAAATATTTGACCATTCTCCTTTACAAAACTCTTCAAGCTTTGTCAAGTTCCTTGGGGAGCTTTGATGGACAGCAATCTTCAAGTCACAACACACATTTTCGATTGGATTTAGGTCAGGGCTCTGACTTGGCCACTCAAGTACATTTACCTTTTTTGTTCCTTAGCCACTCCAGTGTAGCTTTGGCTGTGTGCTTTGGATCGTTGTCATGCTGAAAGGAGAACTTCCGTCCCAGTTTCAGCTTTCTTGCAGAGGGCAGCAGGTTTTCCTCAAGTACTTCTCTGTACTTTGCTCCATTCATTTTCCCTTTTATCCTGACAAGTGCCCCAGTCCCTGCTGATGAGAAACATCCCCATACCATGATGCAGCCACCAGCATGCTTCACAGTAGGGATGGTGTTCTTTGGGTGATGTGCTGTGTTGGGTTTGCGCCAAACATAATGCTTTGCATTTAGGCCAAAAGATCCATTTTAGTTTCATCAGACCACAAAACTTTTTGCCACATGGCTACAGAATCTCCTGAGTGTTTTTTTTGCATACTTCAAATGGGATTCAAGGTGGGCTTTCTTGAGTAATGGCTTACTTCTTGCCACCCTACCATACAGGCCAGATTTGTGGAGTGCTTGGGATATTGTTGTCACATGCACACTTTGACCAGTCTTGGACGTAAAAGCCTGTAGCTCTTGCAAAGTTGCCATTGGCCTTTTGGTAGCCTCTCTGATCAGTCACCTTCTTGCTCGGTCTTCCAGTTTGGAGGGACGGCCTGATCTAGGCAGAGTCTTGGTGGTGCCATACACCTTCCACTTCTTAATAATCGTCTTGACCGTGCTCCAAGGGATATTCAAGGCCTTTTGATATTGTTTTATACCCATCCCCTGATCTGTGCCTTTCAACAACTTTGTCCCAAAGTTCTTTTGAAAGCGCCTTGGTGCTCATGGTTGAGTCTTTGCTTTGAAATGCACTACCCAACAGAGAGAACCTACAGGAACTGCTGAATTTATCCTGAAATCATGTGAATCACTACAATTTAACACAGGTGGAGGCCACTTAACTTGGTGTGTGATTTTGAAGGCGATCGGTTACACCTGAGCTAATTTAGGATTGCTATTACAAGGGGGGTGGACACTTATCCAACCAAGCTATTTCAGTTTTTATTTTTAATTTAATTATCTACAAATTTCTAGAATATTTTTTTCACTTGGAAGTTGGGGGGTAGGATGTGTAGATAAATGGGGGAAAAAAACCAAAACTATTTTAATGCATTTTAATTCCAGGCTATAAGGCAACAAAAGGTGATCATTTTGAAAGGGGGTGTAGACTTTCTGTAGGCACTGTGTGTGTGTGTGTGCGTGTGTGTGTGTGTATATATATATATATACACACTATATATATATATATATATATATATATATATATATATATATATATATATATATATATATATATTGTGACCCAAAGACTCGCCACACAGGCTCGCTTGGGTTCTTTTCCCTTCTAAGTCACGACTCAACACACAGAATTTGAAAGAAATAGCACTGATGCACACTTTTAATTATACAAATAAACAAAACAAACAAAACACCTAGCTCCGTTTTGGAGTTATAACAACACGTGGGGATGTATAACGCTATTGTAAGAAGTAGTAATATATATATATATGTTCTTACTAATGTAGGTTTCCCAGGGTTTATACCAGGTCCCCCCTCCCCACGTGTATTGTGTTAAGCAGCACTGGATTAATGATGAGCCCTATAAAAAAAAAAGGGGCTGATTGAGTGAGGCAGTGTTGGGAATTGGAGTGGATGTATGGGCAACAGGCAGAAAGAGAGATTAAACTAACCTGCTTCAGAGTAGGTTAACAAAGATTAATCCTGACATTTAAAACTGAGTGGTAGATGTTGGTGCTATAATTATAAGAAGGGCTTTTCGTGGGGAGAGGGTGTTCAGTGATCACCAGGATCTGATTAAAATCCAGATTCCACCCTGTACGAGCGATACCGCCTCTCTAGGGGTGGTATCCTGTATCTGGTGGATCTCCCGAGACCAGCTCCCTTGAGCAACCAACCCAACAGAGCAGAGCCCGTTCTCTGCATAAGTCTAAGATTTATGGCCTGTGGAACATTTTTGTATACAGTCGGCGATGCTGAAGATCTCAAATAAGGCAACGATATGCAGAGCGATAAGGAAAGTGTACCTTGCCCTGAAGAAGTTGCTGCCAGATATTATGTCTATAAATTATGACCATACCTAATTTTCTATTAATCAAAATACACAGTGATATAAATAATATATATAATATAAATAATAGTCAGGGGATTTGTGCTTGTGTACTCATGATATGACTGTATACTTACGCATTAACGAAAAAAATTATTTAACATTATCATACGTTGAAACTAAAATTTGTTGCTTGGAAGCAGTCAAAAAAGTCGCCCTTTCCTTCTCCATTTTTTCAGTTGACTGGTAATAAAGATTGACAACACACTCTTCCACGTGCATAGATAGAAACATTAACCTGGCTTGAGTTATCTAGATCATTTTAAACGCAGTCTTGCAATAGAGTTAGCCTGCTAAGTTATATCCTGTTAACTCAAACCAGATAACTTAAACTAAACCTGGCTTTTTTAAACCACTTTTGTGCAATAGGCCCCAGGAGAAGCAGCCATAGAGGAGTGTAGGAGTAGCAACAAAACCAGCCAGCCAAGTCAGGGCTGTGTCGAGTGGGGAATGGACCTGAGCTTTGTGTACTATGGTGTGGAGATGGGAGCCCTAAGATGGAAATAACAATGGCATAAGTATATGCTGAGTTATATAAATCAGAAGTGAACATAATTGTGGGAAATGTAGTATATTCTCTGCTCTGCTGGAAAGGTTGTATTGCTGTCTGTTGCATACATTGATAGTTGATGAGAACATATATTGCACGGTGTAAGGGGAATAATTAGGCTTTTATACTATTTTATTTATTTCTTAGCAGACACCCTTATCCAGGGCGACTTACAGTCCAGAGCCCTAACCACTACTCCACACTGCTGCCTTTGAGATCCAGGCATTATTAGTGTGGTAGTACACTGTGCTTAACCTGACGGGCTGTAGGGGGGGCTATTGTACTGAAGGTGGGATTGGTTACACTGTAGATTGTATGGGTTTTTGGTTGGATTCCGGCTTATGTGAATGAATAAAGCATTGTAAAACTGATGTTTGGGGTGTGTGATGTACTGATTTTGTCAATCGAGTCACGTTGGTATTTATGAGGCAGTGGCCAAATTGTGATTGTAACGCAGGCTCCACTGACCATATTGAAAGAATCTGTCATACTTTCTTTCAGGGACCCGCTACTTACCCTTTTAATGGAAGATTATAATACATGTGTGTGTGTTTCTATTAATTGATTGTAATATATACAGAATTAGTGTAATATATACAAAATGTATTATTTTGTTTGCTCTATATCCTTAACAATAGAAAGGGTTACAAAAGCAGCTCCAGAAAATAAGTGTACTTCCATATCTCCAGGGCATTTACTGGTATATTATATTTACAAATGTACATTAAGTTTTATTTGACTTATTGTTTGTTCCAGGTATCAGTTATTCTTCCTAGCTTTCTGGATGGAGATTGTTTGTTTTATAAGGTCAAATTCCCAGTCTCCAGTATTAGGAGTTTTATTTGAACTTGGGGTCACCTACATTTGAAATGTAAGAGCTTTTACTTCAAAATATTTTTAAATCGGCTATATACTGTGATCTTTTTAACCTGTTTAATGCAAATCATTTCCATACTGTCTCATTGTGATGAATCCAACATTGTAATGTGATTATGCATCATGTACAACAATATATATGACTGTAAAAAAGTTTACTATGCAGGTTTGCAGCTGGAATCTGCAATTTCTGATAGTTTGAGCATTGTTTTGCAATCATTGCAGGGATGTTGTATTAATGCATGCAGCTCATTTCAGGAACATGATAAACAATTGAACTATTGAATGAATATAGAGAGAGAGGAAGATGAAGCCATTCTATTCTAGCTATTTAAAAATGATAACTGGGTGTTTTCTGATGCCACTGGAGTTGCATTTCCATACTAAGGCAGGAATGGTACAGAAGAAAGTTCAAGTATTTGAATATCGTCAATCTCTAAAGTACAGTAATCAAAGAGAAGTGCTAATCAGGGTCTGTGAAACCAACCACGTATGACAAGAAAAGTTTAGAAATCTTTCATTGTAGGTAGCCAGCTGCTATATCTCTCCCCTAAGGTGGCACTCTGTAGACCGCGTGAAACCCAAAAGGTGTGGTCTTGCTTACAGCTCGTTCAGAATACCGCCGCCAGAATTCTGATTAAAACCAGGAAAAGTGAACATATTACCCCTGTTTGTCCCTTTACACTTGCTCCCTGTGCAGAATAGAATTAAGATTTTGCTGTTAACCTATAAAGCCCTAAATGGATTAGCACCTAGTTATTTGCAGGAGTTACTGACCCCGTAGCATCCAAATCGCACTCTTAGATCACAGGGCTACTGGTTATTCCTGGGGTCAACAAAATTAACACGGGAGGAAGGGCTTTTTCATGCAGTGCCCCTAAGTGATGGAATGCCCTCCCTTCTGTCATTGGGGAAGCTGGGACTGTTACAGTTTTTAAGTCAAGACTGAAAACATACTTTTATAAAACAGCTTTCTTATATTAGTGGAGTTTAATATAATTTTTTTTTAATTTTTTTTTATTTGCTGCTTATTTGGAGCAGTGTACTTACTACTGCAGTTATGTCCTCTTGGTAAGACTTAAAAGTAGACAAATTATCCTGCAACGCTATCGTAGCAGAGGACTGTGCAACAGAAGCACTCAGGTAAAATAAAGCTGCAATTCCATGATAAGCCACATCCTGAAAAAGAGTGATGTCAAATATTTAATACAAATTCTACATACACATATATTACACACACATTTTTAGTATTTTATATATATATATATATATATATATATATACTGTTTTTTAAATATGCTATTTAATATGTAGCAGTTGTGTGTGTGACATGACTGGGGACCTTTATACAAATGTGTTGTGTAAAAATAAATGCCCTTTGCAATGTACTGTACAGTGCTTTGCAATACTTTTGTATGAAAAAGCGATATATAAATGCAATAAATAAATACTTGCAAGCTGTATTTTTTCTGTCAGGGCTGAAAGCACCAGGCTGAAAGTTGCATGATGCAACATGATCCCTTTTGTCTACAGGGATTCTGAACAATAGGTGTTGCCACAGTTTACATATTGAACTGCACAAGAAACACTTTAGCAGCACATACACCTGCAGTTGGTGTTGCTAGTGGGTAGTTAATGCAGAGCGTCTGGTCCACGCTTTTGTCTTGTGTACTGCTTGCTTTATTTGAATACAATTCCAGTATGTTCCTGTTTCATCCAAATACCATCATTTAACACCAGATGTGGCTTCACTATAGATACTGTATCCAAAAGCCTCTGTTTTACATCACTATTTGATAGGGCCTACACAGTGCTCTTGTTAGGGAGATTATTGATGCTGGCTATTCAACTCAAATCTGTTGCTGATTTTGAGAAAATAACATTTTTAAAAAATGATTTTAGCCAGGTATCAGTAGAGCTCTGTGCATAGTTGACCGCTGTGTCGGTGAGTGGGGTTTCCCACCAAATTTAACTAGCATTAACAAAAGTGATGTAGTTCAAATAAAATACATTTCTTATTCTTATCTATTGTTTTAAATCTATGTAGTTTTTAGTGACTAAATCATTGTCTTAAGTTTCAGTTCAATTAGGCTAACACAAGTGCTTTTTGATGACAGAAGTTCCCAAGGATTTTCTTTCCCAGTGACTACCTGTTGAAATATTAGCTGACCTTATTTTGTTATTTAACACTTTACCAGCAGTTAGCTTGTTTGTTATTATAGTGATCTCAAACTTGAGGTACGGTGTATTTATAAAGCAGCTGAACAAAGCAGGTAAAAAAAAATGTAACTATAGGGGAGTTTGTGTCCCTGAAGTGTCTGATTCATTCACAGTGAAAATGAAATCCCTAATATTTATTCTGTAATAAATAAAATATGCATCTCCCTTTTTCAAATCTGTTTCTTTCACTGTCTTATTTAAACACCTTACATGCTGCTAACAAGAACACTTTTGGAGCCTCCTATGGTTTCTTTGCTTTCAAATGGTAGATCGGTTAAATACCTTCTTATAAGGTTATAAATTCCCAGAACAGAATCTAAACCACTAACACACGGTACATGCTCACTACATCCTAAATTATTTACACACAAGCGCATATTTTCAAAATTACTGGAGTTCCTGTTTTTGCAATACACTGCGTTTCCATTTGTACCTCTTGTAGTGTCGTTTTATAGGTCAAGAGCCCAAAGTGTTGCCGTACATTGGGTTTCTTCAGCTTCCTGTTCTTGTTCAGAGAGTTGAAATGTTTATGTATGGCTCATGAAATGTATTCTGCTCATTTTCCATCCACAGCAAGCGCAATACGAAAGGTATAATGAGAACCCCAGCAGCTGATGCAAGTACAACTTTAGACAACATTTTGCCTTTAGGACTCTATAAATGACAAAAATAAATGTATTTAGTCATTTCCAGGTGTTTTCTTTTGTGACCACACTGCTTTATTTATGCATGCATTTTAGTAACTCAAAATAGGAAAAAAATGATTTATTTAAGACTGTATTTACGCTTTACTATGTTTAAAAAACATGCTGTAATTGTTTGTAATGATTTACTGTGTTCTTTCCACCCAGGTATATGTACTACAAACTACACATTCTATGTTATTTTGCATAGTAAACTTGTGTTTACAGTTATACACAGCATTCAAAAAAATATTGACCACTGAATATACATTTACATTAAATAAGGAACAATCCCCTTAATGCAGTGCATTTTTTAATAGATGACTGGAGACGTTTGCATTGTATTCTGAAATAATGAACCTGATCTATAACCGGGGGGATCATATGACCAAGCTGGGCAACACACATTGTCTAGTTAACTTTTCTTTAGTCTGCACACGTATTCAGGTACACAGTGATGTAGACATTAGATGATATATTTGTTTACTTGATTGTGTGCCTTACCGGTTAAACCCTCAGCATTTTATTAATTTTAGAAGCTAACTACCATGACAAGACAGCCATTTTGTAACATGAATCAATCTGTGAACCAAGCTCCTGAAAACAAATAGCTACACAATACTGCTACTACACAACAAAAGTGATATCAAATTTTACCATGGGAGATCCAGCATGAATGGATGCATTTACTGGACTGCAGGTGTTCACATTGGGCCAGTTTACATGAATGGTTTGTCTCAAGTGAATTGGCAATGCACGTGCATGTTGGCAGGGAAAGCTTGTGAAAATGCCCCAAAAAAACGGTTGCACTATTTTAACTGGAAAGTCTCATTTACCCCTGAGAATTAAGGAAATGCTTGTAAAATCAATGCCCACTTACACATGGAAACAGTTTCTCGTGAAAATGTTAATTAGCTCACTCAAGTCTCTTACCTGGAGCCACATGGGAATATGTAAATTACCATGGTCCAAAGATGGCAGCAGGAAAGTTAATTTTTGGTTTGCAGTATTTTCTTTATCAGATTGATGTTGCAGATAACCCCACTTTTTTCTCTGTCTTCCCTAAAACTTTGCATAATGCAAATCATGCATGGATCTAAATGTGTTTGTACAGTATCATACAGATTGTATTTACTAAGTTTCTGTTTAAAGCTATAGACTGCATCGTGGGCTTGTGAATTCAGGTGGTTACAGCTACTGTACAGTATAAAATAAACTTGCAAATAGCTTTCCAAACAAGTGTCAAAACGACTTTGTTTAAATGTTTATAATTATACTCCCATGCAATTTCTCAGTTTTGTCTGAGCAAAACCTGTAAACGCCCATTTGGTGGAGTTGAACAGATTGAACAGATAAACATGAACAGATACATTGTTACTGGCCCTCAACCAACCAGAGTACCCCCCCCCCCCAGTCCCAGTCCCAGTCCCAGTCCTAGTTCAAATCCTGCCTAAGTCACTGACTCATTGTGTGACCCATTGTGTGGCAAGTCATTTAACCTCCTTTTGCTCTGTCTTTCAGGTGAGGCATTGTTTATAAGTGACTGCAGCTGATGCATAGTTCACACACCCTAGTCTCTATAAGTTGCCTTGGATAAAGGTGTCTGCTAAATAAACAAATAGTAATAATAATAATACAGTTATTTCCCCTCTCAGGTGCTGTTCTGTGAGCGTCCTTTTGCGGGTTAGGATGAAGGCTACGAGCACCGCCCTGCAGCTCCAGTGTGCCTAACAGAACATAACAACCAATCACAGAACACGCAGTCCAGTGGCCACCACTTGGATTTGGCCCAGTTTATTATCAGTAAAGATACAGAAAGTCTGTCCAGGATAACTAAATTCATAGTATTCCGTAAACCTAAATGCTTTGCTTTTGCCTTGCTTTTCTTGTCTTTCCTCTGGATCCTCATGGTGTCATGCTGTCACGTGTCTGTTTGCTCCAGGGCATCGCTGGATGATGTCATCTCATTGGTCTCGTCTTATCCTGTGCGGGTGTCAATTAATGACATATGCACTCTCCATAACACCACCTTGCCTTTCCATGCACTACCTCAGCCACAGGGCTTTTCTGTTAAGTGTACATGTCCCTGTTTGAAATGTCCTAATTTCCTTTAGTATCCTCAAATGTGTGTTCTGTATAATTTTCTATTTGATGGTTCTGCTGGGATCTTTGTTGCCATGCTTTCTAACTATTCAAGCACAAATTACTACTGAACGAAGGTTCATGAAAAAGGCGACCTGGAGGTGATTTAGTGTCAATCCTAAAGGAAAAATAAAGCTCCCAGCCCAGTTTGATCTCCCAGTGTGAAAGCTGTATATCAGCCATTTAAATCTGTTGGCATCAGGTTGCCAAAGAATGAGGCCCAAGATAAAACTAACATTCAATATATAGTACTGTGGCAATGTGCCCCACCCCTTTGTGCATTGTGTGTTATATGTTGCGTGTGGTGTGTTAATGTTGGTGTATTGTAGTTGGTACATGGGATATAATGTGGGTAATGAGCACAAGTGTTTAAAATGTATAATTGTAATTAGGCACGGGGATTGCACTTCACGTGCATTTAAAATATTTAAAGTATTTAAATGCACTGGCTGAAACTCGTTCCTTCAGCTGTAATTCCTGGCTAAAACCAAAATTGTCTGTTTTTTCACAGTGTGTAAACTGTTTAGAATATGTGCTAATGAGCAGGCGAAAACAGATCCAAACCAGCAGGATATTTCTTAATATCCCCTCCCATTTACCCCCCCTGGAGCTCTCCCTGAGAGTTAAACCAATTCTACTAAAAAACTATGAAAGAGGTGTTTATAACAACCAAAAACACCTGCAGGTGTATTAAGAAACGAATGAGAAATGGCCTTTCCTCTTTACACTAGGTCTTTTGAGGCTGACAAGAAACAACCATATTGTAAAACAACAGATACCACACCCAACCCAACCAACCTTTAAACAGGTAATAAGGTGTAATGGGAAATAAACTGGGGGTGCTACTAAACCTATTTTCATGAAATTATGTAATCATTGTCACACCTTAACCACACCTTTAAACTCAGTCACCATAAGGTCTTGAAACTACTTGTTTTCTGGCAACTAATGAGGCAACTCGTAGATGACAAACTATTTAAACTATGTGCAAGTTTCAAGCAATAAAATCCTAGGCCCTACATTAAAAACACAAACAGTAAAAACATTGCAAAAAAATGTAAGTATGAAAGAAAAGAAAGATACAAGCCTTCACAACACGTCAGCATTTTAACAAAAGAAGAAAAAAAAACGACTACAGTATGTTTGTAAGGGATAACATGCAAACTCAAAAAACACTCTCTCATAATAATATTATCTTTATATAGCACCTTTCATAGTGGACCACCATCACAAAGCGCTTTATAGAGGTAGACTGTGAACTGTGTATTTTATGCTGAGTCACTTACAATAGGACATTGATCTGCAGGATGGAGCACAAGGAGGTTAAGTTACTTGCTCAGGGTCACACAGTGAGTCTGTCAGCGACCGGTGACATTCTGGTTACAAGCCCTGGACTTTAACCACTGGACCACACTGCCTACTCGTAATGAACAGTCACAAGGCATACATAACTTGAATGGGGACTAGAGGTTTCATGTTCGTTTTCAAAGCAGAACTTCCGTAAAACTTTGTTTTGCAAGCCCTCAATTGCAAATATGTTGGTGTCAATTTTTTGTGTTTTTTTTTTTTTTTAATTTGCATGTCATCACTTTTTAAAATGTTGCCATTGGTTTTTGAATGATTGTGTCTTTCTTTTTTTAGTTTGTCCTACTGTTGCATAAACAATAAAAACATGCAATGTTTTTATTGTTTGTGTTTTCTTAAGAAGTCCTTTTAAACTTCTGTAGTTAATCCAAAGATAATTTAGATTCTTATTTATCCTTGTAACAGGTGAAACTCAGCTTGCCTTGTGTTTCACGGCCTATGGTTTATGAGGTCAAGGGAGGGACACTGATCGATGTTTATATGGGCCTATTAAACCTGTTAATGAAAATGTGAACTGAAAAATTGTCTAGCGGACAATAATGGAATGTGTGATATGGGTAGGTGTAGGTTACCCACTGGAAATACAGATAAACAGACAGAGGCAGAACTAGATCAACAGTTACAAAGTGTAAGTCTTTGCAGAATCAGGCATTTGCAATCTGCACCCATGTGCCATCTATACCACAGCCCCACAGGTTTACAATAGAGCTGTGTGTCACAGGCTAACACCAACACCACCCTGAATAACAGCCACGCCTTATTAAATGCTGTCATTTCCTGACGGCTCGTCTCTAGAGATTTGCTTACGGGGGGTAGTGCAGTGTGGTGTGTTCATGGACCCACCCTTACTTTTATCTTAAAAGGAAAGAGAAGGAAAGAGATTGAAAGGCTGTGATTTACAGTTTAATACCTGAACATGCAAACACATACTGTTTGAGATCATCAGGTCTGGATTGCATCCAATAAAATAAAGTTAAAAAATAAGCAACTCATATTTACACGATGGGCTCATACGTAGTTGTAAGTAGTTTTATTTATTGTAATCTGTGTATTTTCCTTTCAGGAAAAGGGGCTAATAACAAGTGAAAGTATTAAGTGAATGGTATTTTTGCAGTTATACCATGGTTATACTATGCATTTATCACAGTTTACCCTAGTTTGCCTTGTTTATTAATATGCTTTACAATATCTTGCTATTCTTTTCAGTGTTTACCAATGCATCATGCTTAAATACACTTTGCTATACTTTTGCTATGGTAAAAAGTTATAAGGGTAACACCTAAAAAAAAAAAAATAATAAAACAAACATTAAATATGTATGCTGGGTATTTAAAAAAAAAAATACATGATATATTCCTTTAAGATATCCAAACAGACACTACTGCAAACTCACAAGACTCACTTAAACTGTTAGATTATGGATTCATTTATATACAGTTATCTGATACACAAAGGCCCATTTTAATTATATAAACAGTGGCAATATTTAGATCTGCTGCAATTTTGATCAATTTAATTGGCCATATCACCTACGGAATTTTATTATGTTAATGTTGTTAGGGTAATATACAGTAGGCAAGAGTAACTTTAAAAAAACAAACCAAAAAAATGAGTTAATAAAAAGATTATCCATTTTTGATGCTGACATTTTAACTTTCACCATATTTGACCCAGAAACAGTTCCTATACAGTATAAAAGTAGGGACAACTAATGGTACCAACAAATTCTGGGGCAGTAGAATAATAGTTATCACTGTCCTGCATCTGAGTATCTGAATGACTTATCCAGGGTATAATAACTGACTCATACATATCACTCATCTGTTTCAAACAACTTTGTATGCATTACAGTGCAAGAGCACAAATGTGGTTGCTTGTTGCTTGTATATTGTAACTATGTGCCCATCAACAAAAAAAGGCTAGAACAGGATTGTTTATGCTGCAAGGCTAAAACAAAATAAAGTGTTACTACTAACGACCAATGAACACTCCCAGAATGAAGTCAGACAGGTCTCTCTTGCTTTGGTATTATAAATCACAATGCAGTATATGCCAGACATGGAACACCCCTCCTAATTTCAATCTTCAAAAATCAGAATGGGGGGAAAAAAAATAAATAAAAAAAACAACACAAGAAAATATTACTGAAATTGAAAAGCAAGAAATTAAATCGCTGCAACAGGAACAAGACGTTTTTAAGGACTGTGGCAGTTGATTCTGGATTGCGCTCTGCTGAAAATCAATGGAAGATAACAAAACTCCCCTGCTGCCTTGGCTCT